>NC_086105.1:342500-660000 GCF_963921235.1 Mobula hypostoma
ACAGCAGATTGAAAAGCTTGAGCATATAGACATGAAGAAAGAGGATGTGCTGGAGCTTTTGGAAAGCATCAGGTTGGATACGTCTCCGGGACCAGACGAGATGTACCCCAGGCTACTGTGGGAGGTGAGGGAGGAGATTGCTGTGCCTCTGGCAATGACCTTTGCATCATCAATGGGGATGAGAGAGGTTCTGGAGGATTGCAAATGTTCTTCCCTTATTCAAGAAAGAGAGTAGAGATAGCCCAGGAAATTATAGACCAGTGAGTCTTACCTCTGTGGTTGGTAAGTTGATGAAAAAGATCCTGAGATGCAGGATTTATGAACATTTGGAGAGGCATAATATGATTACTGATAGTCAGCATGGCTTTGCCAAAGGCAGGTCGTGCCTTACGAGCCTGATTGAATTTTTTTAAGGATGTGACTAAACACATTGAAGGTAGAGCCATAAATGTAGTGTATATGGATTTTAACAAGGCATTTGATAAGGTACCCCATGCAAGGCTTATTGAGAAAGTAAGGAGGCATGAGATCCAAGGGGACCCTGCTTTGTGGATCCAGAATTGGCTTGCTCAGAGAAGGCCAAAGAGTGGTTGTAGATGGGTCATATTATTCATGGAGGTTGGTGACCAGTGGAGTGCCTCAGGGATCCGTTCTCGGACCCCTTTGTGATTTTTGTAAATGACGTGAATAAGGAAGTGGGGGATGGGTTAGTAAATTTGCTGATGACACAAAGGTTGGGGGTGTTGTGGATAGTGTGGAGGGCTGTCAGAGGTTACAGCGGGATGCAAAACTGGGCTGAGAATGGCTGATAAGTATGAGGTGGTTCATTTTGGTAGGTCAAATATGATGGTAGAATATGGTATTAATGGTAAGACTCTTGGCAGTGTGGAGGATCAGAGAGATCTTGGGGTCAGAGTCCGTAGGACAGTCAAAGCTGCTGCGCAGGTTGACTCTGTGGCTAAGAAGGCCTTCATCAACTGTAGGATTGAGTTTAAGAGCTGAGAGGTAATGTTACAGATATATAGGACCCTGGTCAGACCCTACTTAGAGTACTGTACTCAGTTCTGGTCGCCTCACTACAGGAAAGATATGGAAGCCACAGAAAGGGTGCAGAGGAGATTTGAAAGGATGTTGCCTGGATTGGGGAGCATGCCTTTTGAGAACAGGTTGAGTGAACTCAGCCTTTTTTCCTTGGAGTAGCAGAGGATGAGAGGTGACCTGATAGAGGTGTACAAGACAATGAGAGGCATTGATTGTATGGATAGTTAGAAGTTTTTCCCAGGGCTGAAATAGTTAACATGAGAGGGCACAATTTTAAAGTGCTTGGAAGTAAGTGTAGAGGAGATGTCAGTGGTAAGTTTTTTTTACAGAGAGTGGTGAGTGCATGGAATGGGCTGCTGGCAACAGTGGTGGAGGTGGATACGATAGGGTCTTTTAAGAGACTCCTGGATAGGTACATTGGGTTTAGGAAAATAGAAGGCTATGCAGTAGGGTAATTCTAGGTCCAGTCCCAGTGACTTATCTAACTTAATGCTTTTCAAAAGCCCGAGCACATCCTCTTTTTTAACGTCTATGTGCTCAAGCGTTTCAATTCGTTATAAGTCATTCCCACAATTGCCAATGTCCTTTTCCCTGATGAATACCGAAGCAAAATATTCATTAAGTACCTCTGCTCCCTCCTCTGACTCCATGCACACGTTGCTACTATAGCACCTGATTGGTCCTATTCTTACATGGCTTATCCTCTTGCTCTTCACATACTTGTAGAATGTCTTGGGGTTTTCCTTAATCCTACTCACCCAGGCCTTCTCAAGGCCCCTTTCTAGCTCTCCTAATTTCATTCTTAAGCTCCTTCCTGGACCCCTTGGAATTTTCTACAACTCTATCAGTACCTAGTTTCTTGAACCTTTCATAAGCTTTTTACTTCTTAACTAGATTTTCCACAGCCTTTCCTCATCCTTTTGATGATATAATCCATCAATGTGGCCATCCCTTTCTTCTTCCTCAGTTCCACCCAGAAGACGAGCTCTACAGTCTATCCTGTCTGAGCACTGCTGTGACATTTTCCCTGATTAGTAATGCTTCCCCTCCCCCTTTAATACAACCTGCTCGATCACATCTCAAGCAATAGAACCTGGAGTACTGAGCTGCCAGTCTTACCCCGCTTGCAACCAAATCTCACTAATGACTACAATATCATAATTCCACATGCTGATCCATGCCCTAAGCTCTAATGGCTTTCCTACCCCTTACATTGAAATCTACACAACTCGGAACATAAATCTGGCACTCTGGTTCCCATCACCCTGCAACTCAAGTTTAAACCTCCTCCCCCCCAGTGCAGCACTAGCAAACCTTCCCGCAAGGATATTAATTCCCCTGTGGTGCAAACTGTCCTGTCTGTAGAGGTCCGACCTTTCCTGGAAGAGAACTCAATGATCCAAATATCTGAAGCCCTTCCTCTTGTATCATCTCCTTAGCCACATGTTTAACTGTATGATTTTCCTATTTCTGGCCTCACTAGTAAGTGGTACAGGTAGCAATCAATCCTGAGATCACAACTTTGGAGGTCCTGTCCTTCAACTTAGCACCTACATTTGCAGGACTGTGTCACCCCTCCTACCTATGCCATTGATACTGATGTAGTCCAGGGCTTCTGCCTATTCATCCTCTCACTTAAGTGTGCTATGGGCTCTGACCTGAGATGTTCCTGATCCTGACACTTGAGAGGCTGCATACCCTCTGGGGATCTCATTCTTGTCCAGGGAGCCTTTTGCCTGTTCCCCTAACCATTGAATTCCCTATCACTGCAGCTTGCCTCTTCTCCCCTTTTCTCTTTGAGCCACAAAACCAGACTCAGTGCCAGAGATCTGACAGCTGTGACTTTCCTCTGCTCGGCCATTTCCCCCTCCTAACACTATCCAAAATGGTATATCTGTTGTTGACGGGAATGGCCAAAGGGGTACTCTGCACCACCTGTCTATCTCCTTCCCCCTCCTGACAGTCATCCTGTGTCCTGCACCTTGGGTGCCGCCACACCTTGTATGTCCTGTTGATCAACCCCTCAGCCTCTGAATGATCCAGAGTTCATCGCAATGGGGGATAGAGAAATGGCAGATGAACTGAATAAGTATTTTGCTTCTGTCCTCACTGTGGAGAACAGCTCCATTTCCTTAACACAGTCTCAAAAACCTGTAGCTGGATGTACTTCTTGCAGGTGTAGTCATCAGGGACACTGGAGGTCTCCCTGCCTTCCCACATCCTGCAAGAGGAGTATTCCACTATCCTGCCTGGTGTTGCCCCTGCTCTAACTGTGCAAAGAGAAAGAAAGACAAAAATATTTAAATAAAAAAACCTACTGTGTCTCCTTGCCTGATGCAAAGCCTGAACTCCCCACTGTAACACTGGCCCACTCTCACAATGGCTGCTCCACTTAAATCTAACTTTTTATCAGCTTGTGCTAAGTGCCTAATTATGCACTATTTAATGTCTCCTTGGGAACTGTGGCACACAGATGCCTGACTACCCTTGCTTCTTTTGAACTCTCTGTCCTGCTGCGTGGAAGGTGCAGGATAGATGCATCTCAAAGATGAAGTATTCTAAAGGAGGGATGATGCAACCATAGCTAACAAGGGAGGTCGAAGACAGCAAAAAGCAAAATAAAGGGCATGTAATATAGCTAAGATTAGTGGGAAGTTAGAGGATAGAGAAGTTTTTAAAACCAACAAAAGACAACTAACAAGCCAGAAGGAGAGAAATGATGAACATCAAGGTAAGTTAGCCAATAATATAAAAGAAGATAAGCTTTTTTCAGTTATATAAAGAGTAAAATAGAGATGAGAGTGGATATCGGGCTCCTGGAAAATGACGCTGGATGGGTACTAATGGGGGATAGAGAAATGGCAGATGAACTGAATAAGTATTTTGCTTCTGTCCTCACTGTGGAGAACACTAGCAGTATGCCAGAAATTCGAGTGTCAAGGGGAAGAAGTGAGTATAGTTGCTATTAGTAAGGAGAAGGTGCTTGGGTCCGAACGTAGATAAGTCACCTGGACCAGATGGACTACACTCCAGGCTTCTGTGTGAAGAGAGTATGGAGGCATTGATCCTTCAAGAATCACTAGATTCTGGAATGGTTCCAGAAGACTAGACAATTGCAAATGTCACCCCTCTTTTTAAGAAAGGAGGGAGGCTGTAGAAAGGAAATTACAGGCCAGTTAACCTGACTTCAGTGGTTGGGAAGTTGTCCATTATTAAAGATGAGCTTTTGGGGTACTTAATGTACATAATAAAATAGGCCAAAGTCAGCATGGTTTCCTTGAGGAGAAATCTTGCCTGACAAATCTGTTGGAATCTTTTGAGGAAATAACAAGCAGAGTAGAAAAGGAGAGTCAAGATAAGAGCCCGTGGTATTACAAGAAAGATACCAGCCTGGATAGAATATTGTCTGACTGACAAGAGGCTAAGAGTGACAATAAAGTCTACCGGTGACTAGTGGTGTTCCACATGGACGACTACTTTTCATTCTATTTGTCAGTCATTTGGATGATGGAAATCCAAGCAACAAACACAAAATGCAGGCCAGGCAGCCAAAACCCTTTGTGACAGGACTGGAGGGGAAAAAAAGCTGAGGCGTAGATTTAAAAGTTGGGGTTAGGAGAGAGAAAACACAAGGTGATAGGTGAAACCTGAAGGGGGAGGAATGAAATAAGGAGCTTGGAATTTGATAGGTGAAAGAGATAGAAGGCCATGGAAGAAAGAAAAGGGGGGAGGGACAGCAGAGGGAGTCGGTGGGTGGGCAAGGGGATAAGGTGAGAGAGGAAAAAGGGCATGGGAAATGGTGAAGGGGGGTGGTGGGGGGCATTACCAAAAGTTCGAGAAATCGATGTTCCTGCCATCGGGTTGGAGGCTACCCAAACAGAATATAGAGTGTTGTTCCTCCAACCTAAGTATGGCCTCATCACAACAGTGGAGGAGGCCATGGATAGACATAGACACGGGAATGGGAAGTGGAATTAAAATGGGTGGCCACTGGAGATCCCGGTTTTTCTGGCGGATGGAGTGTAGGTGGTTGGTGAAGTGGTCTTCCAATCTACGTTGGGTCTCACTGCTGCACAGGAGGCATACCGGGAGCACCAGACACAGTATATGACCCCCAATAGACTTTTAGGTGAAGTGTCGCCTCACCTGGAAGGACTGGTTAGGGCCTTGAATGGTAGTAAGGGAGGAGGTGTAGGGGCAAGTGTAGCACTTGTTCCACTTGTAAGGATAAGTGCCGGGAGGGAGATCAGTGGGGACGAATGTACAAAGGAGTTGTGTAGGGTGTGATCCCTGAGGAAAGCAGAAAGTGAGGGTGAGGGAAAGAGGTGCTTGGTGGTGGGATCCCGTTGGTCCTCCCCCAGTTTGTCCTCCGAAGGTGCAATACTTCTCACTTATCTGCATTTTTTTTAAGTCCATTTTTCTAGCTGGTCCAGATCCCACAGCAAGCTTTTCTCACTGTTCACTATATCCCCAGTCTTGGTGTTATCCATAAATTTTCAGATCCAGTGAACCATATTTTCATCCAGTTGATTGATGAAGGTAACAAACAGCAACAGACCCGGCACCAATCTCTGAGATGCTCCACTTGCCACAGGTCTCCACTCAAAGAGGTAACCATCTACTACCAATCACTGGCTTTTCCTGCGAAGCCAATGTTGAATCCAATTTACTACCTCATCTTGAATGCCAAGCGACTGAACCTTTTTGACCAACCTCCATGCGGGACGTTGTCAAAGATCTTGCTAAAGTCCGAATAGATAATGTCCACGGTCTTTCCTTCATCAGCTTTCCTGGTAACCATCTTGAAAAGCTCCATAAGACTGAATTGGCACTTCAACACGCACAACACGCTGGAGGAACTCAGCATGCCATTTTGCCATTTCCCCTGGCAGTTTATTCCACAAACATGAGAAAATCTGTAGATGCTAGAAATCCAAGCAATACACACCAAATGCTGGAGGAACTCAGCAAATCGACAGCATCTATGGAAAAGAATAAAAAATCGACGTTTCAGGCCGAGACTCATCATCAGGACTCAGATCAATTCCACTATTCAATTTATCTGTGTGACAGTATTAACTCCTCAGATCTACTTGAAGCCTCCTCTCTTTCACTCTCTGGCATTTCATCTCATCTTTCCTGTAGTGTGGCAAATTGAACTGCAGATGCTTCAAGTGTGGCTTAGTTAAAGTATTGTTACAACTGTAACATAACATTCAAATCCTCAAACTGAATGCCTTGGCCAGTTGAAGGCAAGCATGTCAATCACTTTCCTCATCACCCTGTCTGTGTTTCCTTATTCAGAGAACAAGTGTACCACTATTCAACAACATTCCCCAGGTTCCTGTCATAGCCACATGACAAAAGAGGAGGAGCTGTTGCTGGTCTTAAACTGCATAAGTCCCTGGGGTCTGACCAAGTGCACTTTAGGACATTGTGGGAAGCCACAAAAGTGATTGCTGGAGCTCCAGCACAAATATTTGTACTGTTCGTATCTTTGTTAGCTATGAGTGTGATACTGGAAGACTGGAAGCTTTTGTGCCTTCAAGGATAAAACAGAAAAATAATGCTTGTAGTTAGATGATGTGGACAAGGGACTAAGCTAATACATTGCATCAGTATTCACCAAACAGAAGAACAGCTGAGTGGTGCATACTCTTATGCTTGGGCATTTTGAAATCAAGCAAGAGATGGTACAGTGTCTCTTGAAGAAAATTAAGGTGCATTAAGTACCAGGGATATATCACAGGCCACTGAAAGAGGTAAGGGAGGAAATTGCTGGGCCTTTACAAAGGTCATTGTAACATCATGAGGAACAGGCAAGGTTTTAAAGGACTGTAGGGTAGCCTGTGTTGTTCCTTGATTCAATAAGGATAATCCAGGAAATTATAGGCTGGTGAGCCTTACATAAGCAGTAGGGATGCTATTGGAATGCATTTTTAGGGATAGGAATTACTGGCATTGGGAAACTATGGCCTGATTAGTGGACAGTCAGCCATGACTTTGTGCAGGGCAGGTCATGTATTAGAAAGCGGTGATGGTGATGATTGATGAAGATAGAGCAGTGGATGTTGTCTACATGAGTTTTAGTAAGGCAATGTCGAAGGTCCATCTTTGTAGAAGATTAAGATGCATGGGACCCATGGAGTCTTGGTAGTTTTAATTTGGAATTAGCTAGATCATAGATCATAGATCTGAGACATTACCAGAGCTGAAGAACAGCACTATTGTCAATAGGTCACAAAATATTGTACTCTAGAGTTGTCTTGGATTGTTAGCCTTCTGTAATTGAGCTGTGAGAGCCTGTTAATTGAGGCAATCTTCTAATAAAAATATAAACAAAAGTAAATTTTAACTGTGGGTAGCATAAATCTACATACAAATGACTTTAAAATATTGCGTCTAAATAGATTAAGCAAACTGTGTATGAGGTATATGAGAGATTTTATCACTGTGAACATAAAAATCACTTCTTGTTTTCTTTAATTGGTTTACAATCGAGGACGAGAGTAGTAAACTGTGTTCCATTTGAAGTTCAGTTCTTTGTTTGTATAGCTCCTCAGAAGGAGCCATAACATATTTCTTATCAATTTCTTTAATCTTGTCCACAATTGCCATCTCCTCCTGCTTCTGTTTCTTCCTCAAAGCAACGGAATACGAAATAATCTGACCCCGAATATAGGCTTTAAAAGTGTCCCAAAGAGTGTTAACCGAAATATCTTCTGTATGGTTAATTGTAAAAAAAAGCTCAATCTGTTCATTCATAAAATTAACAAAGTCCGAGTCCTGAAGCAACAGCGAATTAAAACGCCATTGTCTATTGTTTGGTATATTGGCCATAATTTTAATAGAAAGCTTAAGTGGAGCATGATCCGAAATGGTTATAGAATCATAATCACATTTAATCACTGAAGGAATGAGACGAGAATCAATGAAAAAATAATCAATTCTTGAATAGGAATGATGAACATGTGAAAAGAAGGAAAAATCTTTTTCCTGAGGATGCAGAAAACGCCAAATGTCCGTCGACCCAGAATCAGAAAGGAAAAAATTAATCAAATTTGCAGATTTATTAGGTAAAGTCCGTAAAGGAGCCGAACGGTCCAAAGCTGGAGATAAACAGGTATTAAGATCTCCGCCCCAAATCAATGAAAACTCGTTCAAATTCGGAAACTGATCAAACAATGATTTATAAAATTCCGGACAATCCATATTAGGAGCATAAACATTAACCAAAACTACTTTTAGCTGCTGGCTAATCAATTGAAATCTAATTATGTTAAATCTCAAATCAATCAGATTTATAACCAAAATGATCGATTGATATTGGATCATGTGGGGATTAATCAAACCTTTTGTGATTTTTATTCTTCTTTATATCAATCAGAGTCTCCTCGAGATTCTAAATATATGAATGATTTTTTAGATAAGTTAGACTTCCCTCAGATTTCACAGGATATGTCTTCTTTATTAGATACTTCCATTACAATGGATGAGATTAAGAATGTTATTTTTTCTATGAATCTGGGGAAAGCTCCTGGCCCTGATGGGTTTACCGTTGAATTTTATAAATGTTTTGCTTCTTTATTGATTCCTTGGCTCTATAAGGTTTTTGAGGCTTCTTTGAAACTTGGTAAACTTCCGGAATCTTTTAATAGAGCATCAATTTCTTTAATACTAAAGAAGGATAAAGACCCTGCTCAATGTGCATCTTATAGACCAATATCTTTATTAAATGTTGATTCTAAAGTTTTTTCTAAGTTATTAGCAAATAGACTAGAAAAAGTACTTCCTTCTATTATTTCGGAAGACCAAACGGGTTTTATTAAAGGTCGTTACTCTTTTTATAATATTCGTACATTGTTAAATATCGTTTATACTCCCTCACAAAATGTTCCTGAGTGTGTTATTTCTTTAGATGCCGAGAAAGCTTTTGATAGAGTAGAATGGCCTTATTTATTTAAGGTGCTTGAAATGTTTAATTTTAGCTTGAAATTTATATCCTGGATTAAACTGTTATATCACTCCCCTGTAGCCTCGGTTCGTACTAACTCCTTAAACTCACCTTTTTTTCCTCTCTTTCGTGGTACTCGACAAGGCTGTCCTCTTAGTCCCCTATTATTTGATATTGCATTAGAACCTCTTGCAATTGCTATTCGAGAATCTTCAAATATTACTGGGATAACTCGGGGATTAAAGTCCCATAAATTATCACTCTATGCTGATGATTTACTTTTATATATTTCTAATCCTGAGAGATCCATTCCTGCTGTTTTAGAGTTATTAGCACAATTTGGTCTTTTCTCAGGTTATAAATTAAATCTTAGTAAGAGTGAACTTTTTCCGATTAATAAACATCTTCCCTTAAATTATAAATTTCCATTTAAATTGATTAATAATTACTTTTCATATCTTGGGATTAAAATTACTTGTAAACATAAAGATTTATTTAAGACTAACTTTTTACCATTAATAGACCATATTACTCAACTTTCATCTAAATGGTTTCCCTTATATTTAACTTTGATTGGTCGTATTAATGCAGTTAAGATGTTTTTTTTGCCAAAATTTTTATATGTGTTTCAGGCATTACCAATTTTCGTTCCTAAATCTTTTTTTGATAAAGTTGACTCTAAAATTTCTTCATTTATTTGGCAGAATAAGAATCCGAGACTGGGTAAAATACATTTACAGAAAGCTAAGAGAGATGGAGGTTTAGCATTACCTAACTTTAGATTTTATTATTGGGCTATTAATATTCGACATATGAAATTTTGGTTACTTGACCGGGACATACTATCTATTCCTAAATGGGTAGCATTGGAATTACAATCTGTTCAGGGTTATACACTTGGTTCTATTTTAGGTTCCTCTCTTCCTTTTGATTCGAAACGCCTTAAGCAGGTCTCTAACCCGATAGTTAAATATGCTTTGCGCATTTGGTTTCAATTCAGAAAATTTTTTGATCTTAATCAATTCGGGTTAGCGATTCCTATTTTAGGCAACATATTTTTTCCTCCCTCTTTTACGGATCGCGCTTTTCAAACTTGGAAGACTAAGGGTATTTTACGGTTTTTGGATTTATTTTTAGATGGTTCCCTTATGTCTTTTGAACAATTATCTAATAAATATAACTTATCAAGAATACATTTTTTTAGATATTTACAAGTTAGAAATTTCCTAAGTACTATACTTTCTTCCTTTCCAATGCTTCCTCCTATATATATTTTAGATTCGATAATTAACCTTAATCCATGTCAGAAAGGTGCATCGGCTATGATTTATAATATTATTATGAAACTTAGGAAAGCTCCATTTGATAAGATTAGGGTAGATTGGGAACAGGAATTGGGGCTTACCATTTCTGTGGATGATTGGGGGCAGATTTTACAATTAGTTAATACTTCCTCTATTTGTGCTAAACATTCCCTAATTCAATTTAAAGTGGTTCATAGAGCACATATGTCCAAAGATAAGTTAGCGCGTTTTTACTCGCATATTAATCCTTTCTGTGATAGATGTTCGGGGCAGATAGCCTCTTTAACTCATATGTTTTGGTCTTGCCCTACTTTGGAAACTTTTTGGAGAGATATTTTCAATATTATTTCTAAGGTATTAAATATAGATATCTCTCCTCACCCTATTACTGCTATCTTTGGACTACCTAAAATTTCTAGTAATCTTTCCCCTTCAGCCCGTAGAATGATTGCATTTCTTACTTTAATGGCGAAAAGATGTATTTTACAACATTGGAAAGAGCTTAATGCTCCAACTACCTTTTTTTGGTTTTCTCAGACGATTTTATGTTTGAATCTGGAGAAAATTAGAAGTAACCTTTATGATTCTTCATTTAAATTTGAACAGATTTGGGGACCTTTTATTCGATATTTTCATTTAATGTAATATTTACCCTTCTTGTTTTTTTTTTCACTGTTTTAATGGAGGTCGGGATTGAGGACGTGATTTTAAGTTTAACTCTGTTTGGTTTCAAGTTAGCCCATTGCTTTGCTTTGCTTTTAGGTAGTTGCACGGTGGGTTTTTTTTTGGGGGGTTTTTTTTTCTTTTTTTTTCCATTGATATATATAAAATCTAGTATACTATTATGTTATCTTGGTTTCTTATGCTTATATTACATTGTTTGTAGTATTTTCTTTTTGGTATTGTTATCTTTTGGAATTTTATTGTACTTTAACATTGTATTAATGTTTATATGGCTTACCTTTTTTGTATACTTACTCAATAAAAAGATTTAAAAAGAAAGAAAGAAAGAGAGAGAGATGAATGTGTATATAAAAATATTCTGTTTTCATTTATGTTTTTGAATGGTAACATTAATATCTGTTTGTTCTGACATCTTTTGAAGTTTTATATGTGGAAATGCGGAAATTCCTATTCCTTTGCATTGGGAGAATATAGATCGAGACAAACCGTACCAGGTAGGTCATTTTATGCAGCTGATTTCAGAATCTTAAAGACCATAAGATATAGGAACAGAATTAGGCCATTTGGCCGATTGAGTCTGATCCCCCCATTCCATCATGGCTGATTTATTATCTCTCTCAACCCCATTCTCCTGCCTTCTCCCCATAACACTCTACATCCTGACTATTAAGAACCTATTAGCTTTTATTTTAAATACAGTAGATTCCAGTTAATTGTGACATGTTGGGACTGGAACATTTTGACCCAGTTAAGCAGCTGCCGAAGTTTCATAGGAATAGTTAAAAAGGTATACAGTAAAAAAGACAAGTTACCATTTAACTAAATAACAAATTATGCATTTAAATGAAATACAGAACAAATAAGAACACTATCAAAACTACCACAGTACTATAAAACTGTGTATTAGTTTCTTATAGTTATAGATGGAGGAATTAATTCAGTGTACACTGCTATAATCATTTGATTGACTACAAATGAACATTAGGCCAAAGCAATACACACGTTGCGCTGGAGGATCTCAGCAGGTCAGGCAGCATCTATGGATGGGAATAAAGAATCGACGTTTCGGGCAGAGACCCTTTATCAGGTCAGTCCAGATGAAGGATCTCGGCCTGAAACGTCAACTGTTTATTCCCATCCACAGATGCTGCTTGACTTGCTGAGGTCCTCCAGCACATTGTTTGTATTGCTCTGGATTTCCAGCATCTGCAGTACCTCTTTTGTCTAACATTAGTGCAAACACCTGTCAAACAATGCTTTCAGTGATTACATCTTCCAGATTTTCATTGTCATTGTAACATTTAAAATGATTGTCGATTCCTTCAAATTCTTAGTAGTTCCTAATTTGTTGAAGTTGTGAAATTATTTCATTTTCACTCCCAGCTGTTTCTGGTATCTCCAAGTCTGAATGCTTGAAACTACAGTGAAAAAACAGTACTGAATTGTCTTACGGCTTTTATTCACCAACTACCAACGACAAAAATCAATGCTTTTTGAATACAAACACACACAAGTGACACTGTTTCAAAACTGTTCACTCTAAGCACAATGTAGTGTCGAACAGCCACACAATATGCATGTGATTAACACAAGTTAGAAACGGGTTGGCAACAGTCTCCTGTCCCAGTTAAGAGTTGTTCCAAATAAGCAGCTGCCTTGATTAACCAATGGCCCAAATAACTGGAAACCATTGTATGCCTGATGACTTGCACTTCACAGTCATCTGCCGCAATGAATTCCACAGATTCACCACGCTGTGGCAGAAACTCCTCCTCATCTCTGCTCTAAAGGGATGTCCTTGTACTCTGAGGCTGTACCTTCTGGTCTGAGACTCCCCCACTATGAGAAACATCCATTCCACAAGCTCTCTATCTCAGCCTTTCATATAGAAACATAGAAACAGAGAAAACCTACAGCACAATACAGCCCCTTTGGCCCACAAAGTTGTGCCGAACATGTCCCTGCCTTAGAAATTACTAGGCTTACCTATAGCCCTCTATTTTTCTAAGCTCCATGTACCTATCCAAAAGTCTCTTAAAAGACCCAATCGTATCCACTTCCACCACCGCTGCCGGCAGCCCATTCCACGCACTCACCACTCTCTGAGTAAAAAATCTTATGCCTGACATCTCCTCTGTACCTACTCCCCAGCATGTTAAACCTATGTCCTCTTGCGGCAACCATTTCAGCCCTGGGAAAAACCCTCTGACTATCCACACGATCAATGCCTCTCATCATCTTATACACCTCTATCAGGTCACCTCTCATCCTTTGTCACTCTCAAGGAGAAAAGCTCGAGTTCACTCAACCTACTCTCATAAGGCATGCTACCCAATCCAGGCAACATCCTTGTAAATCTCCTCTGCACTCTTTCTATGGTTTCCACATCCTCCCTGTAGTGAGGGGACCAGAACTGAGCACAGTACTCCGTTGGGGTCTGACCAGGGTCCTATACAGCTGCAACATTACCTCTTGGCTCCTAAATTCAATTCCACGATTGATGAAGGCCACTACACCATATGCCTTCTTAACCACAGAGTCAATCTGCACAGCTGCTTTGAGCGTCCTATGGACTTGGACCCCAAGATTCCGCTGATCCTCTGCACTGCCAAGAGTATTACCAATAATACTATATTCTGCCATCACATTCGACCTACCAAAATGAACCACTTCACACTTATCTGGGTTGAGCTCCATCTGCCACTTCTCAGCCCAGTTTTGCATCCGATCAATGTCCCACTGTAACCTCTGACAGCCGTCCACACTATCCACAACACCTCCAACCTTTGTGTCATCAGCAAATTTACTAACCCATCCCTCCACCTCCTCATCCAAGTCATTTTTAAAAATCACAAAGAGTAAGGGTCCCAGAACAGATCCCTGAGGCACTCCACTGGTGACCGACCTCCAGGCAGAATTTCACCCATCTACAACCACTCTTTGCCTTCTTGTGGGCAAGCCAGTTCTGGATCCATAAAGCAATGTCCCCTTGGATTCCATGACTCCTTACTTTCTCAATAAGCCTTGCATGGGGTACCTTATCAAATGCCTTGCTGAAATCCATATACACTACATCTACTGCTCTTCCTTCATCAATGTGTTTAGTCACATCTTCAAAAAATTCAATCAGGCTCGTAAGGCATGACCTGCCCTTGACAAAGCCATGCTGACTATTCCTAATCATATTATACCTCTCCAAATGTTCATAAATCCTACCTCTCAGGATCTTCATCAACTGATGTAAGATTCACTGGTCTGTAATTTCCTGGGCTATCTCTACTCCCTTTCTTGAATAAAGGAACAACATCCGCAAACCTCCAATACTCCGGAACCTTTCCTGTTCCCATTGATGATGCAAAGATCATCGCCAGAGGCTCAGCAATCTCCCCCCTTGCTTCCTACAGTAGGCTGGGATACATTTCATCCAGTCCTGGCGACTTATCCAACTTGATGCTTTCCAAAAGCTCCAGCACATCCTCTTACTCAATATCTACATGCTCAAGCTTTTCAGTCTGCTGCAAGTCATCACTACAATCACCAAGATCCTTTTCCACAGTGAATACTGAAGTAAAGTATTCACTAAGTACGTCTGCTATTTCCTCCGGTTGCATACATACTTTCCCACTGTCACACTTGACAGGTCCTAATCTTTCACGTCTTATCCTCTTGCTCTTCACACACTTGTAGAATGCCTTGGGGTTTTCCTTAATCCTACCTGCCAACACCTTCTCATGGCCCCTTCTGGCTCTCCTAATCTCCTTCTTAAGCTCCTTCCTATTAGCCTTATGCTCTCCCACTGAGAGATCTGACACCTGACCAGGTTCATTTCCCAACAGGAAATCAAGTACAGCCTCTCGTCTTGTTGGCTTATCTACATATTGTGTCAAGAAACCTTCCTCAACACACCTAACAAACTCCACCCCATCGAGTTCTCGGTATTCTCAGGAAGGAGGGTGAGCAGCCAGATGTTGAGGTCCATGTAGTGACCAATGACGTGTGTAGGAAGGAGGAGGAGGTCCTGCAAAGAGAGTTTAGGGAGTTAGGTGCAAAGTTGAAGGGCAGGACCTCCAGGGCTGCAACCTCAGGATTGCTACCCATGCCACGATCTAGTGAGGCTAGAAATCAGAAGATAATGCAGCTAAATACGTGGCTAAGGAGTTGGTGCAGGAGGGAGGACTTCATGTTTCTGGACAATTGGGCCTTGTTCCAGGGAAGGTGGGACCTGTTCTGACGGGACGGGTTGTACCTGAACTGGAGAGGGACTAACATCCTTGCGGGAAGGTTTGCTGGTGCTGCTCCGGGGGGTTTAAACTAGATTTGCAGGGGGAGGGGAACGAGAGTGTTAGAGCAGGTAGTGAGGTGGAGGAGGATAAAGGTCATGTGAGAACGACAAGTATAGTGCATAGCGTAAAGCCAGATCTAACATATAAAGAGGCTTTGAGGAAAGAGAAACAGAATAAAGGGTATAAAGGTAGTAAGGTAGAAGGGCTAAAGTACATGTACTTCAATGCAAGAAGCATCAGGAACAAAGATGATGAACTGAGAGCTTGGATACATACATGGAATTATGATATAGTGGCCATTACAGAGACTTGGCTGGCACCAGGGCAGGAATGGATTCTCAATATTCCAGGATTTCAGTGCTTTTAAAGGGATGGGGGGGGGGAAGGGGAGGAGGGGTGGCATTACTGGTCAGGGATACTATTACAGGTACAGAAAGGGTGGGTAATGCAGCAGGATCCTCTTTTGAGTCAGTATGGGTGGAAGTCAGGAACAGGAAGGGAGCAGTTACTCTATTGGGAGTATTCTGTAGGCCCCCTGGTAGCAGCAGAGATACCGAGGAGCAGATTAGGAGGCAGATTTTGGAAAGATGCAAAAATAACAGGGTTGTTATCATGGGTGACTTTAACTTCCCTAATATTGATTGGCACCTGATTAGTTCCAATTGTTTAGATGGGGCCGAGTTTGTTAAGTGTGTCCAGGATGGATTCCTGTCACTGTATGTTGACAGGCCGACTAGGGGGAATGCCATACTAGATCTAGTATTAGGTAACAAACTGGGTCAGGTCGCAGATCTCTCAGTGGGTGAGCATCTGGGGGACAGTGACCACCGCTCCCTGGCCTTTAACATTATCATGGAAAAGGATAGAATCAGAGAGGTCAGGAACATTTTTAATTGGGGAAGGGCAAATTATGAGGCTGTAAGGCTAGAACTTGCAGGTGTGAATTGGGATGATGTTTTTGCAGGGAAATGAACTGTGAACGTGTGGTCGATGCTTAGGGATCTCTTGCAGGATGTTAGGGATAAATTTGTCCTGGTGAAGAAGATAAAGAATGGTAGGGTGAAGAAACCATGGGTGACAAGTGAGGTGTAAAATCTAGTCAGGTGGAAGAAAGCAGCATACATGAGGTTTAGGAAGCAAGGATCAGATGGGTCTATTGAGGAATATAGGGTATCAAGAAAGGAGCTTAAGAAGGGGCTGAGGAGAGCAAGAAGGGGGCATGAGAAGGCCTTGGCGAGTAGGGTAAAGGAAAGCCCCAAGGCATTCTTCAAATATGTGAAGAACAAAAGGATGATAGGAGTGAAGATAGGACCGATTAGAGATAAAGGTGGGAAGATGTGCCTGGAGGCTGTGGATACTTCTCTTCGGTATTCACCAATGAGAGGGAACTTGATGACGATGGGGACAATATGAGTGAGGTTGATGTTCTGGAACATGTTGATATTAAGGGAGAGGAGGTGTTGGAGTTGCTAAAATACATTAGGATGGATAGGTCCCCCGGGGCCTGATGGAATATTCCCCAGGCTGCTCCACGAGGCGAGGGAAGAGATTGCTGAGCCTCTGGCTAGGATCTTTATGTCCTCGTTGTCCACGGGAATGGTACCGGAGGATTAGAGGGAGGTGAATGTTGTCCCCTTGTCCAAAAAAGGTGGTCCGGATAGTCCGGGTAATTATAGACCAGTGAGCCTTACGTCAGTGTTGGGAAAGCTGTTGGAAAAGATCCTTAGAGATGGGATCTATGGGTATTTAGAGAATCATGGTCTGATCAGGGACAGTCAGCATGGCTTTGTGAAGAGCAGATCGTGTCTAACAAGCCTGATAGAGTTCTTTGAGAAGGTGACCAGGCGTATAGATGAGGGTAGTGCAGTGGATGTGATCTACATGGATTTTAGAAATGCATTTGATGAGGATCCACACGGTATGCTTATTCAGAAAGTCAGAAGGCATGGGATCCAGGGAAGCTTGGCCAGGTGGATTCAGAATTGGCTTGCCTGCAGAAGGCAGAGGCGGAGGGAGTATATTAGGATTGGAGGTTTGTGACTAGTGTCCCATAAGGATTGGTTTTGGGACCTCTACTTTTCATGATTTTTATTAACCAACTGGATGTGGGGGTAGAAGAGTGGGTTGGTAAGTTTGCAGACGACACAAAGGTTGGTGGTTTTGTGGATAGTGTAAAGGATTGTCGAAGATTGCAAAGAGACATTGATAGGATGCAGAAGTGTGCTGAGAAGTGGCAGATGGAGTTCAACCCGGAGAAGTGTGGGGTGGTACACTTTGGAAGGACAAACTCCAAGGCAGATTTCAAAGTAAATGGCAGGATACTTGGTAGTGTGGAGGAGCAGAGGGATCTGAGGGTACATGTCCACAGATCCCTGAAAGTTGCCTCACAGGTAGGTAGGGTAGTTAAGAAAGCTTATGGGATGTTGGCTTTCATAAGTTGAGGGATAGAGTTTAAGAGTCACGATGTAATGATGCAGCTCTATAAAACTCTGGTTAGGCCACACTTGGAGTACTGTGTCCAGTTCTGGTCGCCTCACTATAGGAAGGATGTGGAAGCATTGGAAAGGGTACAGAGGAGATTTACCAGGATGCTGCCTGGTTTAGAGAGTATGCATTATGATCAGAGATTAAGGGAGCTAGGGCTTTACTCTTTGGAGAAAAGGAGAATGAGAGGAGACATAATAGAGGTTTACAGGATATTAAGAGGACTAGATAGAGTGGATAGCCAGTGCCTCTTCCCCAGGGCACCACAGCTCAATACAAGAGGACATGGCTTTAAGGTAAGGGGTGGGAAGTTCAAGGAGGATATTAGAGGAAGGTTTTTTACTCAGAGAGTGGTTGGTGCGTGTAATGCACTGCCTGAATCAGTGGTGGAGGCAGATACACTAGTGAAATTTATACTTTATTGTCGCCAAACAATTGATACTAGAACGTACAATCATCACAGCGATATTTGATTCTGTGCTTCCCGCTCCCCGGATTACAAATGTTAAATATAGTAAAAAATTAGTAAATATTGAAAATTCAAATTATAAATCATAAAAAGAAAATAGAAAAATGGAAAGTAAGGTCGTGCAAAAAACCCCAGAGGCAGGCCCGGATATTTGGAGGGTATGGCCCAGATCCGGGTCCGGATCCGTTCCACAGTCTTATCACAGTTGGAAAGAAGCTGTTCCCAAATCTGGCTGTATGAGTCTTCAAGCTCCTGAGCCTTCTACCGGAGGGAAGAGGGACGAAAAGTGTGTTGGCTGGATGGGTCGTGTCCTCGATTATCCTGGCAGCACCGCTCCGACAGCGTGCGGTGTAAAGTGAGTCCAAGAACGGAAGATTGGTTTGTGTGATGTGCTGCGCCGTGTTCACGATCTTCTGCAGCTTCTTTCGGTCTTGGACAGGGCAACTTCCATACCAGGTTGTGATGCATCCTGGAAGAATGCTTTCTACGGTGCATGTATAAAAATTAGTGAGGGTTTTAGGAGACAGGCCAAATTTCTTTAGTTTTCTCTGGAAGTAAAGGCGCTGGTGGGCCTTCTTGGCAGTGAACTCTGCTTGGTTGGACCAAGTCAGGTCATTTGTGATATTGACCCTGAGGAACTTAAAGCTTTTGACCTGTTTCACTTGCGCACCGCTGATGTAAATTGGGTCGTGCGGTCCGCTACTCCTTCTGAAGTCAACAACCAATTCCTTCGTCTTGTTGACGTTGAGGGATAGGTTATTGTCTTCGCGACAATGTCAAATTTAAGAGACTACTAGACAGGTATATGGAGGAATTTAAGGTGGGGGAGGCAGGATTTAAGGGTTGGCACAACATTGTGGGCCGAAGGGCCTGTATTGTGCTGTAGCATTCTATGTTCTGAACCCCTTCCTCTAGGGAGATGCCAATCGATATTTGGAAAATTAAAATCTCCCATCTCAACAACTCTGTTATTATTACACCTTTCTTGGATCTGTTTCCCTATCTGCTCCTTGAAATCCCTGTTACTATTGGGCAGCCTATAAAAAAACACCTAGTAAAGTTATTGTTGTTCCTGTTCCTAACCTCCACCCACATAGACTCCGTAGACAATCCCTCCACGGCGTCCACCTTTTCTGCAGCCGTGACATTATCTCCGATCAACACAAAATAATCTTCAGATTCTGGGGTCAAAGCAACACTCACAACATGCTGGAGGAACTCAGCAGGTCGGGCAGCATCCGTGGAAAAGATCGGTCCTGACGAAGGGTTCCGGCCTGAAACGTTGACCGATCTTTTCCACGGATGCTGCTCGACCTGCTGAGTTCCTCCAGCATGTTGTGAGTATCTCTGATCAACAGTGCCACGCCCCCACCTCTTTTGCCTCCCTCCCTGTCCTTTCTGAAACATCTAAAACCCAGCACTTGAAGTAACCATTTCTGTCCCTGGGCCATCCAAGTCTCTGTAATGGCCACCATATCATAGCTCCGAGTACCGATCGATGCTGTAAGCTCATCCGCTTTGTTCATAACACTCCTTGCGTTAAAATAGACGCATCTCAAACCTTCGGTCTGAGCGTGTCCCTTCTTTGCCTTCTGTGGGCAAACCAGTTCTGGATCCACAAAGCAGTGTCCCCTTGGATCCCATGCCTGACATGATTGATATTAAACACGCAAAAAAGTGGGTCCCAACATTGACCCCTGCAGTACACCACTAGACACTGGCAGCCAACAGAAAAGGTTCCTTTTATTCCCACTCTTTTCCTTGTGCAGGTCAGCCAATCGTCTTTCCGTGCTAGTATCTTTCCTGTAATACCATGGGTTCTAATTTTGCTTCGTAGCCTCATGTGCGACACCTTGTCTAAAGCCTTCTGAAAGTCCAAGTAAACAACACCTTCTGACAATCCTTTGTCTACCCTGCTTGTTATTTTCTCAAAGAATTCCAACAAATTTGTTCGGCAAGATTTTCCCTTAAGGAAACCATGCTTTGGCCTATTTTATCAAATGCTCCCAAGTACCCCGAAATATCATCATTAGTAATGGACCCCTACACCTTCCCAACTACTGAAGTCAGACTGGCCTATAATTTCCTGTCTTCTGCCTCTCTTCCTTCTTGAAGAGTGGTGTGACATTTCCAATTTTCCAGTTCACTGGAACCATTCCAGAATCCAGTGATTCTTGTAAGATCATTACTTACACTTCCAGAATTTCTCATTTACCTCATTCAGAACCCTAGGGGGTAGTCCATCTGGACCATGCGACTTATCTAGGGTCAACCATAAGACATAGGAGCAGAATTGGGTCATTTGGCCCATTGTGTCTGCTCTGCCATTTCATCATGGCTGATCAATTTTCCTCTCAGCCCAATCTCCTACCTTCTCCCCATATCCATTCATGCTCTGACCAATCAAGAATCGATCAACCTTTGCTTCAAATGGCCTCCACAGCTGTCTGTGGCAATGAATTCCACAGGCTCACTACTCCCTGGCTAAAGAAACATAGAAACATAGAAAATAGGTGCAGGGGTAGGCCATTCGGCCCTTCGAGCCTGCACCGCCATTCAGTACGATCATGGCTGATCATCCAACTCAGAACCCTGTACCAGCCTTCCCCCCATACCCCCTGATCCCTTTAGCCACAAGGGCCATATCTAACTCCCTCTTAAATATAGCCAATGAACTGGCCTCAACTGTTTCCTTGGCAGAGAATTCCACAGATTCACCACTCTCTGCGTGAAGAAGTTTTTCCTAATCTCGGTCCTAAAAGGCTTCCCTTTTATCCTCAAACTGTGACCCCTCGTTCTGGACTTGCCCAACGAGGTCCTCATTCTGGACTTCCCCAAGAAGGTCCTCATCTCTGTTCAAAAAGGTGGCTCCTCAATCCTGAGGCTGTGTGCTCTGGTCTTAGACACCCCAGCATGGGAAACATCCTCTCAACATCCACTCCATCAAAGCCTTTTCACCATTTGAGAGGCTTCAATGAGGTCACCCCTTATTCTTCTGAATTCTAGTGAATACAGGCCTAGAGCCATCAAACACTCTTCATATGACAACCCATTCAATCCTGGAATCATTTTTGTGAACCTCCTTTGAACCCTCTCCAGATTCAGCACATCCTTTCTACTATGAGAGGCCCAAACCTGCTCATAGTACTCCCAAGTGAGGCCTCACCTGTTCCTTATAGAGTTTGAACATTAAATCCTTGCTTTTATATTATAGTCCTCTTGAAATGAATGCTAACATTGCTTTTGCCTTACTCACAACAGAATCAACCAGCAAATTAACCATTACAGAATCCTGCACAAGTTACTTGACACCTCAGTTTTTTGTATTTTCTCTCCATTTAGAAACTAGTCAAGTCTTTCATTTCTTCTACCAAAGTGCATGGCCATTCACTTTCCAATACTGTATTCCATCTGCCATTTCTTTCCGAATTCTCCTATTCTGTCTAAGTCCTTTAAAGAGTTTAGAAAAATAGAGGACAATGGGTAACCTTAGGTAATTTATAAAGTAAGTACATGTTCAGCACAGCTTTGGGTGCCAAAGTGCCTGTATTGTGCTGTAGGTTTTCCATGTTTCCTTCTGTAGCATTTCTACTTCCTCAAACCTACCCTACCACCCTCCCATCTATCTTCATATCGTGCAAACTTTACAAAGCTATCAATTCTATCATCCAAATCATTGACATATAACGTAAAAAGAATCAGCCCCAATACAGACCCCTGTGGAATACAACTAGTTGCCAGCAGCCAGCCAGGAAAGGCTCCCTTTATTCCCATGTATGCTTCCTGCCAATCAGCCTCTGCTTTATCCATGCTAGAATCTTTCCTGTAATACCATGAGCTCGTAGATTGTTTAGCAGTCCCATGTAGCACCTTGTCAAAGGCCTTCTGAAAATTCAATTATGTAACATCAACCAATTCTCCTTTGTCTGTCCTGCTTGATACTACTTCAAAGAATTCCAACAGATTTGTCAAGCAAAAATTTTCCTGAGGAAACCATGCTGACTATGGCCTATTTAATCATGTGCCTCCAAGTACCCTGAGATCTCATCCTTAATAATCAACTCCAACATCTTCCCAACCACTAAAGTCAGACTAACTGGCCAATAGTTTGCTTTCTTCTGCCTCTCTTCCTTCTTGAAGAGTGGAGTGACATTTGCAATTTTCCAGTTTGCCAAGCTATTCCAGAATTTAGTGATTCTTGAAAGGTCATTACTAATGCTTCCACAATCCCTTCAGCCATCTCTTTCAGAACCCTGGGGTGTACACCATCTGGTCCAGGTGACTAATCTACTTTCAGACCTTTCAGTTTCCTTCTCTCTAGTTATGCTAACTTCATGCCCTCTGACACCTGGAAATTACACCATACTGCTAGACTCTTCCACAACAAAGGCAGGTTGTTCTCTGGCAAGGATGTGATCGGTAGGTGGGAAGCCTTCAAAGGAGAAATTTTGAGAGTGCAGAATTTGTATGTTCCTGTCAAGATTAAAGGCAAAGTGAATAGGAATAAGGAACCTTGGTTCTCAAGGGATATTGCAACTCTGATAAAGAAGAAGAGGGTGTTGTATGACATGTATAGGAAGCAGGGAGTAAATAAGGTGCTTGAGGAGTATAAGAAGTGCAAGAAAATACTTAAGAAAGAAATCAGGAGGGCTAAAAGAAGACATGAGGTTGCCTTGGCAGTCAAAGTGAAGGATAATCCAAAGAGCTTTTACAGGTATATTAAGAGCAAAAGGATTGTAAGGGATAAAATTGGTCCTCTTGAAGATCAGAGTGGTCGGCTATGTGCGGAACCAAAGGAAATGGGGGAGATCTTAAATAGGTTTTTTGCATCTGTATTTACTAAGGAAACTGGCATGAAGTCTATGGAATTAAGGGAAACAAGTAGTGAAATCATGGAAACTGTGCAGATCGAAAAGGAGGAGGTCCTTGCTGTCTTGAGGAAAATTAAAGTGGATAAATCCCCGGGACCTGACAGGGTGTTCCCTCAGACCTTGAAAGAGACTAGTGTTGAAATTGCAGGGGCCCTGGCAGAAATATATAAAATGTCGCTGTCTACAGGTGAGGTGCCGGAGGATTGGAGAGTGGCTCATGTTGTTCCGTTGTTTAAAAAAGGATCGAAAAATAATCCAGGAAATTATAGGCCAGTAAGTTTAACGTCGGTAGTAGGTAAGTTATTGGAGGGAGTACTAAGAGACAGAATCTACAAGCATTTGGATAGACAGAGATTTATTAGGGAGAGTCAACATGGCTTTGTGCGTGGCAGATCATGTTTGACCAATCTATTGGAGTTTTTCGAGGAGGTTACCAGGAAAGTGGATGAAGGGAAGGCAATGGATATTGTCTACATGGACTTCAGTAAGGCCTTTGACAAGGTCCTGCATGAGAGTTTAGTTAGGAAAATTCAGTCGCTAGGTATACATGGAGAGGTGGTAAATTGGATTAGACATTGGCTCAATGGAAGAAGCCAAAGAGTGGTAGTAGAGAATTGCTTCTCCGAGTGGAGGCCTGTGACTAGTGGTGTGCCACAGGGATCAGTGCTGGGTCCATTGTTATTTGTCATCTATATCAATGATCTGGATGATAATGTGGTAAATTGGATCAGCAAATTTGCTGATGATACAAAGATTGGAGGTGTAGTAGACAGTGAGGAAGGTTTTCAGAGCCTGCAGAGGGACTTGGACCAGCTGGAAAAATGGGCTGAAAAATGGCAGATGGAGTTTAATGCAGACAAGTGTGAGGTATTGCACGTTGGAAGGACAAACCAAAGTAGAACATACAGGGTTAATGGTAAGGCACTGAGGAGTGCAGTGGAACAGAAGGATCTGGGAATACAGATACAAAATTCCCTAAAAGTGGCATCACAGGTAGATAGGGTCGTAAAGAGAGCTTTTGGTACATTGGCCTTTATTAATCAAAGTATTGAGTATAACAGCTGGAATGTTATGATGAGGTTGTATAAGGCATTGGTGAGGCTGAATCTGGAGTATTGTGTTCAGTTTTGGTCACCAGATTACAGGAAGGATATAAATAAGGTTGAAAGAGTGCAGAGAAGGTTTACAAGGATGTTGCCAGGACTTGAGAAACTCAGTTACAGAGAAAGGTTGAATAGGTTAGGACTTTATTCCCTGGAGCGTAGAAGAATGAGGGGAGATTTAATAGAGGTATATAAAATTATGATGGGTATAGATAGAGTGAATGCAAGCAGGCTTTTTCCACTGAGGCAAGGGGAGAAAAAAACCAGAGGACATGGGTTAAGGGTGAGAGGGAAAAAGTTTAAAGGGAACATTAGTGGGGGGCTTCTTCACACAGAGAGTGGTGGGAGTATGGAATGAGCTGCCAGTCGAGGTGGTAAATGCGGGTTCTTTTTTTAACATTTAAGAATAAATTGGACAGATACATGGATGGGAGGTGTATGAAGGGATATGGTCCGTGTGCAGGTCAGTGGGACTAGGCAGAAAATGGTTCGGTACAGCCAAGAAGGGCCAGAAGGCCTGTTTCTGTGCTGTAGTTTCTATGGTTTTCTATGATGGAAAATACTAATTCAGTTTGTCCACTATTTCGCTGTCCCACATTGCTACCTCTTCAGCTTTGTTTTCCAGCGAGTCCGATATCCACTCTCGCCTCTCTTTTACATTTTATGTATCTGTTGGAGATGGTCAACATGGCTTTGTGTGTGGTAGGTTATGTCTATTCAATCTTATAAAGGTTTTTGACAAGGTTTTGAGACAGGTAGAAGGAAAAGTGGTGAATGTTCTCTGCACAGATTTCAGCAAGGCCATTGACAAAGTCATATATGGGAGGCCAAACCAGAATGTTAAGTCACTTGCCATTTGGGATAAAGTAGTTGATTAGATTCAACATTATAACTACAAGAGATTATGCCGATGTGGGAAATCCAGAGCAACACATGGAAAATGATGGAGGAACTCAGCAGGTCAGGCAGCATCTATGGAAATGAATCAACAGTTAACATTTTGGGCCAAGACTGTAAGAAGAGTCTCAGCTGGAAATATTGACTGTTTAATCATTTTCATAGATGCTGCCTGATCTGCTGAGTTCCTCCAGCATTTTGTGTGTGTTGGTGTAGATTGAACATTGACTTTCTGGGAGAAGTCAGAGCGAAAAGTAGATGGTTGTCCCTCTGGAGGCCTGTGTCTCGTGGTGTGCCACAGTGATCGGTGCTGTGTTCATTGTTGTTAATCATCGACACTCAGTGGCTATTTTATTACACACAGGAGTCATTCCTGTATGTTCGTGCTCTTCTGGTGCTGTAGCTGATCTGCTTCAAGATTTGATGTGTTGTGTGTTCAGATATGCATTTCTGTGCACCATTGTTTTAATGTGTGGTTCTTTGAGTTATTGTTGGCTTCCTGTCTGTTTGAACCAATTTGGCCATTCTCCTCTGACCTTTAACAAGACATGTTTGCCCACAGAATTGCCACTGTCTGGATGTTTTTTTTTGTTTTTCGAACCATTTCTGTAAACTCTAGAGACTTGTGTGTGAAAATCCCAGGAGATCAGCAGTTTTTGAGATACTCAAACCACCCCACCTGGCACCAACTATATTCCACAGTCAAAGACACTTGCATCACATTTCTTCCTCATTATGACGTTTGGTCTGAATGGTAATTGAAACTCTTGACCATGTCTGCATGTTCTTGTGCATTGAGTAGCTGCTGGTGTACAAGTGTACCTAATAAACTGGCCACTGAGTGTATACTAAGACTCAACCTGCAAAGTAGTCATTAGGGAATCCTGCACAAGGACTCCCAAGTCCCTTTGTTTTTCAGAGTTTAGTATTTTCTCTCCATTTAGAAAATAGTCAACTCTTCCCTTTGTTCTACCAAAGTGCATGATCATACACTTCCCGACACTCTATTCCATCTGCTATTTCTTTGCCCATTCTCCTAATCTGCCAAAGTCCATCTGTAGCATCTCTACTTCCTCAAAACTACCTGGCCCTCCACCTATCTTTGTATCGTCTGCAAACTTTGCAACAGAGCCTTCAATTCTGTCATCTAAATCAGTGCCATATAATGTAAAAAGAATTGCTCCCATCACAGACCACTGTGAATACCGGTAGTCGCTGGCAGCCAGTCAGGAAAGGCTCTATTTACTCTCACTCTTTGCCTCCGGCCAGTCAGCCACTGCTTTATCCATGCTGGAATCTTCCCTGTAATACCACGGGCTCATAGCTTATTAAGCAGCCTCATATGTGGCACCTTGTCAAAGGCCTTCTGAAAATTCAAATACACAGCGTCAACCAATTCTCCCTTGTCTATCCTGCTTGCTATTTCTTCAAATAATTCCAACAGATTAATCAGTCAAGATTTTCCCTTGAGGAAACCATGCTGACTACAGCCTATTTTATCATATGCCTCCAAGTACCCGGAAACCACATCCTTAACAATTGACTCCAACATCTTCCCAACTGCTGAAGCCAGACTAACTAGTCTATAATTTCCTTTCTTTTGTCTCTCTCCCTTGTTGAAGAGTGGAGTGATATTTGCAATTTTCCAGTCTGCTGGAACCAATCCAGAATCTAGTGATAATTGAAAGATTATTATTAATGCCTCCACAATCTCTTCAGCTATCTCTTTCAGAACCCTGGGCCATCATGTCCAGGTGACTTATCTACCTTCAGACCTTTCAGTTTTCCCAGAGCCTTCTCCTTAGTAATGGTAACTTCACACACTTCATGATCCCTCACCTCTGGAACTTCCATCATACTGCTAGTGTTTTCCACAGTGAAAATTGACACAAAATACTTATTCAGTTCGTCCACCATTTCCTTGTCCTACATTACTACCTCTCCGGCATTGCTTTCCAGCAGTCCAATATCCACTCTTGTCTCTCTTTTACACTTTATGTATCTGAAGAAACTTTTGGTATCGTTTTTAATATTATTGGCTAGCTTACTTTCATATTCAGTCTTTACCTTCGTAATGACTTTTTTAGTTGCCTTCTGTTGGTGTTTGAAAGCTTTCCAATCTTCCAACTTCTTACTAATTTTGAATAATTAAATGCCCTCTCTTTCGCTTTTATGTTGGCTTTGACTTCTCTTGTTAGGTATGGTTGCATCATCTTGCCTTTGGAATACTTCTTCCTCGTTATGATGTACATATCCCGTGCCTTCCGAATTGCTTCCAGAAATTCCAGCTATTGCTGCTCTGCTGTTATCCCTGCCAGTGTCCTTTTCCAATCAATTCTGGCCAACTCCTCTCTCATCTCTGTAATTCCCTTTACTCCACTGTTATAGGCATCCGTTAGTCTCATGAGACCATGGGTTTGCGCCTTGGAAAGTTTCCAGGGCGCAGGCCTGGTCGAGATTGTATGGAAGACCAGCAGTTGACCATGCTGCAAGTCATCCCTCTCCATGCCACTGATGTTGTCCAAGGGATGGGCATTAGGACCCATAAAGCTTGGCACTGGTGTCGTCGCAGAGCAATGTGTGATTAAGTACCTTGCTCAAGGACACACACGCTGTCTCAGCCAAGGCTCAAACTAGCGACCTTCAAATCACTAGATGAACGCTTGACCACTTGGCCACGTGCCAACACTGTAATACTGATGCATCTAATTTTTTAGCTTCTCCTTCTCAAATTTCAATGTGATTAAATCATATTATGATCACTTGTCCATCAGGGTTGTTTTTAGCTGTCTAATCAATTTCAGTTAATTACACAACACCCAATCCAGAATGGCTGATCCCCTAGTGGGCTCAACCATGAATTGCTCTAAAAAGCCATCTCGTAGGCATTCCAGAAATTCACCCTCTTGGAATCCAGCACCAATCTGATTTTCCCAATCTATCTGTATATTGAAGTCCCCCATAACTATTGTACTATTGCCCTTTTGGAATGCATTTTCTATCTTCCTTTTGTAATTTGTAGGCCACATCCTTACCACTGTCTGGGTGTCTGTTATTAATTCCTGTAAGGGTCTTTTTACCTTTGCAGTTCCTTGGATCAATCCACAATTATTCAACACCATCTGACCCTCTGTCACCTCTTTCTAATAATTTGATTTCATTTTTTACCAACAGGGCAACGCCACCCCCTCTGCATTCCTACCTGATCTTTCGATACAATGTGTATCCTTGGACATTATGCTTCCGGCTATAATCTTCTTCCAGCCATGATTCAGTGATGCCTATAGCATCATGCATACCAATCTGTAACAGTGCTATAAATTCATTTACCTTAATTCGTGTACTGCGTGCATTAAAAAGGTAGTAGGGATAGTCCAGGTAATTATAGACCAGTGAGCTATACGTCTGTGGTGGGAAAGCTGTTGGAAAAGATTCTTAAAGATAGGATCTATGGGCATTTAGAGAATCATGGTCTGATCAGGGACAGTCAGTATGGCTTTGTGAGCGGCAGATCGTGTCTAACAAGCCTGATAGAGTTCTTTGAGGAGGTGACCAGGCATATAGATGAGGGTAGTGCAGTGGATGTGATCTATATGGATTTTAGTAAGGCATTTGACAGGGTTCCACATGGTAGGTTTATTCAGAAAGTCAAAAGGCATGGGATCCAGGGAAGTTTGGCCAGGTGGATTCAGAATTGGCTTGCCTGCCGAAGGCAGAGGGTGGTGGTGGAGGGAGTACATTCAGATTGGAGGATTATGACTAGTGGTGTCCCACAAGGATCTGTTCTGGGACCTCTACTTTTCGTGATTTTTATTAACGACCTGGATGTTGGGGTAGAAGGGTGAGTTGGCAAGTTTGCAGACGACACAAAGGTTGGTGGTGTTGTAGATAGTGTAGAGGATTGTCGAAGATTGCAAAGAGACATTGATAGGATGCAGAAGTGTGCTGAAAGTGGCAGATGGAGTTCAACCCGGAGAAGTGTGAGGTGGTACACTTTGGAAGGACAAACTCCAAGGCAGAGTACAAAGTAAATGGCAGGATACTTGATAGTGTGGAGGAGCAGAGGGATCTGGGGTTACATGTCCACAGATCCCTGAAAGTTGCCTCACAGGTAGATAGAGTAGTTAAGAAAGCTTATGGGGTGTTAGCTTTCATAAGTCGAGGGATAGAGTTTAAGAGTCGCGATGTAATGATGCAGCTCTATAAAACTCTGGTTAGGCCACGCTTGGAGTACTGTGTCCAGTTCTAATCGCCTCACTATAGGAAGGATGTGGAAGCATTGGAAAGGGTACAGAGGAGACTTACCAGGATGCTGCCTGGTTTAGAGAGTGTGCATTATGATCAGAGATTAAGGAAGCTAGGGCTTTACTCTTTGGAGAGAAGGAGGATGAGAGGAGACATGATAGAGGTGTACAAGATAATAAGAGGAATAGATAGAGTGGATAGCCAGCGCCTCTTCCCCAGGGCACCACTGCTCAATACAAGAGGACATGACTTTAAGGTAAGGGGTGGGAAGTTCAAGGAGGATATTAGAGGAAGGTTTTTTACTCAGAGAGTGGTTGGTGCGTGTAATGCACTGCCTGAGTCAGTGGTGGAGGCAGATACACTCGTGAAATTTAAGAGACTACTAGACAGGCATATGGAGGAATTTGAGGTGGGGGCTTATATGGGAGGCAGGGTTTGAGGGTCGGCACAACATTGTGGGCCGAAGGGCTGTACTGTGCTGTACTATTCTATGTTCTATAAATACAACACCTTCAGTCCTGGATTCGCCCTTTTCAATTTTGTCTGCCTTTTACGTTGCAGCTCATCCTGTTGACTGTAAATTTGCCTTGTTATCAGCCTCTCCTTGCTTGGAGTCTCACTATACATTGCCTCTTTGTAAACCAATGACCTCATCTTCAGCACTATCACCCCAGTTCTCACTTCCCTGCCCAATTAGTTTAAACCCATCTGAACAACTCTAGCTAACCGGCATGCAAGGATTTTTAAAATATATTTGAAAAGCTTTTTTTTATCCGTCTCGATGCTGTTTGCAAGCTTGCTTTCATTTTTCAACTTTTCTCTCCTAATGGTTTTTTCAGTTCCTTTCTGTAAGTTTTTAAAGCTTCCCAATCCTCTATCTTCGTGCTAATATTTGCTTTGTTGGGTGCCCTCTCTTTTGCTTTTACATTAGCGTTGACTTGCCTTGTCAGTCACGGTTGTAGTATTTTATCATTTGAGTATTTCTTTGTTTTTGGAATACATCTATCCTGCACCTTCCTCATTTTTCCTGGAAATTCATGCCATTTCTACTCTGCTGACATCCTCGCCAGCATCTCCTTCCAGTTCACTTACAGATGTATAGGACAGCGTAGTCCTAGAGTCATAGGGAGGTACAGCACAGAAACAGGCCCTTCATCCTATCTGTCCATGCTGAACCATTTAAACTGCCTACTTCCATCGACCTGCATCAGGACCATCGCCCTCCAAGCCCCTACCATCCATGTACCTATCCAAATTTCTCTTAGATGGTGAAATTGAGCTTGCATGCACCACTTCAGCTGGCAGTTCATTCCACACTCTGACGACCCTCTGAGTGAAGATGTTTCCTGTCATGTTCCCCCTAAAGTTTCACTCGTAACCCATGACCTCTGGTTGTGGTCCCACTCAACCTCACTGGAAAAGCCCGCTTGCATTTACTCTATCTATACCTCTCATAACTTTGTACACTTCTATCAAATCTCCTCTTAATCTTCTACATTCAAAGGAACAAAGTCCTAACCTATTCAATCTTTCCTTATAACTCGGGTCCTCCAGAGCCAGCAACATCCTTGTAAATTTTCTCTGTACTCTTTCAACCTTTGACCAGCAACCAGTCAGCATCTGGGATTGAATTGTAAGAGGAAGTTAAAGGAAGGCAGTGGCCATCAGCTGAGTGGACATAGTCAGAGTGGTGATCTTAAGGCTTTAGCTCCTCAGGGCTTCAAAGAAGAGAGGCTTCACTCAAGAAAGCAAAAGAAAGAAAAGCTGATTTTTTTTTCTCTTCTCTTCTTCATATCTGCTCAGCTAGGACAGTAGAGATGCCAGGCAGGATAGTGAAATGCTTCTCTTGCGGGATGTGAGAAGGCAGGGAGACACCCGGTGTCTCTGACGACTACAACTGCGAGTTGCATCCAGTTGCCGCTTCAAACAAATCCCATTGAGGAGTTGGAGCTGGAACTGGATGAACTTTGGGATCATTCAGGAGGCTGAGGAAGTGATAGATAGGACATAGAAAGAAATAGCCACTCCCAGGATGCAGGACACAGGAAATTAGGTGACAGTCAGGAATTGGAAAGGGTTCACAGAGCCAGTGCAGAGTACCGCTGTGGCCATCCCACCCCCCCCCCAACAAATGGTGCATCACTTTGGGTACTGTCGAGGAGGTGGGGGTGTGACCTAACAGAGGAAATTCACAATGGTTGGGTTTCTGGCACTGAGTCTGTCTCTGTGACTCAGAAGGGAAGTGGGGAGAAGAGGTGCGCTGTAGTGATAGGGGATTCTTTAGTTAGGGGAATGGACAGAAGGATTTATGGGCGAGAATGAGATTCCCAGATGGAATGTTGCCTCCCAGGTGTAAGGATCAGGAATATCTCTGATCGAGTCCTTGTCATTCTTAAGTGGGAGGGTGAACAGCCAGAAGTCGTGGTCCATGTAGGTACCAATGACATGGGTAGGACGAGTGACAAGGTTCTGCGCAGGGAGTTCAGGGAACTAATTTAAAGGGCTGGACCTCTAGGGTTGTGATCTCAGGATTGTTACCTGTGCCACATCTAGTGAGGCCAGAACAAGGAAGATTATACAGTTTAATATGTGGCTAAAGAGATAGAAACATAGAAAATAGGTGCAGGAGTAGGCCATTCAGCCCTCCGAGCCTGCACCGCCATTCAGTATGATCATGGCTGATCATCCAACTCAGAACCCTGTACCAGCCTTCCCCCCCATACCCCCTGATCCCTTTAGCCACAAGGGCCATATCTAACTCCCTCATTGGTATAGGACAGAGGGTAAAAGTTTTTTGATCGTTGGACTCTGTTCCAGGGAAGAGAGCCTGTACAAGAGAGATGGTCCTGACTGGGAGGGAGACTACTGCCCTAGCAGGAATGTTTGTTAGTGTTGCACAGTGGGGTTTAAACTAGGGTTACAGAGGATGGGAACCAGAGTGCCAGAACAGTCAGTGGAGAGGTTGTGGAGGCAGAGTTGGTAAGACCTTGTTTAAAGTTAGGAATCAAAAAGTTGAGCATGGTGCGACTAGTGTTCTGGAGCTACATATATTTCAATGCAAATAGTATCGTAGGTCAGGCAGATAATGGTGCTGTAGATAAGGTAGCTGGTTTACAAACAGAGGCAATGTATAGTGAGGAGAGCCTGTTAATAGGGCAAAATATCAGTCAACAGGATGAGTTGCGGTGTAAAAGGTGGACAAAATCAAAAAGGGTGAATACAGGACTGAAGGTGTTTGAATACACGCAGAATACGGAATAAGGTTGAAAGATTATAACTGGGAGCTTAATGTCCAAGGATACACATTGTATTGAAAGGATGGGCAGGAAGGCAGAGGGGGTGTGTTGCTCTGTTGGTAACAAAGTCAAATCATTAGAAAGAGGTGTAAGGATCGGAAGGTGTTGAATCATTATGAATGGAGCTAAGAAACTGCAAAAGGTGAAAAGACCCTGACGGGAGTTGTATTCAGACACCTAAACAATTGTAAGGATGTGGCCTACAAATTACAATGGGAGAAGGAAAATGCATGCCAAAAGGGCAATGTGACAATAGTCATGAGGGACTTCAGTATGCAGGTAGATGGGGAAAATTAGGTTGATGCTGGATTCCAGGAGGGGGAATTTCCAGAATGTCTACAAGATGGCCTTTTAGAGCAGCTCGTGGTGGAACCCACTAGAGGATCAGATATTCTGGACTGGGTGTTGTGCAATGAACCGGTCCATTGCCTCCCTCTGGTGCCCCTCCCTCCAGTTTTTTTTCCAATGGCCTTCTGTTCTCTCCTATCAGACTCCCCCTTCTCCAGCCCTGTATCTCTTTCACCAATCAACTTCCCAGCTCTTTACTTCATCTCTCCCCCTCCTGGTTTCACTTAATCTCATGTGCTTCTCTCTCCCCTCCCCCACCTTTTAAATCTACTCCTCATCTTTTTTTTCAATCCTACCAAAGCGACTTGGCCCGAAACGTCAACTGTACTTTTTTCATAGATGCTGCCTGGGTTGCTGAGTTCCTCCAGCATTTTGTGTGTGTTGCTTGGATTTCCAGCATCTGCTGTTTTTCTCTTGTTTATTAATTAGAGAGGAAAAGGTAAAAGAACCTTTAGGGGAAGTGATCATAATATGGACAAATTCACCCTGAAATTTGAGAAGCAGCAGCTAAAGTCAAATGTAGCGGTATTACAGTGGAGTAAATGGCATTACAGAGGCATGAGAGAGGATTTGGCCAGGATGAATGGAAAAGACACTGGCAGGAATGATGGCAAAGCAGCAATGGCTGGAATTTCTGGAAGCAATTTGGAAGGCACAGGATATGTACATCATGAAGAAGTATTTTAAAGAAAAGATGACACAACTGTGGCTAACAAGAGAAGTGAAAGCCAATGTAGAAGCTGAAGAGGGGGCATATAATAGAGGAAAAATTAGTGGGAAGTTAGAGGATTGGGAAGATTTTAAAAACCAACAGAAGACAACTAAAAATGTTATGAAGAAGTTAAAAATGGAATTCAAAAGTAAGCTAGCCAATAATTTTGAATCCGTCTTCACTGTGGAAGACACTAGTACAATGGTGGAAGTTTCAGGTGTCGGGGGCATGAAGTGTGTGAAATAACCATAACTAGAAAGAAGGTTCTTCAAAAACTGAAAGGTCTAAAGGTGGATAAGTCACCTGGACCAGATGGTATATACCCCAGGGTTTTGAAAGAGGTAGCTGAAGAGAACATGGAGGCATTTGTCATGATCTTTCAAGAATGTCTAGGTTCTGGAATATTTACAGAAGACTGAAAAATTGCAAATGTCTCTCCACTCTTCAAGAAGGAAGAGAGGCAGAAGAAAGGAAACTATTGGTCAGTTAGTCTGACCTCAGTGGTCAGGAAGATGTCGGTGTTGATTATTAAGGATGAGGTCTGAGAATACTTGGAGGCACATGATAAAATAGGTCATCATCAGCATGGTTGCCACGAGGAAAAATCTTGCCTGACAATCCTGTTGGAATTCTTTGAAGAAGTAACAAGCAGGATAGACAAAGGAGAATCGGTGGATGTTGTGTACTTGGGTTATCTGGAGGCCTTTGACAAGGTGCCATACATAAGGCTGCTTAGCAAGTTCAGGTCTTAATAAGACCATAAGGCATAGGAGCAGAAATAAGCCATCTGCCCATTGAGTCTGCTCCACCATTTAATCATGGCTGATCCTTTTTCCCCTCCTCAGCTCCACTCCTCAGCCTTCATGCTATAACCTTTGATGCTGTATCAAACTCTGCCTGAAATACATGCAATGAACTGGCCTCCACAGCTGTTGGAATTCTTTGAAGAAATAACAAGCAGGATAGACAAAGTTGATGTTGTCTACTTGGATTTTCAGAAGGCCTTTGACAAGGTGCCACACATGAGGCTGATTAACAAGCTATGAGCCCATGATATTATAGGAAATATTCTAGCATGAATAAAGCAGTGGCTGATTGGCAGGAGGCATACTGTGGGAATAAAGGGAGCCTTTTTGGGTTGGCTGCTGGTAACTTGTGTTCCACAGTGGTCTTTGTTGAGACCGATTCTTTTTGCATTATATGTCAATGATGTTGATTATGGTTTGATGACTTTGTTGCAAAGTTTACAGATGATGTGGAGATAGTTGGAGGGGCAGGTAGTTTTGAGGAAGTAGAGAGGCTACAGAAGGTCTTAGATTAAGGGAATGGGCAAAAGAATGGGAGATGGAATACAGTGTCAGGAAGTATATGGTTATGCACTTTGGAAGAAGAAATGAAAGGGTTGACTATTTTCTGAGTGGAGAGAAAATACAAAAAAACTGAGGTGCAAAGGGGCATGGGAAACCTTGTGCAGAACACATTAAAGGTTAATTTGTAGGTTGAGCCTGTGGTGAGGAAGGCACATGCAATGTTGGCATTCATTTCAAGAGGACTAGAATATAAAAGCAAGGATGTAATGTTGAAACTTTATAAAGAACTGGTGAGGGCTCACTTGAGAGTATTGTGAGCAGGTTTTGTTCCCATATCTTAGAAGGGATGTGTTGAAACTAGAGAGGGTTTAAAGAAGGTTCATGGAAATGATTCCAGGATTGAATGGCTTGACATTTGAAGAGCATTTGATGGCTCTAGGCCTGTATTCACTAGAATTCAGAAGGATGAGAGGTGACCTCATTAAAACCTCTCAAATGGTGAATGACCTCGATAGAATGGATGTGGAGGGGTTGTTTCCTTTGTGGGAGAGCCTACGACCAGGGGACACAGCCTCAGTGTGCAGTCATGGGCCTTTTGGAAGGGAGATGAGGAGGAATTTCTTTCACGAGAAAGTGGCGAATCTGTGGGATTCTTTGCAGTAGGCAGCTGTGGAGGCCAAAGTTGTTATGTATATTTTAGGCAGAGGTTGATACATACATGATTGGTCAGGGCATGAAGGAATACGGGGAGAAGGCAGGAGATTAGGGCTGAGAGGAAAATTGGATTAGCCATGATGAAATGGCAGAGCAGACTCAATGGACCAAATAGCCTGCTCCTATATCTTATGGTCTTATTTACATCTTTCCTTAGGTGAGAGAACTAAATCTGCACACAGTACTCCAAATTGGGCCTCACCAATGTCTTGTATGACTTCAACATAACATCCCATCTCCTGTACTCAATACTTTGATTTATAAAGGCCATTGTGCCAAAATCTTTCTTTACAACCCTATCAACTTGCGAGAATTATGGACCTGTATTCTCAGATCTCTTTGTTCTACTGCACTCCCTAGTACCCTTCTGTTCACTGCGTCAGACCTACCCTGGTTGGTTCTACCCAAGTACAACATCTCACACTTGTTGGCTTGAAATCCATCTGCCATTTTTCCGCCTATTTTTCCAAGCTCGTCCAGATCCTGCTGAAAGTCATGATAGCCTTCCTTACTGTCTACTACACCCCCAATCTTGGTGTTATCTGTTACTTTGCTGATCCAGTTAACCACATTATCATCCAAATTGTTGATATTAATGACAAATAACAACGGACCCAGCTCTGATCTCTGCAGCACTCCACTAGTCACAAGCCTCCAGTCAGAGAGGCAACAATCTTCCATCATCTGAAGCTTCTCCCATAAAGCTAATGTCTAATCTGATTTACTATCTCATTTTGAATGCCGAGCGATTGAACCTTTTTGACCAACCTTCTAACTGTGATCTTGTTAAATGCCTTGCTGAAGTCAATGTAGACAACATCCACTGCCTTGCTTCATCCACTTTCCTGGTAAATTGCTCAAAAAACTCTAAGATTGGTTAGATATGACATGCCACGCACAAAGCCATGCTGACTATCCTTAATCAGCCCATGACTATCCTTAATCAGCCCATGTCTATCCAAATACTTCTATATTTAGTCTCTTAGAATACCTTCTAATAACTTTCTGACAACTGATATCAGATTCAACAGCCAATAATTTCCTGGTTTCTGTTTAGAGCCTTTTTTAAACAGTGGAACAACATTGACTATCCTCCAATCCTCTGATACTCCTTCTGTCACTAAGGTTGATTTAAATATCTCTGCTAGGGCCCTGGCAATTTCTGCACTTGGTGAGATGTATGGTAAGATGGAACACCTTGTCAGGCCATGGGGATTTATCTACCCTGATTTGCCTCAGGGTAGCAAAAACCACCTACTCTGTAAATTGTACTGGGTCCATGAAGTTCATGCTCCTTTGCCTCACTTCTATAGACTCGGTGTCCATCTCCTGAGTAAATATAGATGTAAAAAAAATGATTTATGATCTCCCCCAACTGTTTTGGCTACATAAATGGATTACCATTCTGGTCTTCCAGAGGATTGATTTTGTCCCTTGCAGTCCTTTTGCTCCTAACATATCTGTAGAATCCCTTAGGATTCTCCTTCACCTTGCCTTCTAGAGCAACTTTGTCTTCCTTTAGCCCTCCTGATTTCTTATTCTCTTGCATTTCTTGTACTCCAAAGCTCCTTATTTGCTCCTGCCTCCTATACCTGCTATGCACCTCCTTGCTTCTCAACCAGGGCCTTGATATCTCCTGAAAACCAAGGTTCCCTGCACCTTTTATCTTTGCCTTTTATTCTGACAGGCACATACAAGCTTTGCACTCTCTAAATTTCACTTTTGAAGACCTTCCACTTACCAAATATACCCTTTGCCAGAAAACAGCTTGTCCCAATCCACACTTGCCAGATCCTTTCTGATACCATCTGAATTGGCCTTTCTCCAATTTAGAATCTCAACCCATGGCCAGACCTATCTTTTTCTATTTTTACCTTGAAACTAATGGCATTGTGGTCACTTGATATAACTCCCATCAGGATTTTTGTACTCTGGCCATTTCCTAACTCCATCCACAAGGACTCTTCATCATCTGATCTTATGTCACCTCTTTCTAAGGACTTAATTTCATTTTTTTTTCAACAGGGCCACTGCACCCCCCCTGCATACCTGCCTGTCCTTTCAATACAATGCATATCCTTGAATGTTAAGCTTGAAACTGTGATCTTCTTTCAGAATGACTCGGTGATTCCTCAGCCACGCATTCATCTGCAAAATCATCCTATTCATACCCTCAGTGGTGTGTGGCACAGGCAGCAATCCAGAGATCACTGCCCTTGAGATCCTGCCTTTCAGCTTTCTTCCTAGCTCCTGATATTCTCTCTTCAGAACCTCATCTCTTTTCCTACCTATGATGTTGATACCATTGTGTACCAATACATCTAGCTTTGCACTGTCCCCCTTCAGAATGCTGTGGACCCAATCTGAGACATCCCTAACCCTTGAACCTAGAAGTCAATATTCCATCTTGATGACTCTTTCATGTCCAAGGAATCTCCTGTCTGCTGCTCTAACTATGGAATCCCCTATCACTATTGCACTCCTCTTCTTCCCCTTCCCTTCTGAACCTGAGAGCCAGACTCAATGACAGCCTTATGGTTCACATTCTCCACTACCTTGTTTCTACCTCCTACCCAAGATTCACAAGCCTGACTGTCTGGATAGACTCATTGTTCCTGCCTGCTCCTGCCCCACTGAGCTTGTGCCCACATACCTCAGCTCTGTTTTATCCCTCTTGGTGCAATCCCTTCCCACCTACATCCATGACACTTCACATGCTCTCAATCTGCTCAACCTTTCAATTCACTGGCCCATATCACCTCATTTTTACTGTGGATGTCCAGCCCATATACAGATCTATCCCACATCAAGAAAGCCTTAAAGATCTCTACATCTTTCTTGACAAAAGACCCAACCAGTTCCCCCCCATCATCAACATCCTCTGTCTGACAGAACTGGTCCTTACCCTCAACAATACTCTTTCATTTCCTCCTACTTGCTTGAAACTCAAGGTATAGCTATGGGCCCAGCTATGCCTGCCTTTTCATTGGCTACATAGAACAGTCCAATTTCTAAGCCTTTGCTGGTAACGCTTCCCATCTCTTCCTGCACTTCATTGACAACTGCATTGGTGCTGCTTCATGCAGCCATGCTGAGTTCGTCAATTTCATCAACTTTGTCTCCAACTTCCATTCTGCTCTTAAATTTACTTGCTCCATTTCTGACTTTCTCTCTCTCCTTTTTCGATCTCTGTCTCCGTCACTGGAGATAAACTGTCAACCAACTTCTTTTATAAACCTATCAATTCCCATGGCTATCTTGACTATAACGCTTCCCACCTCCTGTAAAAATGCTTCTTCCTTCATCTCTGCTGCATCTACTCTCAGGATAAGGCTTCCTTTTAAGGAAATCAGTGATGTCCTCCTCCTTCACAGAATGGGGTTTCCCTTCCTCTACCATTGATGCTACCTTCACCTGCATCTCCTCTATTTCGGGAACGTGTGTATTCTCCCCATTTTCCTGCTGCCTTTTTGCAGGGATAGAGATCACAAACAAGAAAATCTGCAGATGCTGGAAATCCAAGCAACGCACACAAAATGCCGGAGGAACTCAGCAGGCCAGGCAGCATCTATGGGGAAAAAAAGTACAGTCGACTTTTCGGTCTAAAACCCTTCAGCAAGACCTCTTATCCTCATCTGCCACCCCATGAGCATCGGCATCCATCACAGCATTCTCCACAGCTTGCGCCATCTTTAACAGGACCTTACCACCAAACATGTTTTTACTGCCCCCCCCGCCCCCCGTCATCTCTCCTTTCCACAGAGTTCATTCCCTCCATGATTCCCTTCTTCATTTGTCCTGGCACTTATCCCTGCAAGCGGAAGAAGGCTACACTTACCCATTCACCTCCATTCAGGATCCCAACCAGTCCTTCAAGGTGACACAACACTTCACCTGTCATCTATTGTGTCCGTTGCTCCCGAAGTGGCTTCCTCTACCTTGGCATTGGTGAGGCCCAACTTAGATTGGGGGACTGCTTTGTTGAGCACCTCCACTCCATCCCAAAAGCTGAATTTTTGGGTGGCCAACCACCTTAATTCTTATCCCCACTCCCATTCTGATATATCAGTCCATGGCCTAATGTTCTACCATGATGAAGCTTCTCTCAGGTTTGAGGAGCAACACCTCATATTCCCTCTAGGTCGCCTCCAACCTGATAGCATAAACATTGGTTTCTCTAAATTCCAGTAATTTTCAATTCCCCAGTCAGGCCTCATATCTTCATTTTCCTGCCCATCACCTCCCTGTCATGCTGTTTCTCTCATGGTCCTTCCCTTTCTCCCATGGCCCACTCTTCTCTCCTATTACATTCCTACTTCACTGGCCCTTTGCCTTTTCCACCAATCATCTACTTACTTTACCCACCCCCCCCCCCACTCACCTGGCTTCACCTATTACCTTCTAGCTTGTCCTTCTTTCCTTCTCTCTACCTTCTTACATCTTCCCCCTTTTTCAGTCCTCATGGTGGGTTTTGGCTTGAAACATTGATTGCTTATTCGTTTCTGTGGATGCTGCCTGACCTGCTGAGTTCCTCCAGCATTTTGTGTGTGTTGTTCAGTGTCAGAGACCTGGTTGTTGTAGCTTTCCCTGAGTAAATTGACTCCCCAATAGTGATATACCTATTTTTGCGGAGAACAGCCACAAGAGTACTCTGTACTGGCTGTTTATTGTCTTTCCCTCTTCTGGCAGTCACCTAGCTACCTGCCTCCTGCAAATTTTGGGGGATTGCCTCCTTGTACCTCCTATCTATCATGTCCTCGTTCTCCTGTAGGAGCCGAAGGTCATCCAGTTGTAACTCCAGTTTCCTAACATGGTTTGTAACTGCATCTTAACCTATCAATTTAAATTATAAACTCTGTTTTAGCTCTGTCCATTGCATAAATCTACAAATGAATATCAGGAAGTCGCAAAACTCTTTGGACAAACAATGGATCAGAACCGAATCATGCAAATTCAAAGAATTCAGAATTTAGACTTATGGGAGTTCTATTGCAGGTAATTCTGAGGGCTATCTTATTATTTTGTGTCGATTGTCTATACACATTTTCTTCAGGAGAAAAATCAACCTGTTGTTGATTAGAATAATCTTAAGTATTCTTTTTCTGTGAATATTTTGGGCTAGAATTTCCATGTCTTACCTTGCATCCAGTTTCAATACCGGTCATGTCACTGAGAACTTAAACGAAGATTTCACCACCATCTCATCAGTCTGCATATGCATAACTGGTGACATTGGATCAATTGAGGTTAAATGAAAAACATTTGTATTAATTTCCAGATGTACCAATCAGCATGACATTTTGTGGGAATAGTCATGTTTTACAAACCTGATTGTTTTTCTAGGAGGTGACAAAGGTATTTGATAAGGGTAAGGTAGTGGACAAAATCTGACTTGATTCAGGCATTTGACAAGTGTCCTCATGGCTGGTTAATTCAGAAGATAAAAGTGCATGGGATCTAGGGTGAATTGCAGGTTTAGATTTGGAACTGGCTTCCCTAGAGAACAAAGTAGATGAAGGATTATATACTGTCTGGGCAAGGATCAGTGCTGGGATCTCTGTTGTTTGTCATATATGAACACACATTCCAGAGGCAAACAGATTATTGTTAGTGAATTGTAGTCATGCTATGTTGGTGCTAGAACTATGGCAACGCTTGCAGGTGAAACTCCTTTTTACTGCGCATCTCTGGAAATGTGGCTCGCTAGCCCCTCGATAACAGCCACTAGACTCCGCAGCAAGAGACTCACCTTTCTCAAGCTTCATATGTCTAGGGTGTCTACGACTTTGATCCCGCCAGATCCATGAGGTTCGAATGTCGTGCCCACCCAAACTCCAGTTTGTGTGAATGCTGTGTGATTTACTGCCCTGGCAATCACCTGTCGGCAAGAAATAACAGATATAAAGAAATATATTTAAGGATGTTAACTTAAGCAAACAGTTATTAAAGGAAAGAAAGAAAAAAATTTTAAAAAGGCCCATCATGCTTAAACAGTCACATGTGCACAGTGGAGCTCAAATCTTCCACTACACCAACTCCTATTCACCTGAATGTGCTGGAACTTTTGAAAAAAATATTAGGATGGGTAAGTGTCCAGGGCCTGACAGGATATACCTCAGATAACTGAAGGAATTGAAGGAAGAAATTTTTGTGTCTTTGGTGTTGATCTTTGTATCCTTGCCTGCCAGAGGAGTAGTACCGAATGATTGGAGGGTGGTAGATATTATTTTTTTGTACAAGAAAGGTCGTGGGGATAACCCTTGGAATCATAGACCTATGAGTCTTACGTCAGCTGTGAGCAGACTACTGGAGAGGATTCCTAGAGGCAGGATTTCTGAGCATTTGGAAAAGCATAGTTTGATTAGAGAAAGGTAGCGTGGTTTTGTGACTGGCAGGCCATGTCTCTCAAGCTTGATTGAATTCTTTGAGGAAGTGACAAAATGAGTTGATGGTAGAGCAGTAGATGTGGGATAGATAGATTTTAGTAAGGCAGGATAAATGAAAGAGCAGATTATTATTTAAATGGTAAAAAATTGCAGCATGCTGCTGTGCAGAAAGACTTGGAAATGCTTGCGCATGAATCATGAAAGGTTGGTGTTCAGGTGAAGCAGGCTGTTAAGAAGGCAAATTGAATATTGGTCATTGCTAGAGGGATTGAATTTAAGTGCAGGGAGGTTATGCTGCAACTGTACAGGGTACTGGTGAGGCTGCACCTGGAGTACTGCGTGCAGTTCTGGTCTCCTTACTTGAGGAAAGATATACTGGCTTTGGAGGTACGGAGGAGGTTCATCAGGTTGATTCCAGAGATGAGGGGGTTAGACTATGAGGAGAGATTGAGTCACCTGGGTCTGTACTTGCTGGAATTCAGAAGAATGAGAGGAGATCTTATAGAAACACATAAAATTATGAAAGGGATAGATAAGATGGAGGCAGGAAAGTTGTTTCCACTGGTAGGTGAGGCTAGAACTAGGGGACTAGAACTAGCCTCAAGATTCAGGGGAGTGGATTTAGGACAGAGATGAGGAGGATCTGCTTTTCCCAGAGAGGAGTGAATCTGTGGAATTCTCTGCCCGATGAAGCAGTGGAGGCTACCTCAGTAAATATATTTAAGACAAGATTAGATAGATTTTTGCATTTAGGGAAATTAAAGTTTATGGGGAAAAGGCCGGTAGGTGGAGATGAGTCCACAGTCAGATCAGCCATGATCTTATTGAATGGCGGAGCAAGCTCGATGGGCTACTCCTGCTCCTTTTCTTATGTTCTTATTTGATGAGGTTCCCCACAGTAGGCTCATTCAGAAAGTTAAAGGCATGGAATCCGGGGAATTTGACTGTGTGGATTTCGAATTGATTTGCTCACAGAAGGCAGAGGTGGCAATAGATAGAAAGTATTTTACATGGTGATCAATGGCCAGTGAAATTCTGCAGGCATCTCTACTGGGACACTTGCTCTTTATGATTTTTATAAATGACTGAGAAAGTGGAAGGGTGGGTTGGTAGTGTGCAGATGATATGAAAATTGGTGGAGTTGTGAATAGTGCAGAAGGTCATTGTAGCTTACAATGGACATTGATTGGATGCAGAGCTGTGCTGAGAAGTGGCAGATGGAGTTTAATCTGTGTAACTGTGACAACATAAAACATAGATCAAAGAACATAGTAGCACAGTACAGGGCCCTTGGCCCATGATATTGTGCTGACTGTTAACCTACTCCAAGATCAATCTAACCCTTCCCTCCCTCGTAGCCATCCATGTGTCTAAGGTGTTGTACTTAATGTAAAATGGAAGGAGAAAGTTTATATTTAATGGTAGGCCACCTCATAACATTGAGGTACAAGGTACAGGTCCCCAGTCACTGGAAGTGGCTATGCAAGTGGATAAGTTGCTAAAGAAAGCAGATAGAATACTTGCCTTCAATGGTTAGAGTGTCTTCTCTGAGGATTGTCACCTTGTCATGCTGGAAAACAATGCTGGAGAGGTAGTAATGCGGGAAACAGAAATGGCAGACAAAATGAATAAGTATTTTAGCATCAGACTTTACTGTGGAAGACTCTAGCAGTATACAGGGAAGTTTGAGAGTGTTGGGGGCAGAAGAGTGTGAAGTTGCAATTACTAGGGAGAAGATTCTTGGGAAGCTGAAAGATCAGAAGGTAGATAAGTTACCCAGACCAGATGGTATACACCCCAAGATTCTGAAAGCGTTGACTGAAGAGATTGTGGAGGTACTAGTAATGATCTTTGAAGAATCACTAGATTCTGGAATGGTTCTGGAGGAGTGGAAAATTGCAAATGTCGCTCCATTCTTCAGAAAGGGACAGAGGCAGAAGAAAGGAAATGATAGGCCAGTTAGTCTGACCTCAGTGGGTGGGAAGATGTTGGAGTCAATTGTTAAGGATGTTGTTTCAGAGAAACACAATAAAATAGGCCATGGTCAGCATTGTTTCAAGGGAGAATCAAGTCTGACAAATCTGTTGGAATTCATTGAAGAAATAATAAACAGGATAGACAAAGGAGAATTGGTGGATGTTGTTACTTGGATTATCTGTAGGCCTTTGACAAGGTGCCACACATGAGGCTGCTTAACAAGTTAAGACCTTAATAAGACCGTAAGGCATAGGAGCAGAAATAAGCCATGTGACCCATTGAGTCTGCTCCACCATTTAATCATGGCCTGCTCCTCAGCTCCCCTCCTCGGCTTTCATTCCCTAACCTTTGATGCCGTGTTCAATCTGGAGCCTATCACCCTCTGCCTGAAATACACCCGACCTGGCCTCCACAGCTGCCTGTATAGCAAATTCCTCAAATTCACCACCCTCTGGCTAAAGAAATTTCTCTGCATCTGTTTTAAATGGACGCTCCCCTATCCTGAGGATGTATCCTCTTGTTCTAGACTCCCCTACATGTTTTCCACATCTACCATGTCTAGACCTTTCAACATTCGAAAGGTTTCAATGAGATCCCTTCTCATCTTTCTAAATTCCAGCAAGTACAGACCCAGAGCCATCAAACATTCCTCGTATGATAACCCTTTCATTCCCGGAATCATCCTTGTGAACCTCCTCTCAATCTTCTCCAAAACCGGCACATCTTTTCTTAGATATGGAGCCCAAAACTGTTTACAGTACTCAAGTTGAGGCCTCAACAGTGCCTTACAAAGCCTCAGCATCATATCCTTGCTCTTGTATTCTAGACCTCTTGAAATGAGTGCTAACATTGAATTTGCTTTCCTGACCACCGACTCTACCTGCAAGTTAACTTTTACTGTGTTCTGCACAAGGACTCAAGTCCTTTTGCATCTCAGATTTTTGGATTTTCTCCCCATTTAGAAAATAGTCCGCACATTTATTTCTTCTACCAAAGTGCATGACAATGCATTTCCAACATTGTTTAATTTGCCACTTTCTTCCCCATTCTCCTAATCTGTCCCCATTCTCCTAATCTGTCTAAATCCTTCTGCAGCCTTCCTGTTTCCTCAACATTCCCTGCCACTCCACTAATCTTTGTATCATCTGCAAACTTGGCAACAAAGTTGTCTATTTCATCACCTAAATCATTGATATACAGTACAGCATAAAAAGAAGTGGTCCCAACACTGACCCCACTAATTACAGGCAGCCAACCAGAAAAGGATCCTTTTATTCCCACTTGCTGCCTCCTACCCATCAGCCAATGCTCTAACCATGTTAGTAACATTCCTGTAATACCACGGGCTCTTAACTTGGTAAGCAGCCTCATGTGTGACACCTTGTCAAAGGCCTACTGAAAGTACAAATGTACAACATCCATTTCATCCCTTTTATCTCCTCAAAATGTGAAAAGGTTCATCAGGCAAGATTTTCCCCTAAGGAAACTCTGCTGATTTTGTCCTATCTTGCGTCACCAAGTACTCCATAACCTCATCCTTAACAATTGACTTCAACACTTTCCCGACTACTGAGGCCAGGCTAACTGGTCTATAATTTCCTTTCTTAAAGAGTGGAGTGAGGATGTAACTATGAAAATGGACAAGGGAGAGCCAGTGGATGTAGTGTACCTGGACTTTCAGAAAGCCTTTGATAAAGTCCCACATAGGAGATTAGTGGGCAAAATTAGGGCACATGGTATTGGGGGCAGAGTACTGACATGGATTGAAAATTGTCTGGCTGACAGAAAACAAGGAGTAGCGATTGACGGGTCCCTTTCGGAATGGCAGGCGGTGACCAAGGGGGTACTGCAGGGTTCAGTGCTGGGACCGCAGCTGTTTACAATATATATTAATGACTTAGATGAAGGGAATTAAAAGTAACATTAGCAAATTTGCCGATGACACAAAGCTGGGTGGCAGTGTGAAATGTGAGGAGGATGTTATGAGAATGCAGGGTGACTTGGACAGGCTGGGTGAGTGGGCAGATGCATGGCAGATGCAGTTTAATGTAGATAAATGTGAGGTTATCCACTTTGGTGGTAAGAACGGGAAGGCAAATTATTATCTAGTTATTATCAAGTTAGGAAAAGGGGAAGTAGGTGTTCTTGTACATCAGTCACTGAAAGCAAGCATGCAAGTACAGCAGGCAGTGAAGAAAGCTAATGGCATGCTGGCCTTCATGACAAGGGGAATTGAGTATAAGAGCAAAAAGGTCCTTCTGCAGCTGTACAGGGCCCTGGTGAGACCACACCCGGAGTACTGTGTGCAGTTTTGGTCTCCAAATTTGAGGAAGGACATTCTTGCTATTGAGGGAGTGCAGTGTAGGTTCACAAGGTTAATTCCTGGGATGGCGGGACTGTCATATGTCGAAAGATTGGAGTGACTGGGCTTGTATACTCTGGAATTTAGAAGGCTGAGAGGGGATCTTATTGAAACATATAAGATTATTAAGGGATTGGACACACTGGAGGCAGGAAGCATGTTCCCGCTGATGGGTGAGTCCAGAACCAGGGGCCACAGTTTAAGAATTAGGGGTAGGCCATTTAGAACGGAGTTGAGGAAAAACTTTTTCACCCAGAGACTGGTGGATATATGGAATGCTCTGCCCCAGAAGGCTGTGGAGGCCATGTCTCTGGATGATTTCAAAAAAAGAGATGGATAGAGCTGTTAAAGATAGCGGAATCAAAGGTTATGGGGATAAGGCAGGAACTGGATACTGATTGTAGATGATCAGCCATGGTCACAGTGAATGGTGGTGCTGACTCGAAGGGCCGAATGGCCTACTCCTGCACCTATTGTCTATTGTCTATTTGCAATTTTCCAGACCTCTAGCGCCATGCCAGAGTCCAGTGATTTTTGAAAGATCATTTCTGATGCCTCCAGAATCTCTACCACTACCTCTTTCAGAACCCTAAGGTGTAGTTCATCTGATCCAGGTGACTTGCGCATCTTCTCCCTTGTAATAGTAACTGCACTCATTTCTCTTCCCTCACACCTGTAATGTATTGTGTGAGTATTCGTAGCGTCAGAGTGCGTATGACATCAGGACGTGGAGAGGTAAAGTCTGTTGAATAAACGTGGTTATTCAATTCCTTTGTTATTCAAATAACAAGCCATGGGTAACAAAGGACATTAAGGACATCCTGAATGCTAGAAAGAGGGCGTTTAGAGATGAAAATGGGAGGAGCTGAGGGCAATACAGAGGGACGTGAAAGCCAGGATCAGGGAGGCTGAAGACAGGTACAGGAGGAAACTTGAGTGGAAACTCCAGCAGAACAACATGAGAGAGGTCTGGAGTGGGATGAGGACCATCACTGGGTTCTGGCAAACTAGCAACAGAGGGGCTGAAGGCAGTGTGGACAGGGCCAGCGAACTTAACCTGTTCTTTAACAGATTTGACATTGTGGTCCCTGCCCAACCCCCACATGAGTCATCTGTTGTCGGCCCCCAACCAACACATATTCCACTCTCCCCTCCTACCCCTCCTCACAGTCTCCCACCCTGCTCTCATGACTATACCCCTTCCCCACACGAAACCACCACGGTGGGCTTCACAGCTGAACAGGTGAGAAGACAGCTGAAACTTCTCAACCCAAGCAAGGCTGCAGGACCAGATGGTGTCAGTACTAGGGTGTTCAAAGCCTGTGCCCCTCAGCTATGTGGAGTACTTCGCCATGTCTCCAACCTGAACCTGAGGCTCCGGAGGGTTCCTGTGCTGTGGAAGACATCCTGCCTCGTCCCTGTGCCAAAGACGCCGCGCCCCAGCGGCCTCAATGACTACAGACCTGTGGCACTGACCTTCCACATCATGAAGACCCTGCTCCAGCCTATGGTCAGGCCACACTTAGCTTCCCTCCAGTTCGCCTACCAGCCCCGACTAGGAGTTGAGAATGCCATTGTCTACCTGCTGAACCGTGTCTACGTCCACCTGGACACCTGCCCAGCGAGCACTGTGAGGGTCATGTTTTTTGACTTCTCCAATGCATTCAACACCATCTGCCCTGCTCTGCTGGGGGAGAAGCTGACAGCGATGCAGGTGGATGCTTTCCTGGTGTCATGGATTCTTGATTACCTGACTGGCAGACCACAGTACGTGTGCTTGCAACACTGTGTGTCTGACAGAGTGATCAGCAGCACCGGGGCTCCACAGGGGACTGTCTTGTCTCCCTTTCTCTTCACCACTTACACCTCAGACTTCAACTACTGCACAGAGTCTTGTCATCTTCAGAAGTTTTCTGATGACTCTGCCATAGTTGGATGCATCAGCAAGGGAGATGAGGCTGAGTACAGGGCTACGGTAGGAAACTTTGTCACATGGTGTGAGCAGAATTATCTGCAGCTTAATGTGAAAAAGACTAAGAAGCTGGTGGTAGACCTGAGGAGAGCTAAGATACCGGTGACCCCTGTTTCCATCCAGGGGGTCAATGTGGACATGGTGAAGGATTACAGATACCTGGGGATACGAATTGACAATAAACTGGACTGGTCAAAGAACACTGAGGCTGTCTACAAGAAGGGTCAGCGCCGTCTCTGTTTCCTGAGGAGACTGAGGTCCTTTAACATCTGCCAGACGATGCTGAGGATGTTCTACGAGTCTGTGGTGGTCAGTGCGATCATGTTTGCTGTTGTGTGCTGGGGCAGCAGGCTGAGGGTAGCAGACACCAGCAGAATCAACAAACTCATTCGTAAGGCCAGTGATGTTGTGGGGATGGAACTGGACTCTCTCATGGTGGTGTCTGAAAAGAGGATGCTGTCCAAGTTGCATGCCATCTTGGACAATGTCTCCCATCCACTACATAATGTACTGGGTGGGCACAGGAGTACGTTCAGCCAGAGGCTCATTCCACCGAGATGCAACACAGAGCGTCATAGGAAGTCATTCCTGCCTGTGGCCATCAAACTTTACAACTCCTCCCTTGGAGGGTCAGACACCCTGAGCCAGTAGGCTGGTCCTGGACTTATTTCCTGGCATAATTTACATATTACTATTTAACTATTTATGGTTTTATTACTATTTAATTTTTTATGGTGCAACTGTAACGAAAACCAATTTCCCCCGGGGTCAATAAATTATGACTATGACAATCTACAGCGGTGTCCGAGTCACATCAATATTACATGGTGTCAGAAAATATTGTGAAGAAAAAAAAAGGAAGAGAAGACACGTAAAAGATGTCACAGTTACAACCACCGTCAAGTTTAAGCCTACAAGGTAATCTTGCTGAAAACTGGAAAATATGGATCCAGAAGTTTGAGCTGTTTTGCACCACTAGCAGTGTAGCTGAAAAGAGAGAAAGTGCAATGTGCTACGTTTCTGCATGTGGCAGGAGAAGAGGCAATAAATGTTTGCAACATGTTTGTCTTCCAAGATGATGAGCAAGATAAAATTGAAGTGTTGAAGAAAAAGTTTCAAGATTACTGCAAACCGAGAAAAAACCTACCGTACATCCGACACGTTTTTCACGAGGGCTCAAGGACCAATAGAGACCATAGATGCCTATGTAACAGATTTGAAGAACAAGGCAAAAGACTGTGAGTTCGGACAACTGCATGATTCTTTAATACGTGACAGGATTGTATGCAACATACAAGATGATCAAGTGAGAGGCAGGCTATTCAGAGAGGCGGATCTTACATTAGATAAGGCGATTGATGTTTGCCATGCCAGCGAGATCACGTCAAGTCAGATTAAAGTGCTCAATGAAGAGATTGAAGTGCACAAAATAAAAACTCTGAAAACTGACAAGAGTAGGACAAAGCCAGTTCCACAGGATGATCAAAAGGAAGTTAACTGCAACAGATTTGGTTATAAACATGGATACAGGAAATGTCCAGACTTTGGTGAGACATGCAAGGTATGCCAGAAAAGAAATCACTTTGCAAAGATGTGCAAATGGAAGGAGCACGCAAGGAAAGTGCATGCTGTGGAACAGAGCGAGGGCAACAGTGATATGTTCATTGGCACAGTTGAAGTGGAATAGGAGGAATGCATCAAGAATATTGACAATGCAGAGATGGAGGATGAAGATGATTGGACTCAAGATCTGATAATAAACAGGAGGAATGTGACATTGGGGCAAAGTGCAATGTAATGTCAGCAGGAACATTCAACTCCCTGGACATCAGAGGAAGACTGAGAAAATCCACCTGCAAGCTTGTTGCATATTTCAGCCACAAGACGGCGCCACTGGGCAAAAAAGCCTCCTCTGTTACTCATTTTTATGCACACATTCTTTCTCTCACTCTCCTTTTTCTCCCTCTGTCCCTCTGAATATACCTCTTGCCCATCCTCTGGGTCACCCCCCCCTTGTCTTTCTTCCCAGACCTCCTGTCCCATGATCCTCTCGTATCCCCTTTTGCCTATCACCTGTCCAGCTCTCGGCTCTATCCCTCCCGCTCCTGTCTTCTCCTATCATTTTGCATCTCCCCCTCCCCCTCCAGCTTTCAAATCCCTTACTCACTCTTCCTTTAGTTAGTCCTGACGAAGGGTCTCGGCCTGAAACGTCGACTGCGCCTCTTCCTATAGATGCTGCTTGGCCTGCTGCGTTCACCAGCAACTTTGATGTATGCTGCTTGAATTTCCAGCATCTGCAGAATTCCTGTTGTTTGCGTCAAAAATACAATATTGAGTTTGAAATAGTACAGCAACATGTTTCAGCAATACTGGACAAAGCAACATGCACAAAGCTAGGCCTGGTGAAGCGAATCTATGGTGTTGAAAAAGAAAATGACATTCTCAAAGACTTTGATGACTTGTTTTCTGGATTAGAATGTTTACCAGGGAAACACCATATCCAGATTGATCCAACTAATGCACCAGTCATGCATTCCCCGAGAAAGATTCCAGTAGCTCTCAGGGATCAAGTAGTGGAGGAGCTACACAAAAAGGAACAGATGGGAGTCATAACAAGACAAATAGAACCAACTGACTGGGTAAATAGTATGGTGACAGTGGTCACAGAAAAAAAGACGAGGATTTGCATGGATCCACAAGATCTCAACCAAGCCATCAAAAGAGAGCACTATCCGCTGCTCATGGTTGAAGAGGTTGTCTCCGGCAAGCCTAATGCAAAATACTTTTCAGTATTAGACGCAAATCAAGGTTTCTGGCAGATCAGGCTGGATGAAGAAAGTTCTAAATTATGCACTTTCAACACATCCATAGGGAGATATTGTTTCCTGCGTCTACCCTTTGGGATTTCTTCTGCATCAGAGGTATTCCAGAGATCCGTGGCACAAATGATTGAAGGCCTGGACGGGGTGCTCAACATCATTGATGATTTGCTGATATGGGGTGATACAATTGAGGAACATGATCAGAGACTGGGGAAGCTCCTGGAGAGAGCACGTGAGTACAACCTAAAACTGAACAAAAGTAAATGTAAGATCAGAACTACAGAGATCAAATACATAGGTCATGTACTCAGCGCTGATGGGCTAAAACCAGATGATGAAAAGGTCAGAGCTGTGGTACAGCTACCACCACCCGAAGACAAGCAAGAACTATTGACGTTCATGGGCATGATACAGTATCTTGCCAAATTCATTCCCAACTTATCAGAGGTCAGCGCTCTGAAAGTTACTAGAGGGCAACACTGAATGGCATTGGGAAGACAAACAGAAGAAAAGTTTTGACACATTGAAGCAGTTGGTTACCAATGCACCAGTTCTGAAGTTCTATGATGTCAATAAACTGGAGACAATGTCTGTGGATGCCAATTCGGAGGGAATAGGAGCTGTTATACTGCAGGATGGGAGGCCTGTGGCGTATGGATCACGAGCACTTACGGACTGTCAACGCCGATATGCTCAAATCGAAAAGGAATTACTCACCTTAGTTTATGGGTGTGAGAAGTTCCACCAATATGTATATCGCAAAGAAATCCAGGTTGAGAGTGATCACAAACCACTTGAGAGCATCTTCAAAAAGCCACTCCACCAAGCTCCTATGAGGCTGCAAAAGATGCTTCTCAGACTACAGAGGTACACTCTCACTGTCACCTATAAGCCAGGAAAAGAACTGCACATCGCTGATGCTTTGAGCCGTGCTTACCTCAAAGAGCAAAAGGAAGAGTTGCTAGGAAGAGAGCTGGAGGTCAACTGGGTTACACCTCAGCTAGCCATCTCTGAGGAGAAGTTGAACATGTTCAGGAAAGCGACTGCAGATGATCCTGAAATGCAATTGCTAAGAGACATTACAATGAATGGATGGCCAGCAGAAAGAAAAGATGTACCACAGAAAATGCAGAAATACTGGACATTTAAAGAGGAAATCAGCTATGCATCAGGACTAATGTTGAAAAGGGCAAAACTCATCGTACCAAACCAAATGAGACAGGAAATGCTCAACAGAATTCATGAGTCACCCCTGGGGTAGTGAAATGTAAAGAAAGAGCAAGGGACATTCTCTGTTGGCCAGGCAGGTCAACTCAGATAGAAGACATTGTGTCTCAGTGTGCTGTCTGTAATGAAAACAAAAACAGCAATCCAAGAGAGCCTCTGCTTCCCCACCCACTACCAGGAAGACCATGGGAGAAGATTGGCACAGATCTCTTTCACTACAATGGTACAGAATATCTACTTTGTGTGGACTACTATTCAAAATATCCGGAGATCACCAAGTTGAGTGACACATCCAGTCGAGGTGTCATTACTGCAATGAAGTCACCATTCGCAAGACATGGTATTCCAGATATTGTCGTTAGTGACAATGGTCCACAATATGCCAGTGGTGAGTTCAGAGGGTTCTCAGAAAGCTGGGAATTTCAACATGTTACTCCCAGTCCAGGGCACGCTCGGTCTAATGGACAAGCAGAGAGAACTATACAAACTGTCAAGAACATGCTTAAGAAGGCACATAGCAGCAACGGTGACCCTTACATTGCTCTGCTTGCATACCGCAACACACCGATTGAGGGTGTGGATTCTCTCTTGCGCAGCTGTTGATGGGAATTCGTCTGAAGTCCAAACTGCCAACGTCCACAACTCTACTGATTCCTGAAGGTAATGCTCAAGTACATGACAAGCAAAAGTACAAGCAAATAAAGCAAAAGAGCTACTATGACAGACATACAAGACAGTTGCCAGATCTGCATACAGGTGAAAATGTCAGAATACGGAGAGGAAACACTTGGCAACCAGCTGTGGTTGTGAACATGGATACAGAAAATGTCCAGCCTTTGGTCAAACATGCAAGTTATGCCAGAAGAGAAATCACTTTGCAAAGATGTGCAAATTAAACAGACATCAGCAACCAAGATCCTTCATAGTTTGCACGCCGGATGGAAGAGTCTACAGGAGGAACAGGAAGCATCTGCTGAAGACAGGCGACAGCCGAGAGGGAGTTTCCACGTACAGATGCACAGGACATTTCCACATATACTGTACAGACATGGAAACAAACGACACCAAGAGTGATGCTGATCACAAAGACACAGAGGACACTCAAGAGACTGACACTGATGAAGGACAAGCACAGTCACAGTTGTATCACACATGGACTGGGAGACAAGTCAAACTTCCAGTTAGATACAGAGACTAGACATACATACAGTCTCACACAGTTTGAGGCAAAGGCACACATGTTGTAAGTTCCAAGGTGTAAAATAAAAGGTTTATTAGTCTATATTAGTAAAAGAAAATACACTGCTATTAGTATTGTAAGATGCAATGCAGAGTACAAGAAGTTAAGATGTTTTCTTTTAATTTATGTCATGGTTGTTGCACTGTAAGAAGGGCATACTTAGAGGCATTGTTTTGGTAATTCACAGTGTTGTAAAAAATAATCTTGAGAAGGGGGATGTAATGTATTGTGCGAGTATTCTTAGCATCAGAATGCGTATGACGTCAGGATGTGGAGAGGTAAAAAATGGAAGTCTGTTGAATAAACGTGGTTGTTCAATTTACAGCGGTGTCCGAGTCACATCAATATTACAACATCCTATTGCCTTCCATATCTGGCACACTGCTAGTGTCTTCCACAGTGAAGACATGCAAACTACACATTTAGTTCATTTGCCATCATCTTTTAGATTATGAAGACACGTAGTCCCCTTTTATTGTCATTTAGTAATGCATGCATTAAGAAATGATACATTATTTCCTCAGGTGTGATATCACAAAAACACAGGACAAACCAAGACTGAAAAAACTGACAAAATCACATAATTATACATATAGTTACAACAGTGCACAATACCATAACTTGATGAAGAAGTCCCATGAGCACAGTAAAGTTCAAAGTTTCTCAAATGTCCCACATCTCACGCAGATCGAGAGGGAAGAAAAACTCTCCCTGCCATGCCCGACCACAATCCGACTCTGAGTCATCCAAAAACTTCGAGCTCTGATCAGCTCTCCGACACCGAGTACTGAGCGCCATCTCTGTCCGAGTGATTGGACCTCTTTCTCGGTCACCAAAAGCAGGCAAGGCCGAGGATTTTGAGGCCTACCCTCCGAAAGATTCACGACCACACAGTAACGACAGCAGCGGATGGGCGTTTCAGAAATTTCTGCAGATGTTCTTCTGTGCTTTCACGTCTATCTCCATCAAATCAGAATTGTTCACAGCCCCTATTTAACAGATACAACATCATTTTTCACCGGAGAGCTGCGCACGTGTGGTGCGCTGCCATCTTCTCCTCCCTTGTCCCCTGTTATTATTTCTCTGGCCTCATTTCTAGTGGTCCTATAGCCATTCTCATCTCTCTTTTATTTCTAAATGAAAAAGCTTTTACTATCAACTTTGATATTGTTTGCGAGCTTGTTTTCATATTTCATCTTATCTCTTCTAATGATCCTTTTAGTTGCTCTCTGTAGGTCTTTAAAAGCTTCCCAATTCTCTATCTTCCCAATAATTTTTGCTTTGTTGTATGCCATCTCTTTTGCTTTTACATTAGCTTTGACTTTCCTTGTCAGCCACGTTTGTACTATTTTGCCATTTGATCATTTCTTCATTTTTGGAATACATCTATCCTGCACCTTCCTCATTTTTCCCAGAAACACACACCATTGCTGCTCTGCTGTCATCCCTGCCAGCATTTCCTTCCAATTTGCTTTGGCCAATTCCTCTCTCATACCACTAATTTACTGCACTGAAATACTGTTACATTAGACTTTACTTTCTGAACCTATCTCTCATCTTTCTATTGATATTATGCAATTTTTTAATCAGCAGAGCCATACCTCCCCCTCTGCCTACCTTCCTATCCCTCTGATACAACATGTAGCCTTGGACAATCAGCTCCCAACTACAACCATCATTCAGCCACGATTCAGTGATGGCTACAACATCATACCTGATAATCTGTAATAGTACAACAAGAACATCCTTTTTTTTTATTTTTCATAATCTCTGTGCATTAAGAGCCCATGGTGTTACAGGAATTATACTATGGATAAAGCAGTGGCTGATTGGCAGGAGGCAAAGAGTGGGAATAATAAGAGTTTTTTTTCTGGTTGGCTGCTGGTGACTAGTGGTGTTCCACATGTATCTATGTTGAGACCTCTTTTTACGTTATATGTCAATGATTTTGGTGACAGAATTGATGGCTTTGTTGCAAAGTTTTTGGATGAAATGAAGATAGGTAGAGGTGCAGGCAGATTTGAGGAAATGGAGAGGCTAAAGAAGGGCTTAGATACTTTAGGAGAATGGGCAATGAAGTTGCAGACGGAATACAGTGTCAGGAACCAAAGGAAATAGGGGAGATCTTAAATAGGTTTTTGGCGTCTGTATTTACTAAGGAAACTGGCATGAAGTCTTTGGAACTGAGGGAATCAAGTAGTGAGATCATGGAAACTGTACAGATTGAATAGGAGGAGGTGCTTGCTGTCTTGAGGAAAATTAAAGTGGATAATTCCCCAGGACCTGACAGAGTGTTCCCTCGGACCTTGAAGGAGACTAGTGTTGAAATTGTGGGGGCCCTGGTAGAAATATTTAAAATGTCGCTGTCTACGGGTGAGGTGCCGGAGGATTGGAGAGGGGCTCATGTTGTTCCGTTGTTTAAAAAAGGATCGAAAAGTAATCCGGGAAATTATAGGCTGGTGAGTTTAACATCGGTAGTAGGTAAGTTGTCGGAAGGGAGTACTAAGAGACAGAATCTACAAGCATTTGGATAGACAGGGACTTATTAGGGAGAGTCAACATGGCTTTGTGCGTGGTAGGTCATGTTTGACCAATCTGTTGGAGTTTTTCGAGGAGGTTACCAGGAAAGTGGATGAAGGGAAGGCAGTGGATATTGTCTACATGGATTTCAGTAAGGCCTTTGACAAGGTCCCGCATGGGAGGTTAGTTAGGAAAATTCAGTTGCTAGGTATACATGGAGCGGTGGTAAATTGGATTAGACATTGGCCCAATGGAAGAAGCCAAAGAGTGGTGGTAGAGAATTGCTTCTCTGAGTGGAGGCCTGTGACTAGTGGTGTGCCACAGGGATCAGTGCTGGGTCCATTGTTATTTGTCATCTATATCAATGATCTGGATGATAATGTGGTAAATTGGTTCAGCAAATTTGCTGATGATACAAAGATTGGAGGTGTAGTAGACAGTGAGGAAGGTTTTCAGAGCCTGCAGAGGGACTTGGATCAGCTGGAAAAATGGGCTGAAAAATGGCAGATGGAGTTTAATACAGACAAGTGTGAGGTATTGCACGTTGGAAGGACAAACCAAGGTAGAAGGGTCTCGGCCTGAAACGTCGACTGCGCCTCTTCCTATAGATGCTGCTTGGCCTGCTGCGTTCACCAGCAACTTTGATGTATGTTGCTTGAATTTCCAGCATCTGCAGAATTCCTGTTGTTTAAGGTAGAACATACAAGGTTAATGGTAAGGCACTGAGGAGTGCAGTAGAACAGAGGGATCTGGGAATACAGATACAAAATTCCCTAAAAGTGGCGTCACAAGTAGATAAGGTCGTAAAGAGAGCTTTTGGTACATTGGCCTTTATTAATCAAAGTATTGAGTATAAGAGCTGGAATGTTATGATGAGGTTGTATAAGGCATTGGTGAGGCCGAATCTGGAGTATTGTGTTCAGTTTTGGTCACCAGATTACAGGAAGGATATAAATAAAGTTGAAAGAGTGCAGAGAAGGTTTACAAGGATGTTGCCGGGACTTGAGAAACTCAGTTACAGAGAAAGGTTGAATAGGTTAGGACTTTATTCTGTGGAGCGTAGAAGAATGAGGGGAGATTTGATAGAGGTATATAAAATTATGATGGGTATAGATAGAGTGAATGCAAGCAGGCTTTTTCCACTGAGGCAAGGGGAGAAAAAAACCAGAGGACATGGGTTAAGGATGAGGGGGGAAAAGTTTAAAGGGAACATTAGGGGGGGCTTCTTCACACAGAGAGTGGTGGGAGTATGGAATGAGCTGCCAGACGAAGTGGTAAATGCAGGTTCTTTTGTAACATTTAAGAATAAATTGGACAGATACATGGATGGGAGGTGTATGGAGGGATATGGTCTGTGTGCAGGTCAGTGGGACTAGGCAGAAAATGGTTCGGCACAGCCAAGAAGGGCCAAAAGGCCTGTTTCTGTGCTGTAGTTTCTATGGTTTCAATGGTTTCTAAGTGAATGGTCATGAATTTTGGAGGAAGAAATGAAAGGGTTGACTTTTTCTATATGGAGAGGAAATTCAAAAATCTGAGGTGCAAAGAGACTTGTGCAGGATGCCTTAAAGGTGAATTTACAGGTTGAGTCTGTGGTGAGGAATGCAAATGCGATGTATGTATTCATTTCAAGAAGGCTAGAATATAAAAGCAAAGATCTCATGTTGAGGTTTTATAAAACACTAGTGAGACCTCACTTCTAGTTTTTTTTTGAGCAGTTTTGGGCCCCTAATCTTAGAAAGGATGTGCTGACGCTTGAGAGGGTTCAAAGAAGGTTCACAAAAATGATTCCAGGGTTAAATGGCTTGTCATATGAAGAACGTTTGATGACTCTGGGCCTGTATTCATTGGAATTCAGAAGAATGGTGGGTGATCTAATTGAAATCTATCGAGTAGTGAAAGGCCATGATAGAGTGGATGTCAAGAGGATGTTTCCTGTGGTGGGAGACTCTAGGACCAGAGGACACAGCCTTAGAATAGAGGGGCATCCTTTTAGAACAGAGATGAGAAGGAATTACTTTAGCCATTGAATGGTGAATCTGTGGAATTGTTTGCTACAGGTGGCAGTGGAGGCTAAGTCTTTTTATACAAGGCAGAGTTTGGTAGAATCTTGATTGGTCATAGTACGAAGGGATACGGGGGGAAGGCAAGATGTTGGGGCTCAGATGAAAATGGATCAGCCACAATGAAATAGTAGAGCAGACTTGGTGGGCCAAATGGCCTAATTCTGCTCCTACGTCTTGTGGCCTTATGGAATAGTGTCAAAGCCAGTTTGAAAACAAGTAGAGTTTGATAATCTTTTTTTATATAGGATGTTAGTATAGTTTAGGGAGAAACGGAGTGTATGTCATTTACTTATGAAATTCCATCGTAAATGAGCCTGCTTTGGTAAAGCATAATGCAAACGATTTAGGACAGTAAAGGGAGGAGTGTTTGATGGCTCTGCTCACTGGAGTTTGGAAGAGTTTGGGGGGGGCGGAATCTCATTGAAAGCCATTAAATATTGAATAGCCTAGATAGAGTGGATGTGGAGAGGATGTTTCCTATCGTGTGGGAGTCTAGGACGAAAAGCCACAGCCTCAGAATAGTAGAACATCCAACCAGCACAGAGATGAGGAAGAATCTCTTGAGTCGGGGGTGGTGTATTCATTGTCATTGTCACAGGCGGCTGTCCAGGCCGAGTCATTGAATATATTTAAAGTGCAGGTTAATAGCTTCTTGATTAACAAGTGTGTTGAGGGTTACCTGGATAAGGCATGAGATTGGGGCTGAGAGAGATAATAAATTAGCCATGATGGAATGGCAGAGTAGACTCGATAAACTGAATGGTCTAGTTCTACTCATTTGTCTTCTCTTCCTATAACTCTCTTGGAAGATCAGAAGAGATAATTAATATTTGGTACTGCATAAATTGCGAGACTTTAAATGACTGTTAACGTCAGTATACATGGTGGAGGACATATCTAATATACCAAAGGAAGATGTTATGCCTGCAATGGAAGGAAACTGAGTAAATGCATGGGTGTAAAGATAGACCAGTCCTGGTTCGTATGTAACGCGTCCCAGTGTACTGAATGAAATGGCAGAAGTTATAGTAGAGGTATTTGTGATAATTTACCAAAATTCTCTGAACTCTAGGCAGCTCCCAGCAGATTGAACACAGAATATAGAACAGAACTGCACAGTATGGACCTTCAGCCCATGATGTTGTGCTGACCTATATAAGACTATAAGATAACAAAGCAGAATTAGGCCATTTGGCCCGTCGAGTCTGCTCTCCATTTCATCATGGGTGATCCAATTTTCCTCTCAGCCCCAATCTCCTGCCTCTTCCCCACCTGCCCCTGCCCCCCGGTATCCCTTCATGCCCTGACCGATCAAGAATCCATCATCCTCTGCCTTAAGTGTACATAGACTTGGCCTCCACAGCTGCCTGTGGCAAAGAATTTCACAAATTTACCACTCTATGATCTATCTAACTCTTCCTTCCTATAGAGTTCATTATTTTCCTTACATCCATGTACCTATCTAAGAGGCTCTTCAATGTCCCTTTTGTATCGGTCTCTACCATCACATGCAGTAATATATACCAGGCACTTACCACTTTCTGTGTTTAAAACTCTTACCTCTGACATCTCCACTAAACTTGCTTCCAAACACACTAATAGGATGTCTTCTTGGATTGAAAGATGGTGAACGTCATGTCACTGCTTAAAAAGCATGTAGACAAATGGCAGGTAGCTATAGGCCATTTGGCTTAATGTCTGTAGTCAGAAAAATGCACTGAGGAAGATATAGCAAAGTATCTGGATAGAAGTGGTTCTATCGGGCAGACACAACTTGGATTCATAATGCAGGTCCTGTTTGACAAACTTAGTGGAGTTCCTTGAGGATATAATGAGTGCAGTGGATGTTGACAGAATCAGAATCAGGTTTAATATCTCTGGCATATGTTGTGAAATTTGTGTACTTCAGTTTCCGGAATATGTTTGAAAAGTTGTTGCATAAATAATTTTAACCAATTTCCCCCGGGATCAATAAAGTATGACTATGACTAATTTATCCATAAGATCAGGATGCATGGAGTTGGTGGTAATGCATTATCATTGATGGGGGACTGTTTAACTAATAAAGGGCAGAGAGTTGGGATAAATGATTATCTCTCTGGTTGACAGTCTGTGGTGAGTCAACTGCTACAGAGGTCATGATGTACATTAATGATTTGGAAGAAGGGGCAGAGTATAGCAAATCTAACTTTGACACTGAATTGGGCAGTAAAGCGAATGATGCAGAGGATTTGGAGAGTCTGCAGAAAAATATAGATAGGTTAAATGAGTGGGCAAGGGTTTGGCAATGGAGTACAATGGCAGTAAATGCAAGGTCATCCAATTTGGAAGAAAAAAGTAATTATTATTTAAATAGTGAAAGATTGCAACATGCACAAGCATTTCCAAGTCCCTCTGCACAATAGCATAAATCTCAAAAAGTTAGTTTGCAACTGGTGCAACAAGTAATCATGAGGGCAAATAGAATGTTGATCTTCATTGCTAGAGGGATTGAATTTAAGAGCAGGGAGGTTACACTGCAACTTTATAGGGTACTGGTGAGGCCACACCTGGAGTGTTGTGTGCATTTCTGGTTTCCTTGAGAGCTGATGCAGAGGAGGGTTGATCTTGGAGATAAAGAGAGATTGAGTTGACTGGGACTATACTTGTTGGATTTCAGAAGAATAAGAAATGTAAAATTAAGAAATGGATAGATAAGATAGAGGCAGGGAGATAGTGTCCACTAGTAGGTGAGACTGGAACTAGATGATGTAAACTCAAGATTTAGGGGAGTAGATTAAGGATGGAAAAGGGGAGAAATTTTTTCCCTATGGAGTAGTGAATCTGGAATTCTCTGCCTAGAAGCAGTAGAGTTTATCTTATTAAACATTAACAGTGAGATTTTTGCATAGCAGGAGAATTAAAGATCATGGGGAAAAGGCAGGTCAGTGAAGCTGAGTCCACAGTCCTATCAGCCATGATGTTATTGAATAGCAGAGCAGGCTTGACAGGACAGATGGCCAACTCCTTCTCCTATTTCTTATGTTCCTATATTCAAGATATTTATGGAGAAAGATGGATCTGGTCCTTGGGTTGTGATTCTAAATTGGAGAAAGGCCAATTTTGATGGTATCAGAAAGGATTTGGCAAGTGTGGATTGGGACAGGCTGTTTTCTGGCTAAGGTATAGCTGGTAAGTGGGAGGCTTTCAAAAATAAAATTTTGTGAATACAGAGTTTATATATTCCTGTCAGAATAAAAAGAAATGCTAACAGGTTTAGAGAATATTGGTTTTTGAAGATAATGAGGCCAAGGTCAAGAAGAAGATGGAGGTGCATAGCAGGTATAGGTAGCAAGGAACAAATGAGGTACTTGAGTATAAGAAATGCAAGAGTACACTTGAGAAGGAATTCAGGAGGGCTAAAAGAAGGCTTGAGGTTGCTCTAGCAGACAAGGTGAAAGAGAATCCCAAGGGCTTCTACAGATTATTAAGAGCATAAGGATAGCAAGGAACAAAATTGGTCCTCTTTGAAGATCAGAGTGATCATCTAAACATTAAGCTGTAAGAGAATTCTTTGTACCTGTATTTACTCAGGAGATGGACTCGGAGTTTATAGAAGTAAGGCAAAATAGCAATGAGGTCATGGATTGTATACAGATTATAGCGATTCAAAATTGTTTAATGTAATTTAATGTTGTTTTCAGTACATAAGTGTAAAGAACAAAATAATTGTTACTCTGGATCCAATGCAGCACAAAAAGCAAAAAAACATAATAATAAAAAACATATAAATGTGGTATATTAGCTTATATACATGAATGTCCGTAAAGTGACTTCAGGCACAGGAGTATCTGTGCATAAGGAGACTGACAGGAAATGATAAAGTAGTGGTGGCAGGTGTGGTGTTGGGGGGTAGGGTGTTGTGAAGGGATGAGTTAGTGGTTGGAGGTGTTGAACAGTCTTACTGCTTGGAGAAAATAACTCATTTTGAGTCTGGTGGACCTGGTGCAAGTGCTACATAGCTTTCTCCCTGAAGGAGTCAAACAAGCTGTCCATGAGCAAGGTGGGAGAGGTACTTAATGATGTTACTGGCCTTTTTCCAGCACCTTTCTGTATATATGTCCTTGATAGATCGGCTGATGCCGGTGATGCACTGGGCAGTTTAGACTACCTGTTGTAGAGCCTTCCTGTTTGCCGTGGTGCAGTTTCTGTACCGTGCAGCTTGTTACGATCCTCGAATTACATGAGTATAGATGTGCATAGTCCAGCCCTTTGTAGCCCCTCAGAAAGCAGAAGCATTAATAAGGCTGTGTACAGTATTCAACCCCTTGGAAATTTTCACATTTTATTGTTTTACAACATTGAATCACAGTGGGTTTAATTTGGCTTTGTTGACACTGATCAACAGAAAAAGACTCTTTCATGTCAGAGATCTCTACAGTGATCTAAATTAATTACAAATATAAAACAAAATAATTGATTACATAAGTATTCACCCCCCCCCCTTTAAAATGACACACCAAATCATCACTGGTGCACTTAAGAGATCTGTTTTTGGACACCTGTGTGTAGTCGAGGTGTTTCAATTCTCACAACATGCTGGAGGAACTCTGCAGGTTGGGCAGCATTCGTGGAAACAATCAGTCAATGTTTCAGGTCAGGACTGTAGGGGGAAGGGGCAGAGGCCCTATAAAGAAGGTGGGGGGAGGGTGGGAAGGAGAAGGCTGGTAGATTCCAGGTGAAAAACCAGTAAGGGGAAAGATAAAGGTTGGGGGAGGGGAAGCAGGGAGGGGATAGGCAGGAAAGGTGAAGAAGGAATAGGGGAAAGCACAATGGGTAGTAGAAGGAGGCGGAACCATGAGGGAGGTGATAGGCAGCTGGGGGAGGCGGCAGAGTGAAACTGGGATAGGGGAAGGGAGGGGGAGGGAATTACCGGAAGTTGGAGAATTCGATGTTCATACCAAGGGGCTGGAGACTACCTAGACGGTATATGAGGTGTTGCTCCTCCAATATGAGTTTGGCCTTATCATGGCAGTAGAGGAGGCCATGTATGGACATATCCGAATGGGAATGTGAAGCAGAGTTGAAGTGGGTGGCAACCGGGAGATCCTGTCTGTTGTGGCGGACGGAGTGGAGGTGCTCGATGAAGCGGTCCCCCAATCTGCATCGGGTTTCACTGATGTAGAGGAGGCCGCACCAGGAGCACCGGATGCAATAGATGACCCCAACAGACTCGCAAGTGAAGTGTTGCCTCACCTGGGAGGACTGTTTGGGGCCTGTTTCAATTGATTGTAGTAAAAATACACCTGTGTCTGGGAGGTCCAACTGCTAGTGAGTCAGTATCCTGGCAAAAACTACACCATGAAGGCAAATGAACACTCCAAGCAGCTCTGCGAAAAGGTTATTGAAAAACAGAGGAGATGGTTACAAGAAAATTTCTAAGTCACTGAATATTCCTTGGAGTACAATTAAGTCAATCATCAAGAAATGGAAAGAATATGGCTTAGCTGTAAATCTGCCTAGTGCAGGCCGTCCTCAAAAACTGAGTGACTGCCAGAAGGGGTCTAGCGAGAGAGGCCACCAAGAGACCCATGACAACTCTGGGGGAGTTACAAGCTCCAGTGGCTGAGATGGGAGAGACTGTGCAAACAGCAACTGTGGCCCGGGTGCTTCATCAGTCACAGCTTTATGGGGGAGTGACAAAGAGAAAGCCACTGTTGCAAAAACTCTCATGAAATCTTGGATAGAGTTTGCCGGAAGGCATGTGGGAGACTCTGAAGTCAGCTGGAAGAAGGTTCTATGGTCTGATGAAATCAAAATTGAGCTTTTTGGCCATCAGACTAAATGCTATATTTGGCAAACACCGCATAGCATCAGAAACACACCATCCCTACTGTGAAGCATGGTGGTGGCTGCATCATGCTGTGGGGATGCTTCACTACAGCAGGCCCTGGAAGGCTTGTGAAGGTAGAGGGTAAAATGAATGCAGCAAAAACAGGGAAATCCTGGAAGAAAACCTGATGCAGTCTGCTGGAGAACGGCAACTTGGGAGAAGATTTGTTTTCTAGCAAGACAGTGATCCCAAGCATAAAGCCAAAACTGCACAGGAATAGCTTAAAAATAACAAAGCTAATGTCCTGGAGTGGCCAAGTCAGAGTCCAGACTTCAATTCAATTGAGAATTTGTGGCTGGACTTGAAAAGGGCTGTTCACTCATGATCCTCATGCAATCTGACAGAGCATGAGCAGTTTTGCAAAGAGGAACGGGGGAAAATTGCAAATTCCAGATGGGCAAAGCTGACAGAGACCTATCCATATAGACCCAAGGCTGTAATTGCTGCCAAAGGAGCATCTACTAAATACTGACTTGAAGGGGGTGAATACTTATGCAATCAATTATGTTGTGTTTTATATTTGTAATTAATTTAGATCATTTTGTAGAGAAGCCAGTGAGCCTGATATCAGGCATGGGTAAGTTTTTGGAAGGGTATTCTTTGGATTGGCAACAACATCTGCACCACTGTCTCCAGCACCACAAGGCTGTATACTTACCCCTTTGCTCTACTCACTTTACACTTATGACTGTGTGGCTAAGCACAGCTCCAATGGTGCTGACATCACCAATGCCGTAGGCCAAGTCAAAGGTGCTGATGAGTCAGCATGTAGGAGAAAGATTACAAATCTGGCTGAGTGGTGCTGCAATAACAGCCTCTTATTTAACATCAACAAGACCAAGGAGCTGATTAGGAGGAGAAAACTAGAGGTCTATGAGCCATTCCTGATCGGTGGTGGAGAGGGCCAGCAATCTTAAGTCCCTATATGTTATAATTTCAGAGGATCTGTCCTGGGCCCGGCACATCAGTGCAATTATGAAGAAAGCATGGAAGCACCTCTAACTAGGAGTTTGTGGAGATTTGGCATGATATCCAAAACTTTAACAAACTTCTATTGATGTGTAGTGAAGAGTATACTGCCTGGCTGCATGACGGCTTGATATGAAAACATCAACGCCCTTGAATGAAAACTACAGAGAGTAGTGGATATAGCCCAGTCCATCACGGGTAATGCCCTTCCCACCTTTGAGCACATTCACACAAAATGCTGTTGCACGAGAGCAACATCCATCGTCAGGGAGCTCCACTACCTAGGACGTGCCGTCTTCTCACTGCTGCTGTCAGGAGCCTCAACATTCACATCACCAGCTTCAGGAACAGTTACTACCCCTCAGCCATCAGGCTCTTGAACTAAAGGGGATAACTTCCCACAATCAATGGACTCACTTTCAAGGACCCCTCACCTCATGTTCTCGATGCTTGATTATGTATTTTTCCTTCGTTCCTACCTCCCCTTCCTCCTCTTCCTCTGTCCCCTTCTTTCTTCCCTCCCCCCCCGCCCCTTCTTATCAGAATGTTATCAGGAAAGATGATGAAGGCAAGGCAGTAGATGTTGCTTTACATGGACTTTAGCAAGGCCTTTGACAAGGTCCTGCATGAGAGGTTAGTCAAGATGGTTCAGTCGCTTGGCATTCAGGATGAGGTAATTAACTGGATTAACCATTGGCTTTATGGGAGAAGCGAAAGAGTGGTAATAGATGGTTGCTCTCTGACTAGAGGCCTTTAACTAGTGGTGTTGTGCAGGAATTGGTGCTGGGTCTGTTGTGGTTTGTTATCTATATCAACAAACTGGATGATAATGTGGTAAATTGGCTCAGCAAATTTGCAGATGACACCAAAACTTGGGGTGTGGTAGAATAAAGGAGGTCCATCAAAACTTGCAACGGTATCTGGATTAGCCGGAAAAATGGACTGAAAATTGGCAGATGGAATTTAATGCAGACAAGTGTGTAGTGTTGCACTTTTGGAGGACAAACCAGGATAGCACTTACATGATGAACAGTAGGACACTGCAGGGTGAAGTAGAAGGAGGGATCTGGGAATACATTGAAAGTGGCGTCACAGTTGGATAGGGTCGTAAAGAGAGCTTTTGGCACATTGGCCTTCATAAATCAAAGTATTGAGTACAGGAGTTGGGATGCTATGTTGAAGTTGTATAAGAAGTTGGTGAGCTCTAATTTGGAATATCGTGTGCGGGTTTGTCACCTACCTGCAGGAAAAATATCAGTAAGATTGAAAGAGTGCAGAGAAAATTTGCAAGGATTTTACCAGGACTTGAGAATCTGGGTTAATAGGGAAATGGTGAATAGGTTCGGACTTTATTCCCTCTCGCATCAGAGAATGAGGGGAAATTTGCTCGAGGTATACAGAATTATGAGTGGTATTGATAGCAAGCAGGCTTTTCTCATTGAGAATGGGTGAGACTCAGCTAATCACTTAGAACTACAGGTCATGGGTTAAGGGTGAAAGGTGAAATGTTTAAGGGGAACATGAGGGGATACTCCATTCAGAGCGTGTTGTGAGTGTGGAATGAGCTGCCAGCAGAAGAGGTGGATGTGGGTCTGAAAACAACACTTGAGAAATTTGGATAGGTACATGGATGGGAGGAGTATGGAGGGCTATGGTCCGGTGCGGGTTGATGGGACTAGGCAGAATAGCAATGTGAAGAGCAAGAGGATAAGCCGTGACAGAATAGGACCAATCAAGTGTGACAGTGGAAAAGTGTGTATGGAACCGTGGAGAGAGCAGAGATACTTAATGAATACTTTGCTTCAGTATTCACTACAGAAAAGGATCTTGGCGATTGTAGGGATGACTAACAGCGAACTGAAGAGCTTCAGCATATAAATATTAAGAGGGTGTGCTGGAACTTTTGGAAAGCATCAAGTTAGATAAGTCACCGGGACCGGACGATATGTACCCCAGGCTACTGTGGGAGGTGAGGGAACAGATTGCTGAGCTTCTGGCGATGATCTTTGCATCATCAATGGGGACGGGAGAGGTTCCGGAGGATTGGAGGTTACGGATGCTGTTCCCTTATTCAAGAAAGGGAGTGGAGATAGCCCAGGAAATTATAGACCAGTGAGTCTTACTTCAGTGGTTGGAAAGTTGATGGAGAAGATCCTGAAAGGCAGCATTTATGAACATTTGGAGAGGCATAATATGATTAGGAATAGTCAGCATAGCTTTGTCAAAGGCAGGTCGTGCCTTACGATCCTGATTGAATTTTTTGAGGATGTGACTAAGCACATTGATGATAGTAGAGCAGTAGATGTAATGAATATAGATTTCAGCAAGGCATTTGACAAGGTACCCCATGCAAGGCTTACTGAGAAAGTAAGGAGGTATAGGATCCAAGGGGAAATTGCTTTGTGGATCCAGAACTGGCTTGCCTATAGAAGGCAAAGAGTGGTTGTAGATGGGTTATATTCTGCATGGAGGTCGGTGACCAGTTGTGTGCCTCAAGGATCTGTCCTGGGACCCTTACTCTTCGTGATTTTTATAAATGACCTGAATGAGGAAGTGGAGGGATGGGTTAGTAAATTTGCTGATGACACAAAGATTGGGGGTGTTGTGGATAGCGTGAAGGGCTGTCAGAGGTTACATCGGGACATTGATAGGATACAAAACTGGGCTGAGAAGTGGCAGATGGAGTTCAACCCAGTTAAGTGTGAGGTGGTTCATTTTGGTAGGTCAAATATGATGGTAGAATATAGCATTAACGGTAAGACTCTTGGCAGTGTGGAGGATCAGAGGGTTCTTGGGGTCCGAGTCCATAGGACACTCAAAGCTGCTCTGTAGATTGACTCTGTGGTTAAGACGTTGCGTTGGCCATCATCAATCGTAGGATTGAGTTTAGGAGCCAAGAGGTAATGTTACAGCTATACAGGGCCCTGGTCAGACTCCACTTAGAGTACTGTGCTCAGTTCTGGTCACCTCACTACAGGAAGGATGTGGAAGCCATAGAAGGAAGCAGAGGAGATTTACAAGGATGTTGCCTGGATTGGGGAGCATGCCTTATGAGAATAGGTTGAGTGAACTCTGCTTTTTTTCCTTGGAGCGACGGAGAATGAGAGGTGATCTGATAGAGGTGTAAAAGATGATGAGAGGCATTGATCGTGTGGATAGTCAGAGGCCTTTTCCCAGGGCTGAAATGGCTAACACGAAAGGGCACAGCTTTAAGGTGCTTGGAAGTAGGTACAGAGGAGATGTCAGGGTTAAGTGTTTTTACGCAGAGAGTGGTGAGTACGTGCAACAATGGTGGAGGCTGATACAATAGGGTCTTTTAAGAGTCTTTTAAGAGATAGTTAGAGGTGCAGATAGAAGGTTCTGTAGTCGTGACAGAGAATCCAGGATGGTTTGTTGCCTCCCGGGTGCCAGGGTCAAGGATGTCTCTGATCGATTGCATGACATTCTGAAGTGGGAGGGTGACCAGCCAGATGTCGTGGTGCACATCGGTACCAATGACATAGCAAGGAAGAGTGAAAAGGTCCTGGACAGTGAGTATAGAGAGCTTGGTAGGAAGTTGAAAAGCAGGACCTCAAGGGTGGTAATCTCAGGATTGCTACCTGTGCTAGGTGCCAGTGAGGGTAGGAATAGGATGCTCTGGAGGAGGAACAAGTGGCTGAGGAACTGGTGTAGGGGGCAGGGTTTCAGATTTCAGGATCATTAGGACCTCTTCTGGGGCAGGTGGTACCTGTACAAGAGAGACGGGTTACACTTGAACCACAGGGGGACCAATATCCTTTCAGGGAGGTTTGTTAGTGCTATTGGGGAGGCTTTAAACTAGATTTTCAGGGAGATGGGAACCAGAGTGCCAGAGCTGACAGTGTGGCTGGGGTGAAAATAAATGATGTTGAAGGTTTAAGCAAATCCGCTGATAGAAAGGTTGTGAGTGGTGGTAAAAATCTTCTGAGGTGTATATATTTCAATGCTAGGAGTACTGCGGGGAAGGCGGATGAGTTGAGGGCGTGGATTGACACGTGGTATTATGATGTTGTAGCAATTAGTGAAACTTGGCTACAGGAGGGGCAGGACTGGCAGCTTAATATTCCAGAGTTCCGATGTTTCAGATGTGATCGAGGCGGAGGAATGAAAGGTGGGGGAGTAGCATTGCTTGTTAGGGAAAATAGTACAGCAGTGCTCAGGCAGGACAGATTAGAGGGCTTGTCTACTGAGTCCTTATGGGTGGAGCTGAGAAACAGGAAAGGTATGGCCACATTAGTGGGATTGTATTACAGACCACCCAATAGTCCACGAGACTTGGAAGAGCAAATCTGCAGAGAGATAGCAGGCAACTGCAGGAAACATAAAGTTGTGGTGGTAGGGGATTTTAATTTTCCATGCATTGATTGGGACTCCCATACTGTTAGGGGTCTAGATGGTTTAGAGTTTATAAAATGTGTTCAGGGAAGTTTTCTAAATCAATATATAGAGGGACCAACTAGAGGGGATGCAATATTGGATCTCCTGTTAGGAAACGAATTAGGGCAAGTGACAGAAGTCTGTGTAGGGGAGCACTTTGGTTCCAGTGATCATAACACCATTAGTTTCAATTTGATCATGGACAAGGATAGATCTGGTCCTAGGGTTGAGGTCCTGAACTGGAAGAAGGCCAAATTTGAAGAAATGAGAAAGGATCTAAAAAGCGTGGATTGGGACAGGTTGTTCTCTGGCAAAGATGTGATTGGTAGGTGGGAAGCCTTCAAAGGGGAAATTTTGAGTTTGTATGTTCCTGTCAGGATTAAAGGCAAATTGAATAGGAATAAGGAACCTTGGTTCTCAAGGGATATTGCAACTCTGATAAAGAAGAAGAGGGAGTTGTATGAAATGTATAGGAAACAGGGGGCTTGAGGAGTATAAGAAGTGCAAGAAAATACTTAAGAAAGAGATCAGGAGGGCTAAAAGAAGACATGAGGTTGCCCTGGCGGTCAAAGTGAAGGATAATCCAAAGAGCTTTTACAAGTATATTAAGAGTGAAAGGATTGTAAGGGATAAAATTGGTCCTCTTGAAGATCAGAGTGGTCGGCTTTGAGCGAAACCAAAGGAAATGGGGGAGATCTTAAATAGGTTTTTTGCGTCTGTATTTACTAAGGAAGCTGGCATGAAATCTATGGAATTGAGGGAATCAAGTAGTGAGACCATGGAAACTGTACAGATTAAAAAGGAGGAGGTGCTTGCTGTCTTGAGGAAAATTAAAGTGGATAAATCCCCGGGACCTGACAGAGTGTTCCCTCGGACCTTGAAGGAGACTAGCGTTGAAATTGCGGGGGCCCTGGCAGAAATATTTAAAATGTTGCTGTCTACGGGTGAAGTGCCGGAGGATTGGAGAGTGGCTCATGTTGTTCCGTTGTTTAAAAAAGAATCGAAAAGTAATCCGGGAAATTATAGGCCGGTGAGTTTAACGTCAGTAGTAGGTAAGTTATTGGAGGGAGCACTAAGAGACAGAATCTACAAGCATTTGGATAGACAGGGGCTTATTAGGGAGAGTCAACATGGCTTTGTGCGTGGTAGGTCATGTTTGACCGATCTGTTGGAGTTTTTCGAGGAGGTTACCAGGAAAGTGGATGAAGGGAAGGCAGTGGATATTGTGTACATGGACTTCAGTAAGGCCTTTGACAAGGTCCCGCATGGGAGGTTAGTTAGGAAAATTCAGTTGCTAGGTATACATGGAGAGGTGGTAAATTGGATTAGACATTGGCTCAATGGAAGAAGCCAGAGAGTGATGGTAGAGAATTGCTTCTCTGAGTGGAGGCCTGTGACTAGTGGTGTGCCACAGGAATCAGTGCTGGGTCCATTGTTATTTGTCATCTATATCAATGATCTGGATGATAATGTGGTAAATTGGATCAGCAAGTTTGCTGATGATACAAAGATTGGAGGTGTAGTAGACAGTGAGGAAGGTATTCAGAGCCTGCAGAGGGACTTGGACCATCTGGAAAAATGGGCTGAAAAATGGCAGATGGAGTTTAATACTGGCAAATGTGAGGTATTGCATGTTGGAAGGACAAACCAACGTAGAACATACAGGGTTAATGGTGAGGCACTGAGGAGTGCAGTGGAACAGAGGGATCTGGGAATACAGATACAAAATTCCCTAAATGTGTCGTCACAGGTAGATAGGGTCGTAAAGAGAGCTTTTGGTACATTGGCCTTTATTAATCGAAGTATTGAGTATAAGAGCTGGAATGTTATGATGAGGTTGTATAAGGCATTGGTGAGGCCGAATCTGGAGTATTGTGTTCAGTTTTGGTCACCAATTTACAGGAAGGATATAAATAAGGTTGAAAGAGTGCGGAGAAGGTTTACAAGGATGTTGCTGGGACTTGAGAAACTCAGTTACAGAGAAAGGTTGAATAGGTTAGGACTTTATTCTGTGGAGCGTAGAAGAATGAGGGGAGATTTGATAGAGGTATATAAAATTATGATGGGTATAGATAGAGTGAATGCAAGCAGGCTTTTTCCACTGAGGCAAGGGGAGAAAAAAAACCAGAGGACATGGGTTAAGGGTGAGGGGGGAAAAGTTTAAAGGGAACATTAGGGGGGGCTTCTTCACACACAGAGTGGTGGGAGTATGGAATGAGCTGCCAGACGAAGTGGTAAATGCAGGTTCTTTTGTAACATTTAAGAATAAATTGGACAGATACGTGGATGGGAGGTGTATGGAGGGACATGGTCCGTGTGCAGGTCAGTGGGACTAGGCAGAAAATGGTTCGGCACAGCCAAGAAGGGCCAAAAGGCCTGTTTCTGTGCTGTAGTTTCTATGGTTTCTATGGTTACTGGATATGTACATGGAGCTTTGAAAAATAGAGGGCTATAGGTGACCCTAGGTAATTTCTATAGTAAGGACATGTTCGGCACAGCTTTGTGGGCTGAAGAGCCTGTATTGTGCTGCAGGCTTTCTATGTTTCTATGAATAATAGTTTGGCATGGACTAGATGGGCCAAAGGGCCTCTTTCTGTGCTGTTATGTTGAATGACTATGTTCTTAACCTTTTTCAAGTGAAGGCTAGTGTTTGGTGCCTGGAAGACGCTGTCAGGAAAAGAGTGGGGGGAGGGGGAGAGGTTAGTGGCGAAGTATGATAGTGCCACTTAAGATGAAGATACAGTAGGTAGACCCATGAATACGCAGTAAATGGAGGGATATGGATCACGTACAAGTTGTGTCATGTTGGGCACAGATATTGTGAATTAAATGGCCTATTTCTGTGCTGTACAGCATTAAAACATTATAAATTCAGGCATTATAATCTTACCTTCCTTAATATTTTTAATATTTCACTTTTTCAGAAAAAAAGCCCATTTGAAGAAGATTAAAAATGTTTTGGAAGTGAATGAAAGATTGCTTTTTCACGGTACGAGCAATGAATTTGTGCAAACAATATGTTTACAGAATTTTGACTGGAGAATAAATGGAATGCATGCTACTGTTTATGGAAAAGGTAAGCCAGTAATTATGACATTGCTACTTTGTGAGTTGCACTTTCATCAATTAAAAGCAGATTCTAATGCTAAGAATTGGGACTACATTGAAGTATATTTTGAATTTTTCTACAGGGACTTATTTTGCTCGTGATGCCTCATACTCCAGCCGTTATTGCCAATCTAATGAGAAGTCTGTAGCAACATTGAAGCCAGATCAGGGGAAGCCACAACTTAAAACAATGTTTCTTGCTCGAGTTCTTGTGGGTGATTATGTTACAGGATATCCCAAATATACCCGTCCTCCTTCCAAAGATGGAAGTCTGGTGAACCTGTATGACAGCTGTGTGGACAACCAGTGGAATCCAAAGATTTTTGTAATATTTGATGCTAACCATATCTATCCAGAATACCTGATTAGTTTCTGTTAAAGAGAACTGAAGAAATTACTACTGAAATTATCAGGTAATGAAATGGGAAAGACACATTAAAATGCAATGAAATGTTCTAAATTTAACATTTCTTGAAACAATCAGACCCATTTGAACTCCCTTGCAAAGATGGAATAAATATAAATACCAAGGAGATGGTCTATCAGCTCTTTTCCACTAACCAATAGGCTTCTTGGGACTTTTCACTCTGTGGACAAAACAATGGTCTTTAGCAGGAACTCTATTGTCTTTGTGGGAATCAATGCACAGAATATCTGATATCCACTCTGCACATTAAAATCTGGAGGTATTGAAAAAGAGAACACTTGAAGTTTGGTGCTGAAGAATTTTTGAGGTAGAGAGGGAAGAAGTCTTAAACTTCTTTTTCCTGTGGGCAGAACCTTCTTCGCCATGTCTCCAAGTCTTTGCTATTCATGTTCTTTTTCTCAGGCCAGATTACCCGAGTGTAGCCTTCCTGTAGTGTGGTGCTTTGGTACACTTGAAGCCTAGCTTCTCCCCATGCATTGTACTCATAATTCTGAGTCTCTTTGGATTGACAAGCAACTGGATGGACTGCGGACTAGCTGTTCTCGTGAGGCACGGTGTGAAGGTTTGTTTAATAACATTATCTCAATCGTTTTACATCTTTAGAGTAAAAATTCAGGCAACTATTTCAATTAGTCATTAGCCTTATGGGCAAAACAACAATGTTGTCTTTCTACCTCATTTTCTCTTTTTGGAGTATTGGAGAGCGTGGAACACAGTATCCTGATGTGTTACACTTTTGTTTTTATTTTATTATTTTTAAAGGCATGGGGACATGCTTGTCTTCATTGTGCAAGTCATTGAATATAAGTGTTGGGCTATCCTGTCTGCAGCTGTACTATATATTGGTTAGGCAGAACTAAATGTTCTTCAAAAATTCAAAGTAAATTTATTATCAAAGTACATATTCCACCACATACAACCCTAAGTTTAATTTTCTTGAGGACTGTAATGTTGAATCAGGTTTGCAGGTCCGGCAAGTGAGACAGGAAATGCACCGACTTTGAAAGGGTATATGAATCATTTATTTGCAAACAATTAAAATTCGACCAGATATTCATGTTTCTCAAGTTACAGACAATACAAAGCTGAATATTCAACAAACATAGTACATTCAGCAAACATAATTAAAAGTGCACGCAGAGCATACTTTTCCAATCATCATGTGCATTATTGCCTAAAACAAAGGAAGAAGCAAGCAACCCCCTACCATGTGCTATTTTATATACCCAGGATATTTGACACTGGACACCAGGCAGCTATCCAATGGGAAAAGCAGCTGCCATTTCTGAACTAATCACAATGGAAATGGCTTTTGACAATCAGAATAAGGGACACCCTGCCACAGGACACGGACATATGAAGTAAATTCATGAAAAACAATGAAATCAATGAAAGACCACACCCAACAGGATGGACATATGACTAACATGCTACAGACAACAAACTGTGCAAATACAAAAGAAAAATTAATTAATTAATGTTGTTTAGAGAGGCATGAGAAGGCCTTTGCGAGTAGGGTAAAGGCATTCTTCAATTACGTGAAGAACAAAAGGATGACAGGAGTGAAGGTAGGACCAATTAGAGATAAAGGTGGGAAGATGTGCTTGGAGGCTGTGGAAGTGAGCGAGGTCCTCAATGAATACTTCTCTTCGGTATTCACCAATGAGAGGGAACTTGATGACGATGAGGACAATATGAGTGAGGTTGATATTCTGGAGCATGTTGATATTAAGGGAGAGGAGCTGTTGGAGTTATTAAAATACAGTAGGATGGATAAGTCCCCGGGGCCTGACGAAATATTCCCCAGGCTGCTCCATGAGGCGAGGGAAGAGATTGCTGAGCCTCTGGCTAGGATCTTTATGTCCTAGTTGTCTTCGGGACTGGTACCAGAGGATTGCAGGGAGGTGAATGTTGTCCCCTTGTTCAAAAAAGGTAGTAGGGATAGTCCGGGTAATTATAGACCAGTGAGCCTTACATCTGTGTTGGGAAAGCTGTTGGAAAAGATTCTTAGAGATAGGATCTCTGGGCATTTAGAGAATCATGGTCTGATCAGGGACAGTCAGCATGGCTTTGTGAAGGGCAGATCATGTCTAACAAGCCTGATAGAGTTCTTTGAGGAGGTGACCAGGCATATAGATGAGAGTAGTGTAGTGGATGTGATCTATATGGATTTTAGTAAGGTACTTGACAAGGTTCCACATGGTGGGCTTATTCAGAAAGTTGGAAGGCATGGGATCCAGGGAAGTTTGGCCAGGTGGATTCAGAATTGGCTTGCCTGCAAAAGGCAGAGGGTCGTGGTGGAGGGAGTACATTCGGATTGGAGGGTTGTGACTAGTGGTGTCCCACAAGGATCTGTTCTGGGACCTCTACTTTTCATGATTTTTATTAATGACCTGGATGTCGAGGGTAGAAGGGTGGGTTGGCAAGTTTGCAGACGACACGAAGGTTAGTGGTGATGTAGATAGTGTAGAGGATTGTCGAAGATTGCAGAGAGAAATTGATGGAACGAAGAAGTGGGCTGAGAAGTGGCAGATGGAGTTCAACCTGGAGAAGTGTGAGGTGGTACACTTTGGAAGGACAAACTCCAAGGCAGAATACAAAGTAAATGGCAGGATACTTGGTAGTGTGGAGGAGCAGAGGGATCTGGGGGTACACGTCCACAGATCCCTGAAAGTTGCCTCACAGGTAGATAGGGTAGTTAAGAAAGCTTACGGGGTGTTAACTTTCATAAGTCGAGGGATAGAGTTTAAGAGTCGTGAGGTAATGATGCAGCTCTATAAAACTCTGATTAGGTCACACTTGGAGTACTGTGTCCAGTTCTGGTCGCCTCACTATAGGAAGGATGTGGAAGTATCGTAAAGGGTACGGAGGAGATTTACCAGGATGCCGCCTGGTTTAGAGAGTATGCATTATGATCAGAGATTAAGGGAGCTAGGGCTTTACTCTTTGGATTGAAGGAGGATGAGAGGAGACATGATAGAGGTATACAAGGTATTAACAGGAATAGATAGAATAGATTGCTCAATACAAGGGGACATGGCTTTAAGGTGAGGGATGGGAAGTTCAAGGGGAAGAGTAGAGGAAGGTTTTTTACTCAGAGAGTGGTTGGTGCGTGGAATACACTGCCTGAGTCAGTGGTGGAGGCAGATACACTAGTGAAATTTAAGGGACTACTAGACAGGTATATGGAGGAATTTAAGGTGGGGGGGTTATATGGGAGGCAGGGTTTGAGGGTCGGCACAACAAGGTGGGCCGAAGGGCCTGTACTGTGCTGTACTATTCTATGTTCTTCTAGAAGCATTCTTCTAGGGTGCATCACAACCTGGTATGGAAGTTGTCCTGTCCAAGACCGGAAGAAGCTGCAGAAGATCGTGAACACAGCGCAGCACATCACACAAACCAGTCTTCTGTCCTTGGACTCACTTTACGCCGCATGCTGTCGGAGCAGTGCTGCCAGGATAATCAAGGACACGGCCCACCCAGCCAACACACTTTTTGTCCCTCTTCCCTCCGGGAGAAGGCTCAGGAGCTTGAAGACTCATATGGCCATATTTGGGAACAGCTTTTTTCCAACTGTGATAAGACTGCTGAACGGATCCTGACCTGGATCTGGGCCGTGCCCTCCAAATATCCGGACCTGCCTCTCGGTTTTTTTGCACTACCTTACTTTCCATTATTCTATCTTGTATTTATGATTTATAATTTAATTTTTTAATATTTACTAATTTTTACTATTTTTAATATTTAATATTTGTAATCCAGGGAGTTGGAAGCGCAGAATCAAATATCGCTGTGATGATTGTACATTCTAGTATCAATTGTTTGGAGACAATAAAGTATGTTCTATATGTTCTGTGAGATGAAGATTCCTTGAAAGGGAGCACATGGGTTGTGGGAACAGTTCAGTGATGGGGAGGTGAAGTTAAGTGAAATTATCCCTCTGGTTCAAGAACCTCATAGTTGAGGTGTAATAACTGTTGTTGAATTTGATGGTATAAGTCTGAGCGCATCCACAATATTCTGAAATGGGGGTGGGGGTGTGAGCAGACAGAGGCTGTGTTACATATTGGTACCAACCACACAGATAGTAACAGGGTGGAGGTCCTGAAAGCAGAATACAGGGAGTTAGGAAGGAAATTGAGAAGCAGGACCCCAAAGGCAGTAATGTCGGGATTGCTGCTTGTGCCACGCGACAGTGAGTATAGGAATAGAATGAAGTGGAGCATAAATGCATGGCTGAAGGATTGGAGCAGGGAGCAGGGATTCAGATTTTTGGATCGTTGAGTCCTCTCAATCTGATCTGATGAGGGATAGTCAGCATGGCTTTGTCAAGGGCAGGTTGTGCCTTGCGAGCCTGATTGAATTCTTTGAGAATGAAACAAAACACATTGATGAAGATAGAACAGCGGATGTAGTGGATATGGATTTCAGTAAGGCATTTGATAAGGTTCCCCATGCAAGGCTCCTTCAGAATGTAAGGAGGCATGGGATCCAAGGAGACCTTGCTTTGTGGATCCAGAACTGGCTTGTCCACAGAAGGCAAAGGGTTGGGTGTAGATGGTTCGTATTCTGCATGGAGGTCGGTCAGCAGTGGTGTTCTGCAGGGATCTGTTCTGGGACTCCTCCTCTTTTGTGGTTGATGGTGGTGTGTATAGTCTGGAGGCTTGTCAGAGGTTACAGCGGGATATTGATAGGATGCAGAACTGGGCTGAGATGTGGCAGATGGACCAACCCAGATAAGTGTGAAGTGGTTCATTTTGGTATGTCTAATTGGAAGATGGAATATAATATAAATGTTAAGACTCTTGTCAGTGTGGAGGATCTGAGAGATCTGTGTCGATAGGACACTAAGCTGCTGCGCAGGTTGACAGTGTTGTTAAGAAGGCGTATGGTATGTTGGGGGATACAATAGGGTCTTTTAAGAGCCTCTGAAATAGGTACATGGAGCTTAGAAAAATAGAGGGCTGTGCGCTAGGGAAATTCTAAGTAGTCTCTAGAGTAGGTTACATGGTTGGCACAACGTTGTGGGCTGAAGGGCCTGTAATGTGCTGTAAATTTCTATGTTTAAGCCCTGAGGCTCCTGTACCACCTTCCTGATGGCAGCAAGAAAAGAGCATTGGCTGGTGGGAGTTTTTGATGATGGATGCTGCTTTCCTGTGACAGTGCTCCATGTAGATGTGCTAAGTGATGGGGTGGTCTTTACCCATGATGTACTGGGTTGTATCCACTACGTTTTGCAGGATTTTCTGTTCGAGTTCAAATTTGAACAATTGTGAGACAACACTAGTTAGAATGTGAAAGTATTAAAGTGAGTGCCAGGATGTTGTCTGGAATGAGGAATTGGAGTAATAAGGAGAAACTAGATAATCTGTGTTTCTTGTTACTAACATTAGGAAACATAGAAACGTAGAAAACCTTCAGCACAATACAGGCCCTTTGGCCCACAGAGTTGTGCCGAACATGTCCCTACCTCAGAAATTACTAGGCTTACTTATAGCCCTCTATTTTACTGAGCTCCATGTACTTATCTAAAAGTCTCTTAAAAGACCCTATTGTATATGCCTCCACCACCGTTGCCGGCAGCCCATTCCACGCACTCACCACTCTCTGAGTAAAAAAACTTACCTCTGACATCTCCTCTGTACCTACTCCCCAGCACGTTAAACCTATGTCCTCTTGTGGCAACCATTTCAGCCCTGGGAAAAAGCCTCTGACTATCCACATGATCAATGCCTCTCATCATCTTATACACCTCTATCAGGTCACCTCTCATCCTCCGTCGCTCCAAGGAGAAAAGGCCGTGTTCACTCAACCTATTCTCATAAGGCATGCTCCCTAATCCAGGCAACATAAATCTCCTCTATACCCTTTCTATGGCTTCCACATCCTTCCTGTAGTGAGGCGACCAGAACTGAGCACAGTACTCCAAGTGTGGTCTGACCAGTGTCCTATATAGCTGCAACTTTGCCTGTCGGCTCCTAAATTCAATTTCATGAGTGATGAAGGCCAGTACACCGTACGCCTTCTTAACCACAGAGTCAACCTGCGCAGCTGCTTTGAGTGTCCTATGGACTCAGACCCCAAGATCCCTCTGATCCTCCACACTGCCAAGAGCCTTACCATTAATACTACATTCTGCCATCATATTCGACCTACTAAAATGAACCACTTCACACTTATCTGGGTTGAATTCCATCTGCCACTTCTCAGCCCAGCTTTGCATCTGATCAATGTCCCGCTGTAACCTCTGACAGCCCTCCACGCTATCCACAACAGCCCCAACCTTTGTGTCATCAACAGCCCAATTTACTAACACATCCCTCCACTTTCTCATCCAAGTCATTTATAAAAATCATGAAGAGTAAAGGTCCCAGAACAGACCCCTGAGGCATACCACTGGTGACAACCTCCATACAGAATATGACCCGTCTACAACCACACTTTGCCTTCTGCGGGCAAGCCAGTTCTGGATCCACAAAGAAATGTCCCCTTGGATCCCATGCCTCCTTACTTTCTCAATAAGCCTTGCATGGGGTACCTTATCAAATGCCTTGCTGAAATCCATATATACCTACTGCTCTACCTTCATCAATGTGTTTAGTCACATCCTCAAAAAATTCAACCAGGCTTGTAAGGCATGGCCTGCCCTTGACAAAGCCATGCAGACTACCCCTAATCATATTATACCTCTCCAAATGTTCATAAATCCTGCCTCTCAGGATCTTCTCTATCAACTTACCAACCACTGAGGTAAGACTCACTGGGAAGCTGAGGGTGACCTTATAAAGGTGTATAAAATTATTGGGGGGGCTGGATAAGTAGGAGAGATGGAATTAGTTCCCAGCCAGAACAGCTATATCTCAAGCACACAGGTCTAATGTGTGAGGGGAAAAATAAGATGTCTGTGTGCTGTTTTTCACGTAGAGGGTGGTGCATATCTGGAACAAGCCCTGATAATGCAATATATCCCCATGAACTATCCGAGGTTCCAAAGTGTTTGGGTCTTTCTCCATAGCAAATAGAGATGATAAAAGTTAACTTTTGAAAGTCCTAAGCAAATACAGTTGAAGTCATTTCCTTAAACATGATATTCTGCAGATGCTGGAAATCCAGATCTGGAAGTCAGTTCCATATGAGACTGCAAAATTCCATTGCGTTGGACATAGAAACTAGTGGAGAAGATTTTTTTTTCCACATAGGAGCAGAATTAAGCCATTTGGACCATAAAATCTGCTCCGCCATCCAATCCTGCCTGATTCTTTTATTTTTCCCTTCCTGAGCTCCACTCAGTGGACTTCTCCCCGTAGCCTTTGATGCCCTTTCCAATCAAGAACCTATCAAACTTTGCCTTAAATACACAAACAACCTGGCCTCCACAGCTGCCTGTGGTAATAAATTCCACAAGTTCACCACCCTCTGGTTAAAGAAATTTCTCCACATCTTTGTTTTGAAAGGACGATCCTCTATCCTGAGGCTATGCCCTCTAGTCCTAGACTCCCCCATCAATGGAAACATCCTTTCCACATTTACTTTATCTAGGCCTTTGAACATTCAAAAGGTTTCGATGAGATCCCCCCTTATCCTTCTAAATTCCAGCAAGTACAGACCAAGAGTCAGCAGATGTTCCTCGTATGATAGCCCTTTCATTCCTGGAATCATCCTTGTGAACTTCCTCTGAACCTTTGCCAGCACTTCTACTCGGAGATGAGGAGCCCAAAACTGTTCACAATATTCAAGGCGTGTGCTATATAAATCCTCAACATCACATCCCTGCTCTTGTATTCTAGACCTCTTGAAATGAATGCTAACATTTGCCTTCCTCACCAACTGTACCTGCAAGTTAATACTTAGGGTGTTCTGCACAAAATCTCCCAAGTCCCTTTACATCTCAGATTTTTGGATTTTCTCCCCATTTAGAAAATATCTGCACGTTTATTTCTAATACCAAAGTGCATGAACATGCATTTTCCAACATTGTTTTTCATTTGCCACTTTCTTGCCCATTCTCCTAATCTGTCTAAGTCCTTCTGCAGCCTATTTGTTTCCTCAACACCACTGCCCCTCCACCAATCTTCCTATCAACTGCAAACTTGGCAACAAAGCCATCTATTCCATCATCTAAATTATTGATATACAGCATAAAAAGAAGTGGTTCCAACACCGACTCCTGCGGAACACCACTAGTCAGCCAACCAGAAAAGGTTCCTTTTATTCCCGCTTGCTGCCTTCTACCAATCAGCCAATGCTTTAGCCATGTTAGTAACTTTCCTCTAATACTATGGGCTCTTAACTTGGTAAGCAGCCTCGTGTGTGGCACCTTGTCAAAGGCCTTCTGAAAGTCCAAAATACAATATCCACTGCATCCCCTTTATCTATCCTAGGTGTAATCTCCTCAAAGAATTACAAAAGGTTTGTCAGGCAAGATTTTCCCTTAAGGAAACCATGGTGACTTTGTCCTGTCTTGTCCTGTGTCACCAAGTACTCCATAACCTCATCCTTAACAATTGACTCCAACATCTTCCCAACCAAATTTTCAAAGGGAAGGAGGACACTACCATGGCTAACAAGTGAAGTCAGAGCCAAAGTAAAAGCAAAAGGAGGGCATACAAGGAAGCCAAAGCTTGTGGGAAGATAGAGGATTGGGAAGCTTATAAAAACTTGCAGAAAGAAACTAAGAAGGTCATTAGGATGGAAAAGATGAATTATGAAAGAAAGCTGGTGACTAATATCAAAGAACATACTAAAAGCTTTAAGTATATAAAGGGTAAAAGAGAGTTGAGGGTGGATATGGAACCAATACAATATCTCCAGCGTCATTTTATAATGAGAGATGCAGAGATGGCAGAGGAACTGAACGCATCTTTTGCATCAATCTTCACAGTGGAAGACGTCTGCAGTATACCGGACATTCAAGAGTGTCAGGGAAGTGAAGTATGTGCAGTGAAACTTACGACTGAGAAGGTGCACAGGAAATTTAATGGTCTGAGGGTGGATAAATCTCCTGGACCTCATGGAATGCACCCTCGAGTTTTGAAGGAAGTAGCTGGAATGATTGCAGTGGCATTAACAATGATCTTTCAAGAATCAATAGATTCTGGCATTGTACTGAATGACTGGAAAATTGCAAATGTTACTCTACTATTTAAGAAGGGTAGGAGGCAGCAGAAAGGAAATTATAGACCTGTGAACCTGAAATCAGTGGTTGGGAAGTTGTTGGAATCAATTGTTAGGGATGAGATTAAGGCGTACCTGGAGGCACATGACAAGATAGACCAAAGCCAGCATAGTTCCCTGAAAGGAAAATCCTGCCTGACAAACCTACTGCAATTCTTTGAGGAAATTACAAGTAGGGTATACAAAGGAGATGCAGTAGACATGGTGTACTTGGATTTTCAGAAGGCCTTTGACAAGGTGCCGCACATGAGGCTGCTTAGCAAGATAAGAGCCCATAGAATTACAAGGAAGTTACCAGCATGGGTGAAGCATTGGCTGGTCGGCAGAAAATGGAGAGTGGCAAATGAAATACAATGTTGGAAACTGTACGGTTATGCACTTTGGTGGAAGAAATAAACTGGCAGACTATTGTTCAGATGGGGAGAGAATTCAAAATGCCCAGATGCAACGGGACTTGGGAGTTCTTGTGCAGGATTCCCTAAATGTTAACCTCCAGGTTGAGTCAGTTGTGAAGAAGGCAAATGCAATGTTGGCATTCATTTCTTGAGGTACAGAATATAAGAGCAGGGATGTGATGTTGAGGCTCTATAAGACACTTGTGAGACCACACTTGGAGTATTGTGTGCAGTTTTGGGCTCCTTATTTTAGGAAGGATATACTGACATTGAGAGGGTTCAGAGAAGATTCACAAGAATGATTCCAGGAATGAAAGGGTTATTGTATGAGGAACGTCTGGCAACTCTTGGGCTGTATTCCCTGAAGTTCAGGAGAATGAGGAAGGGGTCTTATAGAAACATTCCCTATGTTAAAAGGCCTGAACAGATTAGATGTGGCAAAGTTATTTCCCATGGTAGTGGATTCTAGGACAAGAGGGCACAACTTCAGGATTGAAGGACGTCCATTTAGAACAGAGATGTGGAGAAATTCCTTTAGAAACATAGAAACATAGAAAATAGGTGCAGGAGTAGGCCATTCGGCCCTTCGAGCCTGCACCGCCATTTATTATGATCATGGCTGATCATCCAACTCAGAACCCAGCCTTCCCTCCATACCCCGTGACCCCTGTAGCCACAAGGGCCATATCTAACTTCCTTTTAAACATAGCTAATGAACTGGCCTCAACAGTTTGCTGTGGCAGAGAATTCCACAGATTCACCACTCTCTGTGTGAAGAAGTTTTTCCTAACCTCGGTCCTAAAAGGCTTCCCCTCTATCCTCAAACTGTGACCCCTCGTTCTAGACCTCCCCAACATCGGGAACAATCTTCCCGCATCTAGCCTGTCCAATCCCTTTAGGATCTTATACGTTTCAATCAGATCCCCCCTCAATCTTCTAAATTCCAACGAGTACAAGCCCAGTTCATCCAGTCTTTCTTCATATGAAAGACCTGCCATCCCAGGAATCAATCTGGTGAACCTTCTTTGTACTCCCTCTATGGCAAGGATGTCTTTCCTCAGATTAGGGGACCAAAACTGCACACAATACTCCAGGTGTGGTCTCACCAAGGCCTTGTACAACTGCAGTAGTACCTCCCTGCTCCTGTACTCGAATCTTCTCGCTATAAATGCCAGCATACCGTTCGCCTTTTTCACCGCCTGCTGTACCTGCATGCCCACTTTCAATGACTGGTGTATAATGACACCCAGGTCTCGTTGCACCTCCCCTTTTCCTAATCGGCCACCATTCAGATAATAATCTGTTTTCCTATTTTTGCCACCAAAGTGGATAACTTCACATTTATCCACATTAAATTGCATCTGCCATGAGTTTGCCCACTCACCCAACCTATCCAAGTCACCCTGCATCCTCTTAGCATCCTCCTCACTGCTAACACTGTCACCCAGCTTCGTGTCATCCGCAAACTTGGAGATGCTGCATTTAATTCCCTCATCCAAGTCATTAATATATATTGTAAACAACTGGGGTCCCAGCACTGAGCCTTGCGGTACCCCACTAGTCACCGCCTGCCATTCTGAAAAGGTCCCGTTTATTCCCACTCTTTGCTTCCTGTCTGCTAACCAATTCTCCACCCACACCAATACCTTACCCCCAATACCATGTGCTTTAAGTTTGCACACTAATCTCCTGTGTGGGACCTTGTCAAAAGCCTTTTGAAAATCCAAATATACCACATCCACTGGTTCTCCCCTATCCACTCTACTAGTTACATCCTCAAAAAATTCTATGAGATTCGTCAGACATGATTTTCCTTTCACAAATCCATGCTGACTTTGTCCGATCATTTCACCGCTTTCCAAATGTGCTGTTATCACATCCTTGATAACTGACTCCAGCAGTTTCCCCACCACCGACGTTAGGCTAACCGGCCTATAATTCCCCGGTTTCTCTCTCCCTCCTTTTTTAAAAAGTGGGGTTACATTAGCCACCCTCCAATCCTCAGGAACTAGTCCAGAATCTAACGAGTTTTGAAAAATTATCACTAATGCATCCACTATTTCTTGGGCCACTTCCTTAAGCACTCTGGGATGCAGACCATCTGGCCCTGGGGATTTATCTGCCTTCAATCCCTTCAATTTACCTAACACCACTTCCCTACTAACATGTATTTCGCTCAGTTCCTCCATCTCACTGGACCCTCTGTCCCTTACTATTTCTGGAAGATTATTTATGTCCTCCTTAGTGAAGACAGAACCAAAGTAATTATTCAATTGGTCTGCCATGTCCTTGCTCCCCATAATCAATTCACCTGTTTCTGTTTGCAGGGGACCTACATTTGTCTTTATCAGTCTTTTCCTTTTTACATATCTATAAAAGCTTTTACAGTCCGTTTTTATGTTCTCTGCCAGTTTTCTCTCATAATCTTTTTTCCCCTTCCTACTTAAGCCCTTTGTCCTCCTCTGCTGAACTCTGAATTTCTCCCAGTCCTCAGGTGAGCCACTTTCTCTGGCTAATTTGTATGCTACTTCTTTGGAATTGATACTATCCCTAATTTCTCTTGTCAGCCACGGGTGCACTACCTTCCTTGATTTATTCTTTTGCCAAACTGGGATGAACAATTTAGTCAGAGGGTGGTAAATCTGTGGAATTTGTTGCCACAGGCGGCTGTGGAGGCCAAGTCATTGGGTGTACTTGAGGCAGAGATAGGTTCTTGATTAGCCAGGGCATCAAAGGGTATGGGGTGAAGGCAGGGGAGTGGGGATGACTGGAAGAATTGGATTAGCCCTTGATTGAATGACGGAGCAGACTCGATGAGCCAGATGGCCTACTTATGCTCCTATACCTTATGGTCTTATGAAGTCAGGCTAACTGGCCTATAATTTCCTGAAGGGTTGAGTCAGGTTGTTTCTCCTTGCGGTCCCGGCGCTTTTGATCGAGGTCCTTAAGCGGCTGCTGTTTGAATGTGCTGGTGCCTTTGTAGACCGTCAGGTGCCAGGCATTGCTGTCTTTGGCCAAGGCCTCCCAACCAGTCACAGGGATATTGCATGCCTTCAAGGATGCTTTCACATAGTCTTTATAGCACTTTGTGGAGCCTCCCTGCTTTCTGGTGCCATGTGCCAGCTTTGAAAAGAATACCATCTTTGGAAGGTGGTTGCCTTCCATCTGGACCACATGCCTAACCCATTAAGTTGAGCTTTCGTGATCAGTGTCTCTGTGCCAGAGCTCTTGGTCCTTCATAGCATGTCTGTGTGGGGACTGTCTTGCCATGAGATGCCTATGATTTTGTGAAGGCTTCGCAGGTTGAACTGGTCAAGCAACTTAATATGCCACAAGAACACAAGATTTGAATAGCTCAGACTCAGCAGAAAGCAGCTGATTGGGCAATCGAGGTCAGGTGACCAAGCAGTTTGAAAAGCTCAAACAAATAAATAGAGGGGTAGCTTAAGCAGAGCGGCCAGTGTGTGAGTGGGCCAGTGAAGGAGTGAAGCTTTGAGGCTTTGACTCGAGAGGCTTCAACGAGAAGAGGTGGAGGACAAGCTTGCTCGCAGTTAATCTTTACAATGCCTCCTGAGACGGTGATGTGCCTCTCATGTGAGATGTGGCAGTCTTGGGGGAGTGCCCCTGTCCCTGAGAGTCATGTCTGCCAGAAGTGCATACAGCTGGGCGACCTGGAAGACCATGTAAGGAATCTGGAGCAGCAGCTGGATGACCTTCGACTCGTAAGGGAGAATGAGGCAGTCATAGATGACAGCTACAGGGAGGTAGTCACATCTAGGCTGTCGGAAGCAGGTCGTTGGGTGACAGTCAGAGGGGGGAAAGCAAAGGTGAGCAGACAGGTAGTGCAGAGCACCCCTGTAGCCATTCCCCTGAATAAGTTTACCGTCCTGGATACTGTTGGCGGGGACGACCGACCAGTTGTGAGCCATGGTGGCAGGGCCTCTGGCACTGAGTCTGACCCGGTGGTGCAGAAGGGTGGGACGGAGAAGAGGAGAGCTGTCGTCATTGGAGACTCTACAGTCAGGGGAGCAGACAAGAGATTTTGTGGACGTGAGAAGGACACCCGCATGGTTTGTTGCCTCCCGGGTGCCAGGGTCCAGGATTTCTCTGACCGTGTGCACAACATCCTGGTACGAGAGGGAAAGCAACCAGAAGTCATGATGCATGTTGGCACCAACGACATAGGCAGGAAAAGAGATGAGGTCCTGAAGTGTGAGTTTTGGGAACTAGGCAGAAGGCTGAAGCACAGGACCTCAAGGGTGGCGTTCTCAGGATTGCTGCCAGTGCTACGTGACAGTGATGGTAAGAGTTGGAGGAGATGGCAGTTGAATGCGTGGCTGAGGAGTTGGTGCAGGGAGCAGGGTTTTAGATTTTTGGATCGTTGGGATCTCTTCTGGGGAAGGTGGGACCTGTACAGATTGGATGGGTTGCACCTGAACTCGAGGGGGAGCAATATCCTTGCAGGTAGGTTTGCTAGCATGGTTCGGGAGAGTTTAAACTAATTTGCGAGGGGGGTGGGACCCAGAGCGATAGAGCAGTGAAAGAAGTGCATGGAGTAAAGCCAGATCTAACATATAGAGAGGCTTTCAGGAATGAGAAGCAGAATAAACGGTGTAAAGGTAGTAAGGTAGAAGGGCTGAAGTGTGTGTACCTCAAAGCAAGAAGCATCAGGAACAAAGGTGATGAACTGAGAGCTCGGATACATACATGGAATTATGATGTAGTGGCCATTACAGAGACTTGGCTGGCACCAGGGCAGGAATGGATTCTCAATATTCCTGGATTTCAGTGCTTTAAAAGGGATAGAGAGGGCGGAAAAAGGGGAGGAGGGGTAGCATTACTGGTCAGGGATACTATTACAGCTACAGAAAGGGTGGGTAATGTAGCAGGATCCTCTTTTGAGTCAGTATGGGTGGAAGTCAGGAACAGGAAGGGAGCAGTTACTCTATTGGGGGTATTCTATAGGCCCCCTGGTAGCAGCAGAGATACAGAGGAGCAGATTGGGAGGCAGATTTTGGAAAGGTGCAAAAATAACAAGGTTGTTATCATGGGTGACTTTAACTTCCTTAATATTGATTGGCACCTGATTAGTTCCAAGGGTTTAGATGGGGCAGAGTTTGTCAAGTGTGTCCAGGACGGATTCCTGTCACAGTATGTGGACAGGCCGACTGGGGGAATGCCATACTAGATCTAGTACTAGGTAATGAACCGGGTCAGGTCACAGATCTCTCAGTGGGTGAGCATCTGGGGGACAGTGACCACCGCCCCCTGGCCTTTAGCATTATCATGGAAAAGAATAGAATCAGAGAGGTAGGGTTTGAGGTTCGGCACAACATTATGGGTCGAAGGGCCTGTAATGTGCTGTACTATTCTATGTTGTAGAAGAAAAATAAATAAATTACAGTATACATACAGGTATATTGAATAGATTAAAATTCATGCAAAAAAACAAATAGTATATATTTAAAAAGTGAGGTAGTGTTCATGGGTTCAGTGTCCATTTAGGAATCAGAAGAAGCTGTTTCTGAATTGCTGAGTGTGTGCCTTCAGTCTCCTGTACCTCCTACCAGATGGTAACAGTGAGAAAAGAACATGCCCTGGGTGCTCAAGGTCCTTTATCATGGACGCTGCCTTTCTGAGACACCGCTCCTTGAGGATGTCCTGGGTACTTCGTAGGCTAGTTTCAAGATGGAGCCAGCTCAATTTACGACCTTCTGGTCATTGGTACCAAGATGGGGTTGGGGGGGGGCGGTGGGTGACATGGACAGTAGGAGGGCTATCAATGCTGGCAGCAGGATCTGGACCCAACTGTTAAATGGGCTGAAAAATGGCAGATGAGATTAAATGCAGACAAGAGTGAGGTGTTGCACTTTGGGAGGACAAACCAGGGTAGGTTTTATACAGTGAATGGTAGGGCTATGAGACGTGTGGTAGAGCAAAGGGACCTGGGAATACAGATCCATAATTCCTCTATAGTGGCATGTTACATAGATAGGGTTGTAAAAAGAGCTTTGGTACAGTGGCATTCATAAATCATAGTATTCAGTACAGGAGTTGGGATGTTATGCTGAAATTGTTTAAGATGTCAGTGAGGCCTAATTTGGAGTATTGTGTGCAGCCGTGGTCACCTACCTACAGGAGGGATATCAGTAAGCTTGAAAGAGTGACTTGTAGGGGAAGGTTGAGTAGGTTAGGATTTTATTCCCTAGAGCATAGGGAAACAAGGGGAGATCCGAGGGAGATCTATGAGGGGTATGGATAGGGTGAACGCATGCAGTTTGGGTGAGACCAAAACTAGAGGTCATAGGTTTAGGGAGAAAGATAAAATATTTACGGGAAACCTGAGGAACAATCTCTTCACTCAGAGGGCAGTGTGAGTGTGGAATGAGCGCGGGTGGAAGTGGTACAGTGAATACAAGTACAATTGTAACATTTAGACCTCAGAGAGTGGAGCAAAATTAGGCCATTTGGTCCATTAAGGTTGCTCTGCCATTACATCATGGTTGATCCATTTTCCTCCTGTTACATAACCAGCAACAATGAATATCAATTGAGACAGGTTATATAAAAACAACTAAACACTTATTAAACACGGATAAACAATAAAAGAAAACAAACGAAAATCTTAACTGGAAGTTAACCGCTATGCAGTCATTCAACAAATCATCACTCGGCATTGGTTCTTAAAGCGTTAAATGCGAAAACAGTTCTTAAAGCGGTAAAGTCAGATGTAGTTCTTAAAATGGTAAATTCGAAAGTCCAACAGATTTATACGTTCAATTGGGAGAGACTTCTCTGGAGAAGGATTTCTTCATAGACGCGACTTTCCTGCTGGTTCTGTCCAAAGGATTCACGATGCAGGAAATAAACAGTGTAAAACAACTGACCTTAAATTCTAGTGAGCCCCTTGCATGAACTCTGCACTTTTGGCAAGAGTTATCCTCGATGCAGATCACTACTTTAACGAAGACTCAATAAGGTCGATCCTTTGTTAAACAGCCAAACGATACCGACTCCTCTCAATCCTTCGGGTCCTGTACTTCCATAAAGTCTTCACTCCCCCGTACTACTGCTGGAATAAGGTACATCAACATATCTAGCAAAAATTACCAATCCAGCACTATTGTACCTTGCAACAGAATGTAACACTCTGTTTTAAAAATGAAACTGTGACATAAAAACAAATACACAACAGAAACGGAGACACAGACGCATGTTCTAGCTGGAAAACTAAAAACTAAAAACTAACTGTGTCATCTGAGGTCTTCCCTTATATACCCGTGGTGCACATGTCATCACGTGACCTCACGTCGGCAGGAAAATTACATCAGGTGACCTCCAAAAGACCATTACATCATTCTTACAAGAGGTGTATGGAGGGATATGGTCTGTGTGCAGGTCAGTGGAACTAGGCAGAAAATAGTTTGGCACGGCCAAGAAGGGCCAAAAGGCCTGTTTCTGTGCTGTAGTTTTTCTATGGTTCTATGGTTTTCTATCTCCCTGAGGTATGTAACACCTCCCTCCAAAAAAAATTTGGTCTCTTAAAGAACAAAATTTTAACAATTAACAATTTATACAAAAAAAACAAAGGTATAAAATTTACAACATACACAATATATACAGTCTCATCTTTCAGCACTTTACAAACTAATATACAGTAGGAGTGTTACAAATGTTAAAATACTACTCCATAAAAACAAATTGTTATTGTATATTTAACATCTAGATAGACAATCAGCGATCACATTATCTTTACCTTTAATATGAGTAATCAAAATATTGTACTCCTGTAACATTAAACTATTATTAAATTGGAGTTTAATTTCCTTAACCCTTTTCCTTATCAGTCACAGTAGCATGACCAAATTCACTTTTAGCTAAGTTAATAGTTAAGTTAGCTTTCGAAAGTCTCTCAAATAATTTCTCTACTGCAGTAATATGTGCTTTCCATGTATTATTTTCTGTAACTAAATCATCAATATAGGCATCTGTATCTCTTAATCCCTGAATCATGCTATTAATCATCCTCTGAAAAGTACCTGGTGCATTCTTCATCCCAAATGGAAGAACATTATATTCATAGAACCCAGATGGGGTTACAAATGCTGAACTCTCTCTACCTCTATCCGTCAATGGAACACACCAATAACCTTTTAACAAATCCATTTTTGTAAGGAATTTGGCTTGTCCAACTTTATCCACGCAATCATCTACCCTAGGGATTGGATATGCATCAGTTTTTGTCACAGCATTCACCTTCCCGTAATCTGTACAAAACTTTATACTATTGTCTGGTTTAGGCACCATAACACATGGTGAACTCCAATTCGAATTAGAATGTCTAATAATATCATTCTCTAACATATACTTAATTTCTTGTTCAGCAAGTTCACATTTTTCCCTGTTCATTCGATATGGATGTTGTTTTATGGGTTTTGCATCTCCAACATCTACACCATGTGTAGTTACGGTGGTTCTTCCAGGAACATCTGGAAATAAATCTCTATATTTAAAAATTAACTGTTTCACCTGCTCTCTCTGCTCTGGCTGTAAATGAACTAATTTTTCATCAATATTTTCTAGAATTTTTGAATTTGGTAACCAGGCTGAAATAATGTTGGGTTTAAAATGAGTTTCAGATGAATCCTCCATTAAGATTTTATCAAGATCAGACTCATTATTGATCACAACAGTCATGATAGCAGCTTCTCTCTCATAATACAGTTTTATCATATTTATGTGACACAGCTGTGTTGTCTTTCTCGATTTGGGGTTTTTACCACGTAATCTACATCATTTACCTTAGATTAAATCTCATAAGGACCATGAAATTTAGCTTGTAATGGGTTCGTTTTCACTGGGAAAAGAATCAACACCTTATCTCCAGGCTTAAATAACCTCATCCTAGCTTCCTTATCTCTTCATCTTCTCTTAAGCTAATTTTAAATTTTCTTTTGCCAAGCTACAAGCTTTATACAATCTTTCTTTAAATTTTAAAACATAATCTAGCAGATTAGTGTGTACCTCTTTATTAATCCACTGTTCCTTCAACAAGGCCAAAGGTCCTCGAGCTCTATGCCCAAACACAAGTTCAAAAGGACTAAAACCTAATGATTCCTGTACTGCCTCCCTTACTGCAAAAAGTAGTAAATGTATACCTTCATCCCAGTCCTTTTCATTTTCCACACAATATGTCCTAATCATGGTTTTTAATGTAGAATGAAATCTCTCCAAGGCTCCTTGTGATTCTGGATGATAGGCTGAGGAAATAATCTGTTTTGCTCCCAATTTATAAACTATCTGCTGAAACAATCCAGACATAAAATTACTACCTTGATCTGATTGTATTTCCTTAGGCAACCCAAAATAAGTAAAGAATTTTATAAGAGCCTTTGTCGCAGTTCTGGCTGTTATATTCCTAAGAGGTACTGCCTCTGGAAACCTAGACGCTGTGCACATAATAGTTAATAAATATTGATGTCCAGTTTTAGTTTTTGGCAAAGGACCTGCACAGTCTACAATGATTTTTGAAAGTGGCTCACCAAATACTGGAATTGGTTGCAGTGGGGCCACTGAAGTAACCTGATTAGGTTTACCCACAATTTGACACATATGACATGTTCTACAAAATGTCGCCACATCTTGTCTTAAACTAGGCCAATAAAAATGTTTAGAAACCTTGTTCATAGTTTTCTTTACACCTATATGACCACCCAAAGGAATACTATGAGTCATAGTTAAAATCTCATTTCGATAAATTTTAGGAACTACTACCTGATGATTAACTTCCCATTCCTCACTAGCAGGAATTGTAGGGGATCTCCACTTTCTCATTAATACTTCCTTTTCAAAATAATATCCTACTGGCACTTTTTCAATTTCACTATCTGGAAGAGCTTGTTCCTTTAAATTAACTATCTCAGGATCTCTACCCTGCTCTGCTATCATCTCCTTCTGGGATAAAGACAAATCTTCCTGGTCAGACTTACCACCAAAATCCTGATCAAATAATGTCGGTAAGAAAGTTTCTGATACATCCTCAAAATTTGAATCTTGATTTGAACTGTCACGGGTAACAACCTCATCCTTTACATCAGTCTTTTTAGCCATAGCTCTTGTTACAACACAGGAAGAATCTGTGTTAGAATCCCTCTGTGGCTCCTCAGAATTTGAATTTATTGTCAATGCACTTCAGGAAAAACTTGTCCACCTGCTAAATCATTCCCTAACAAAAGAGAAACATCATTCACAGGTAAACTGGATTGTAGTCCTACTTTGACAACCCCTGTAACTAATCCTGACCTTAAATTTACTCTATGTAAATGTACTGGCATAAGGATACTCCCAACTCCTCTTATATAATTTACCTCATCAATGTCAGACTCATCACTAAACTTTAGCACACTGTCTAATATTAGTGATTGAGAAGGTCCAGTATCTCTAAGTATTCTTATTGGTACTGAATTGGATCCTCCTTTCAAGGATATAAATCCTTCTGTTATAACATTTTCATATCCCCTCTTAACTTGGTCAAACTCTGACACATCTTCATTAATATTTTCTGAATCCTGTGGCTTTACAGGTTTTTCAATATGCTGCACAGAAACATCTGGGACCACTTCTTTCTCTTTCCTTTTCAATCGGAAGCAATTAGCTACTACATGTCCAGGTTACGTACAATAATTACAAATAATACCAAAATGTCTTTCCTTCAAATGTCTCCCTTCATCTTTACTTTTCACACTAACTTTAGGTTTAATTTATGGTTTACCTTGACTCTCTGTGCTATTTTTCCTTTTAAGAATTTTACCAGGAGAAAATTTCTTCTTATGAATTAAAACATACTCATCAGCTAATTTAGCAATCTCCTGCAATGTAGCAGCATCCCGTTCATTTATGTTCTCACTTCAACAGGAATGCTTCTTTTAAATTCCTCTTGCAAAATCAACTCTTTTAATTTATTATACTCCCCATTCACATTTTTAGAGGAAACGCATCTCTAAAAACTCTCAAATCAGATTTCTCATAGGCAAATTCCACATAAGCTTTTTCCACTGATTTCTTCAAATTTCTGAATCTTTCTCTATACGCTTCCGGAACCAACTCATATGCCTTTAATATAAACAACAGGAATTCTGCAGATGCTGGAAATTCAAGCAACACACATCAAAGTTGCTGGTGAACGCAGCAGGCCAAGCAGCATCTGTAGGAAGAGGTGCAGTCGACGTTTCAGGCCGAGACCCTTCGTCAGGACTAACTGAAGGAAGAGTGAGTAAGGGATTTGAAAGTGGGAGGGGGAGGGGGAGAGCCAAAATGATAGGAGAAGACAGGAGGGGGAGGGATAGAGCCAAGAGCTGGACAGGTAATAGGCAAAAGGGGATACGAGAGGATCATGGGACAGGAGGTCCGGAAGAAAGACAAGGAGGTGGGGGGACCCAGAGGATGGGCAAGAGGTATATTCAGAGGGACAGAGGGAGAAAAAGGAGAGTGAGAGAAAGAATGTGTGCATAAAAATGAGTAACAGATGGGGTACGAGGGGGAGGTGGGGCCTAGCGGAAGTTAGAGAAGTCGATGTTCATGCCATCAGCTTGGAGGCTACCCAGATGGAATATAAGGTGTTGTTCCTCTAACCTGAGTGTGGCTTCATCTTTACAGTAGAGGAGGCCGTGGATAGACATGTCAGAATGGGAATGGGATGTGGAATTAAAATGTGTGGCCACTGGGAGATCCTGCTTTCTCTGGCGGACAGAGCGTAGATGTTCAGCAAAGCGGTCTCCCAGTCTGCGTCGGGTCTCGCCAATATATAAAAGGCCACATCGGGAGCACCGGACGCAGTATATCACCCCAGTCGACTCACAGGTGAAGTGTTGCCTCACCTGGAAGGACTGTCTGGGGCCCTGAATGGTGGTAAGGGAGGAAGTGTAAGGGCATGTGTAGCACTTGTTCCACTTACACGGATAAGTGCCAGGAGGGAGATCAGTGGGGAGGGATGGGGGGGACAAATGGACAAGGGAGTTGTGTAGGGAGCGATCCCTGCGGAATGCAGAGAGAGGCGCGGAGGGAAAGATGTGCTTAGTGGTGGGATCCCATTGGAGGTGGCGGAAGTTACAGAGAATAATATGTTGGACCCAAAAGCTGGTGGGGTGTTAGGTGAGGACCAGGGGAACCCTATTCCTGAAGTGGGGTGGCGGGAGGATGGAGTGAGAGCAGATGTACGTGCAATGGGGGAGATGCGTTTAAGAGCAGAGTTGATAGTGGAGGAAGGGAAGCCCCTTTCTTTAAAAAAGGAAGACATCTCCCTCGTCCTAGAATGAAAAGCCTCATCCTGAGAGCAGATGCGGCGGAGACGGAGGAATTGCGAGAAGGGGATGGCGTTTTTGCAAGAGACAGGGTGAGAAGAGGAATAGCAAGAGACAGGGTGAGAAGAGGAATAGAGCGGAACAAGTGCTACACATGCCCTTACACTTCCTCCCTTACCACCATTCAGGGCCCCAAACAGTCCTTCCAGGTGAGGCAACACTTCACCTGTGAGTCGACTGGGGTGATATACTGCGTCCGGTGCTCCCGATGTGGCCTTTTATATATTGGCGAGACCCGATGCAGACTGGGAGACCGCTTTGCTGAACATCTACGCTCTGTCCGCCAGAGAAAGCAGGATCTCCCAGTGGCCACACATTTTAATTCCACATCCCATTCCCATTCTGACATGTCTATCCATGGCCTCCTCTACTGTAAAGATGAAGCCACACTCAAGTTGGAGGAACAACACCTTATATTCCGTCTGGGTAGCCTCCAACCTGATGGCATGAACATCGACTTCTCTAACTTCCACTAGGCCCCACCTCCCCCTCATACCCCATCTGTTACTCATTTTTATGCACACATTCTTTCTCTCACTCTCCTTTTTCTCCCTCTGTCCCTCTGAATATACCTCTTGCCCACCCTCTGGGTCCCCCCCCCTTGTCTTTCTTCCCAGACCTTCTGTCCCATGATCCTCTCGTATCCCCTTTTGCCTATCACCTGTCCAGCTCTTGGCTCTATCCCTCCCCCTCCTGTCTGCTCCTATCATTTTGGATCTCCCCCTCCCCCTCCCACTTTCAAATCCCTTACTCACTCTTCCTTCAGTTAGTCCTGACGAAGGGTCTCGGCCTGAAACGTCGACTGCACCTCTTCCTACAGATGCTGCTTGGCCTGCTGCGTTCACCAGCAACTTTGATGTGTGTTGCTTGAATTTCCAGCATCTACAGAATTCTTGTTGTTAGGGTTTAAACTAATTTGGCAGGGGGATGGGAACAAGAGTGATAGGGCTGAAGAAGGGGAAAACAGAAATAAATCAAAGATAGCGTGCAACAGAGATAATAGAAAGAAGAGGCAGGAGATGAGGCATAATCACAGCCAGTGGGATGAGTTACAGGGCAATAAAGGTGTGGTGCAGCAAAAACAGCAAGCAACAAATACTGGACTGAAAGTGGTATATTTGAATGCACATAGCATAAAAAATAAAGTGGAGGATCTTGAAATTCAGCTACAGATTGGCAAGTATGACGTTGTGGCCATATCTGAAACTTGGCTAACGGGTGGCTGCCATTGGGAGCTGAACGTCCAAGGATATACTGTGTATTGGAAAGATAGGTTAATAGGCAGATGGGGTGGTATGGCCCTGTGTATAAGAAATAATATTAAATTATTAGAAAGGGATGACATAGGATTGGAAGGTGTAGAGTCTCTATGGGTTGAGTTAAGAAATGGCTAGGATAAAAGGACCCGAATGGCAGTTGTATACAAGCCTCCAAACAGCAGCTGGGATGTGAATTACAAATTACGGCAGGAAATAGAAAAGGTGTGTCAGAAGGGCAATGTCATGATAATCCATAAGACCATAAGACAAAGGAGCAGAAGTAGGCCATCTGGCCCATCGAGTCTGCTCCGCCATTTTATCATGAGCTGATCCATTTTCTCCTATTTAGTCCCACTCCCCTGCCTTCTCACCATAACCTTTGATGCCCTGGCTACTCAGATACCTATCAATCTCTGCCTTAAATACACCCAATGACTTGGCCTCCACTGCTGCCCGTGGCAACAAATTCCATAGATTCACCACCCTCTGACTAAAAAAATTTCTTTGCATTTCTGTTCTGAAAGGGCGCCCTTCAATCCTTAAGTCATGTCCTCTCATACCAGACTCCCCCATCATGGGAAACAACTTTGCCACATCCACTCTGTCCATGCCTTTTAACATTCGAAATGTTTCTATGAGGTCTCCCCTCATTCTTCTAAACTCCAAGGAATATAGTCCAAGAGCGGACAAACGTTCCTCATATGTTAACCCTCTCATTCCTGGAATCATTCTAGTGAATCTTCTCTGTACCCTCTCCAACGTCAGCACATCCTTTCTTAAATAAGGAGACCAAAACTGCTCACAGTACTCCAAGTGAGGTCTCACCAGTGCCTTATAGAGCCTCAACATCACATCCCTGCTCCTATACTCGATTCCTCTAGAAATGAATGCCAACATTGCATTCGCCTTCTTCACTACTGACTCAACCTGGAGGTTAACTTTAAGGGTATCCTGTATGAGGTCTCCCAAGTCCCATTGCATCTCAGAACTTTGAATTCTTTCCCCATTTAAATAATAGTCTGCCCGTTTATTTTTTCTGCCAAAGTTCATAACCATACACTTTCCAACATTGTACTTCATTTGCCACTTCTCTGCCCATTCTTCCAATCTATCCAAGTCTCCCTGCAGACTCTCTGTTTCCTCAGCACTACCGGCCCCTCCACCTATCTTCGTATCGTCAGCAAACTTAGCCACAAAGCCATCTATTCCATAATCTAAATCGTTGATGTACAATGTGAAAAGAAGCAGCCCCAACACAGATCCCTGCGGAACACCACTGGTAACTGGCAGCCAACCAGAATAGGATCCCTTTATTCCCACTCTCTGTTTCCTGCCAATCAGCCAATGCTCTATCCATGTATGTAACTTTCCCGTAAGTGCATGGGCTCTTATCTTGTTAAGTAGCCTCATGTGTGGCACCTTGTCAAAGACCTTCTGAAAATCCAAATATACAACATCCACTGCATCTCCCTTGTCTAGCCTACTGGTAATTAACTCAAAAAATTGTAATAGGTTTGTCAGGCAGGATTTTCCTTTAAGGAATCCATGCTGAGTTCTGCCTATCTTGTCATATGCCTCCAGGTACTCTGTAACCTCATCCTTGACAATCGACTCCAACAACTTCCCAACCATGGATGTCAAGCTAACAGGTCTATAATTTCCTTTTTGCTTCCTTGCCCCCTTCTTAAATAGCGGAATAGCGGAGTGACATTTGCAATCTTCCAGTCCTCTGGAACCATGCCAGAATCTATCGACTTTTGAAAGATCATTGCTAATGCCTCGACAATCTCCACAGCTACTTCCTTCAGAACATGAGGGTGCATTCCATCTGGTCCAGGAGATTTATCTACCTTTAGCCTATTCAGCTTCCTGAGTACTTTCTCTGTTGTAATTGTGACTGCTCACACTTCTCTTCCCTGCCACCCTTGAGTGTCCGGTATACTGCTGTCTTCCTCAGTGAAGTCTGATGCAAAATACTTGTTCAGTTCCTCTGCCATCTCCTCATCTCCCATTACAATTTCTCCAGCATCATTTTCTATTGGTCCTATATCTACTCTCACCTGTCTTTTACTCTTTATATACTTGAAAAAGCTTTTAGTATCCTCTTCGATATTATTTGCTAGCTTCCTTTCATAGTTAATCTTTTCTCTCTTAATGACCTTCTTGGTTTCCTTTTGTAAGGTTTTAAAAACTTCCCAATCCTCTCTCTTCTCACTAATTTTTGCTTCCTTGTATGCCCTCTCTTTTGCTTTAACTTTGGCTTTGACTTCTCTTGTCAACCACGGTTGCATCCTTTTTCCACTCGAAAATTTCTTCTTTTTTGGAATATACCTGTCTTGCACATTCCTCATTTCTCGCATAAACTCCAGCCACTGCTGCTCTGCTGTCTTTCCCGCCAGTGTCTCTTTCCGGTCAACTTTGGCCAGTTCCTCTCTCATGCCACTGTAATTTCCTTTACTCCACTGAAATACCGACACATCAGATTTCGGCTTCTCTTTTTCTAATTTCACAGTGAACTCAATCATTTTATGATCACTGCCTCCAAGGGTTCCCTCACCTCAATCTCTCCAATCACCTCCGGTTCATTACACAATACCCAATCCAGTCCCACCAATCCCCTCGTGGGCTCAACAACAAGCTGTTCTAAATCACTGGGGATTTTAACATGAAAGTGGATTGGGAAAAACAGGCCAGTACTGGACCTCAAGAGAATTTGTAGGATGTCTAAGGGATGTCTTTTTAGAACAGCTTGTTGTTGAGCCCTGTAGGAGATCGGCTGTGCTGGATTAGGTGTTGTGCAATGATCCGGAGGTGATAAGAGAGTTTAAGGTTAAGGAACCCTTAGGGAACAGTGATCACAATATGATCGAGTTCACTTTGAAATTTGAGAAGGAGAAACTAAATTCCAATGTGTCAGTATTTCAGTGGAATAAAGGAAATTACAGTGGCATGAGAGGGGAGCTGGCCAAAGTTGACTGGAAAAGGACACCAGCTGGAAGGACAGCAAAGCAGCAGTGGCTGGAGTTTCTGCGAAAATGAGGGAAGTGCAAGGCAGATATATTCCAAATAAGAAGAAATTTTCAAATGGAAGAAGGACTCTACTGTGGCTGACAAGTGAAGTCAGAGCCAAAGTAAGAGCGAAAGAGAGGGCATACAAGGAAGCCAAAGCTAGTGGGAAGGCAGAGGATTGGGAAGCTTTTAAAAACTTGCAGGAGGAAACTATGGTCATTTGGAAGGAAAAGATGAATTATGAAAAGGAGCTGGCAACTAATATCAAAGAAGATACTCAAAGCTTTTCTAAGTATATAATGGGTGTAAAAATAAAGAGTTGAGGGTAGATATAGAACCAATAGAAAATGACGCTGGAGATATTCACAGTGGAAGACATCTGCAGTATATCAGACATTGAAGAATGTCAGGGAAGTGAAGTATGTGCAGTGAAAATTATGACTGAGAAGGTGCTCTGGAAGCTTAATGGTCTGATGGAATGCACCCTCTGGTTCTGAAGGAAGTAGCTGGAGAGATTGCAGAGGCATTAACAATGATCTTTCAAGAATTGATAGATTCTGGCATTGTACCAGGTGATTGGAAAATTGCATATGTTACTCTGCTATTTAAGAAGGGTGGGAGGCAGCAGAAAGGAAACTATAGACCTGTTAGCCTGACGTCAGTGGTTGGGAAGTTGTTGGAATCCATTCCAACAGAGTATGTGGAGGCACATGGCAAGAGATGCCAAAGCCAGCATGGTTTCCTGAAAGGAAAATCCTGCCTGACAAAACCTACTGCAGTTTTTGAGGAAATTACAAGCAGGGTAGACAAAGGAGATGCAGTAGATGTGGTGTACTTAGATTTTCAGAAGGCCTTTGACAAGGTGCCGCACATGAGGCTGCTTAGCAAGATAGAGCCCATGGAATTATAGGAAAGTTACTAGCATGGGTGGAACATTGGCTGATCGGCAGAACACAGAGAGTGGGAATAAAGGGATCCTATTCTGGCTGGCTGCTGGTTACCAGTGGAGTTTCACAAGGGTCAGTGTTGGAACCTCTGCTTTTTACGATGCATGTCAATGACTATGGGATTAATGGATTTGTGACTAAATTTGCCAATGAATCAAAGATAGGTGGAGGAGTGGGTAGTGTTAGGAAACAGAGAGCCTGCAGAGAGACTTAGATAGTTTAGGGGAGTGGGCAAAGAAGTGGCAAATGAAATACAATGTTGTAAAGTGTATGGTCATGCACTTTGGTGGAAGAAATAAACAGGCAGACTATTATTTAGATGGGGAGAAAATTCAAAATGCAGAGACGCAAAGTGTCTCTGAGTCTTTGAGCAGGATACACCAAAGGTTAACCTCCAGCTTGAGTCGGTGGTGAGAAGGCGAATGCAATGTTGGCATTCATTTCTAGAGGTACAGAATATAAGAGCAGGGATGTGATGTTAAGGCTCTACAAGGCACTCGTGAGACCACACTTGGAGTATTGTGTGCAGTTTTGAGCTCCTTTGTCTACTGACATTGGAGAGATAGATAGGTTCTTGATTAGCCAGAGCATCAAAGGGAATGGGGAGAAGACAGGAGCGTGGGGATGACTGGAAGAACTGGATCAGCCCATGATTGAATGGCGGAGCGGACTCGATGGGCCGAATGGCCTTCTTCTGCTCCTATATCATATAGTCTTATCAGGACTGGAGAAAAAAGATGAGAAGTCAGAGCAGGAAGATGAGGTGGGCGGGGGGGGGGAAGAAATACAAGGTAGTAGGTGATAGGTGAAACTGGGAGAGGGGGAGGGGTGAAGTAAAGAGCTGGGATGTCAATTGGTGAAAGAGAAAAAGGGCTGGAGAAGGGAGATTCTGATAGGAGAAGACTGAAGGCCATGGAAGAAAAGGGAAGGGGGAGGAGCACCAGTAGGAGATGATAGGCAGGTAAGGAGATAAGGTTAGAGAGGAAAATGGGAATGGGGAATGGTGAAGGGGGGTGGTAGGGGCATTACCAGAAATTCAAGAAATCAATGTTCATGCCATCAGGTTGGAGGCTACCCAGACAGAATATAAGGTGCTGCTCCTCCAACCTGAGTGTGGCCTCATTGTGGCAGTGAAGGACATGGACTGACATATGAGAATAGGAAGTAGAATTAAAATGGGTGGCCACTGGGAGATCCCACTTTTTTCTGTCAGATGGAGCATAGGTGAAGGGCGAAGTCTATGTCTATACACTTCCCGACACAGTATTCCCAACTTCTTTGCCCAATATCCTAATCTAAGTCCTTCTCTAGCCTCAAAACCACCTGCCCCTCCACCTCTATTTGTATCTTCCACAAACTTGGCCACAAAGTTACCAATTCCATAGTCCAACATAGAACACCACTAGACACCATCCCCCAACCAGAAAAGGCTCTCATCATTCCCAAGCTTTGCCTCTTACCAATCAGCCAACAGTCTATGCATGCTGGTATTTTTCCCGTAATTCCATGAGCTCCTGACTTCTTAAGCAGCCTCATGTGTGGCACCTTGTCAAAGGCTTTCTGAAAATCCAAATACACAATGTCCGCTGATTCTCCTTTGTCTACCCTGTTTGTTATTTCATCAAAGAATTCCAACAGATTTGTCAGGCAAGATTTTCCCTTGAGCAAACCTCACTGACTAAGGCCTATTTTATCATATGCCTCCAAGTACCCCAAAACCACATCCTTAGCAATCAACTCCCAACATCTTCCCAAGCCTATAATTTCCTTTCTTCTACTTCTCTCCCTATCTTGAAGAGTGGAGTGATATTTGCAATTTTCCATTCCTCCGACCTTGCCAGAATCAATTGTTCCTGGAAAGATAATTACTAATGCCTCTACAATTTATTCAGCCACCTTTTTCAGAATCCTGAGGTGTACACCATCTGCTCCAGATGACTTATTTGCCTTCGGTCCTTTCAGTTTCCCAAGATTTTTCTCAGTAGTAATAACAACTTCAGACACTTCTGTCCCCTGTCACACTTAAACTTCTGGCTTATTGCCAGTGTCTTCTACAGTGAAGATTGATGCAAAATACTTATTCAGTTCATTGCCATTTCCTTGTCCCCCATTACTACCTCTCCAGCATCATTTTCCAGCAGTGCAATCTCCACTCTTGCCTCTTTAACACTTCATGTAAATGAAGAAACTTTTGGTATCCACTTTAATATTATTGACTAGCTTACCTTTGTATTCCATTGTTTCTCTCTTTATGACTTTTTTGGTTGCCTTCTGTTGGTTTTTTAAAGCTTCCCAATCCTCTAACTTCCCACTAATATACCCCCCTTTGGTTTGTATGTTTGCTTTGACTTCTCTTGTCAGCCATTGTTGTGTCATCCTGCCTTTAGAATACTTCTTCCTCGTTGAGATGTATATATCCTGTGCCTTCTGAATTGCTTCCAGAAACTCCAGTCATTGCTGCTCTGCCGTTATCCCTGCCTGTGTTCATTTCTTATTAGCTTTGGCCAGCTCTGCTCCCATGCCTCTTTAATTCCCTTTACTCCACTGTAATACTGGTGCATCTTACTTTAGTTTCTCCTTCTCAAATTTTAGGGTGAATTCTATCATATAATGATCACTTGGTCCTAAGGGTTTGTTTACCTTAAGTTCTCTAATCAGTTCCATTTTATTGCACAGCTCCCAAGCCAGAACAGTTGATCCCCTAGTGGACTCAACCACGAGCTGCTATAAAAATTCATCTCGTAGGCATTCTAGAATGTCCCCCTCTTGGGATCCAGCACTAACCTGATTTTTCCAATCTACCTGCATATTGAAATCCCCCAGGACTATCGTAACATCAACCTTTTGGCATGCATTTTGTAAATCCTGTTGTAATTTTTGACCACATCTTTATTACTCTTTTGGGGTTTGTATATAACTCCCATCAGAGCCTTTTTCCCTTGCAGTTCCTTATGTCACCTCTTTCGAATGATTTGATTTCATTTTTACCAACAGAGCTATGCACCCTTTTTGCCTGTTTACCTGTCCTTTTGATACAATGTGTATCCTTGGATATTAAGCTCCCAGCTATAATCTTTACTTTACAGGAGTGCTGGGCTGTCCGCATATAGTTGTGAACTTCCAATGATTCAGGACATTTACAAGGACAGGTGTGTTAAAAGGGCCCGTTGGGGACCCAAGTCACCCCAACCACAATCTATTCCAGCTGCTGCCATCTGGGAAATGGTACCGCAGCATAAAAGCCAGGACCAACAGGCTCAGGGACAGCTTCTTCCACCAGGCCATCAGGCTAATGAACTCACACTGATTTGAGTGTACTCTATATTACATTGACTGTTCTATATATTATAAATTACTATGATTGCACATTGCACATTTAAATGGAGGTGTAACGTAAAGATTTTTACTCATGTATGTGAAGGATGTAAGAAATAAAGTCAATTCATTTCAATCTTCTTTCAGCCATGATTAAGTGATTCATGTATATTCAGTGATATACATGCCAATCTGCCAATCTGCAACTGTACTACAAGTTAACTACCTTATTCCGTATACTGTCTGCATTCAAATGTAACACCTGCAATCCTGGATTCACCGCTTTTGCTTTTGTCTGCCGCTTATATTGCAACTCATCCTGTTGACTGCATTTTACCCTGTCATCAGCCTCTCCTTGCTAGGAGTCTCACTACACACCACCTCTGTTTGGAAACCAACTACCTCATCCACAGCAGTATCACTCTGGTTTCCATCACCCAGATAAATTAGTTTAATCCCTCCGAACAGCTCGAGCAAATCTGCCTTCAAGGAAACCTCATCCTTAATAATGGATTCCAGCATCTTCACAATCACTGGAGTCAGATTAATTGGCCTATAGTTTCCTTTCTTTTGCATCCCTCCCTTTTTGAAGAGTGGAGAGACATTTTCAATTTTCCAGGCCCCAGAAGCATTCCAGAATTTAGTAAATCTTGAAAGATCACTAGTAATATCTCTACAATGTCTTCATCTACCTCTTTCAGAACCCTGGGGCATAGTCCATCTGGTCCAGGTGACTATCTACTTTCACAGCTTTCAGCTTCCCAAGCACCTTCTCCTTAGTAATAACAACTAATCTCACTTCTGAACCTTGACACTCTTGAATTTCTGGCATGGTGCTGTTGGCTTCCACAGACAAGACTGAAGCAAAATTGGACAATCCACACCATGGGTACGTTAAAAGAGCTACTTTTTAATCAGGGCTGATACTGAGATTTTGAAGGCAGAGTTTCATGGCAGTTTTTGTGATTTGAGGAGCGACCAATCAGCAAGTGCCAGTGTTTAAAAACAGCTACCTTTCAGTTAGGTCTGCGTTCAAGATTTTAAAAGCGGAGCTTCAAGCCAGTTTTATCTGAGTTGGACAATCCACACCAGGGGTGTGTGGAAAAGAGCTACTTTTTAATCAGGGAGGCTATTGAGATTTTAAAGGCAGAGTTCTGCGGCAGTTTTCTCATTTGAGGAGTGACCAATCAGCAAGAGGGATTCGCTAGAAAGGGCCAATAAGAATAACTCAAGCGGAGAGGCCATTCATTTGGAGTGTGCCAATGCTTAGAGTGGCTTTGGCTCATCAGCCTTAGGTGAGATCAGATTTAATGAGGTAAACTGTCTTGTAAGTTACTCTCTCTGTCCTTATTTGTTAATTCCTCAGCTGTTAGGGCATAGTAGGTTAGCAACAATGGCTCCAGGTGCCGTGTTGTCATGGGGGATTTCAAAATACAGGTAGATTAGGAAAAACAAGTTGGTGCTGGATTCCAGGAGGGGGAATTTCTAGTATGTCCCTGAAATGACTTTTTAGAGCAGCTCGTGGTTGAGGCCACTGGAGGATCAGCTATTCTGGACTGGGTGTTGTGCAATGAACCAGAATTAATTAGAGAGCTTAAGGTAAAAGAACCCTTAGGGGACAAGTGGTTATAATAAGATTGAATTCACCTTGAAATCTGAGGAGAAGCTGAAGTCAGATGTATCAATAACACAGTGGAGTAAAGGGAGTTACAGAGGCATGAGAGCGGAGTTGGCCAGAAATTGACTGGAAAAGAACACTGGCAGGTGTTCCCTCGCAAGGCAGAAGGTCCTGATGGAGTACCTGGTAAGGCTCTGAAAACCTGTGCCGACCAGCTAGCGGGCGTATTCAAAGGCATTTTCAACCTCGCACTGCTTGTGGGCAGAAGTTCCCACTTGCTTCAAAAAGGCAACAATTATACCAGTGCCTAAGAAGAATAATGGGAGCTGCTTTAGTGACTATCGCCCAGTAGCACTCACATCGGCAGTGATGAAATGCTTTGAGAGGTTGGTCATGACTAGACTGAACTCCTGCCTCAGCAAGGACCTGGATCCATTGCAATTTGCCTATTGCCACAATAAGTCAATGGCAGTCACAATCTCCGTGGCTCTTCACATGGCTTTAGACCACCCAGACAATACAAACACCTATGTCAGGATGCTGTTCATCAACTATAGCTCAGCATTTAATACCATCATTCCCACAATCCTAATTGAGAAGTTGCAGAACCTGAGCCTCTATACCCCCTTCTGCAATTGGATCCTTGACTTCCTAACTGGAAGACTACAATCTGTGCGGATTGGTGATAACATATCCTCCTCGCTGACGATCAACACTGGCGCACCTCAGGGGTGTGTACTTAGCTCACTGCTCTACTCTCTGTATACACATGACAGTGTGGCTAGGCATAGCTTAAATACCATCTACAAATTTGCTGACGATACAACCATTGTTGGTAGAATCTCAGGTGGTGACAAGAGGGCATACAGGAGTGAGATCTGCCAATTAACGGAATGGTGCTGCAGCAACAACCTGACACTTAATGTCAGTAAGATGAAGCAGCTGATTGTGGACTTCAGGAAGGGTAAGACGAAGGAGCACATACCAATCCTCATAGAGGGATCAGAAGTGGAGAGATTGAGCAGCTTCAAGTTCTTGATGTCAAGATCTCTGAGGATGTAACATGGTCCCAACATATTGAGGTCATAAAGAAGGCAAGACAGCGGCTATACTTCATTACGAGTTTGAAGAGATTTGGCATGTCAACAAATACACTCAAAAACTTCTATGGTTGTACCATGGAGAGCATTCTGCAGGCTGCATCGCTGTCTGGTATGGAGGGGCAACTGCACAGGACTGAAAGAAGCTGCAGAAGGTTGTAAATCTAGTCAGCTCCACCTTGGGGCACTAGCCTACAAAGTACCCAGGACATCCTGGGGGAGCAGTGTGTCAGAAAGGCAGCGTCCATTATTAAGGACCTCCAGCATCCAGGGCATGCCCTTTTCTCACTGTTACCATCAGGCAGGAGATACAGAAGCCTGAAGGCACACACTCAGTGATTCAGGAACAGCTTCTTCCCCTCTGCCATCTGATTCCTAAATTGACGTTGAAGCTTTGGACACTACCTCACTTTTTTAAATATATAGTATTTCTGTTTTTTGCACATTTAAAAAAATCTATTCAATATCCATAATTGATTTACTTGTTTATTTATTATTATGTTTTATTTTATTATTATTAGTTTTTCTCTCTCTCTGCTAGATTATGTATTGCATTGAACTGCTGCTGCTAAGTTAACAAATTTCACGTCACATGCCGGTGATAATAAACCTGATTCTGATTCCGATTCTGGTTCTGGCAGGGATGATGGCAGAGCATCAATTGCTGGAATTTCTGGAAACAATTCAGAAGGCACAGGATATATACATCCTAAAGAGCAAGAAGTACTCTAAACCATGGCTAACAAGAGAAGTCAGATGCAACGTAAGAGCCATAAAAAAGAGCGAAAATTAGTGGAAGTTAGAGGATTGGGAAGCTTTCAAAGACAAACAGAAGGTAACTAAAAAAGTTATTAAGAAGGAAAAGATGGGATACAAAAACAAGCTGATCAGTAATATTAAAAAGGATGTCAAAAGTTTCTTCAAATACATAAAGTATAAAAGAGAGGTGAGAGTGGAAAATGGTTCGCTGAAAAACGATGCTGTAGAGGTAGTAATGGAGGCAAGGAAATGGCAGATGAATTGAATAAGTTTTTTGCATTGGGTTCTGAAGGAGGTGGCATTGTGGAGGCATTAGTAATGATCTTTCAAGAATCACTAGATTCTGGAATGGTTCTGGAGAACTGGAAAATTGCAAATGTCACACCATTCTTCAAGAGGGGAGAGTGGTAGAAAAAAGGAAATTATAGGCCAGTTAGTCTGACGTCAGTGGTTGGGAAGATGCTGGAGTTGGGAAGATGCTGGAGTTGATTGTTGAGGATGCGGTTTCGGGTTACTTGGAGGCAGATGATAAAATAGTCCGCAGTCAGCATGGTTTCCTCAATGAAAAACCTTATCTGACAAATCTGTTGGAATTCTTTGAAGAAATAACAAACAGGATAGACAAAGGAGAATCGGTTGATGTGTATTTGGATTTTCAAAGGCCTTTGACAAGGTGCCACACAAGAGGCTGCTTTAACAAGCTCATGGTATTACAGAGAAGATTCTTGCATAGATAAAGCAGTGGCTGAATCCCAGGAGGGAAAGAAAGAGAAGAAAGGGAGCCTTTTCTGGTTGGCTGCTGGTGACTAGTGGTGTTCCATAGGACTCTGTGTTGGGACCAATTATTTTTACATTATATGTTAATGATTTGGATGATGGAATTGATGGCTTTGTTGCAAAGTTTGCAGATGATATGAAGATAAGTGGAGGGGCATGTAGATGAGGAGGTAGAAAGGCTACAGGAGGACAAACAGTACGGGAGAATTGGCAATGAAGTGGCAGATGTGATACAGTGTGGAAAATTATATGGTCATGCACTTTGGTAGAAGAAATTAAAGACTATAAGATGTGGGAGCAGAATTACGCCGTTTCCCATTGAGTCTGCTCCATGATTCAACCATGGCTAATCATTTTTTTCCCCTCCTCAGCCCCACTCCCCGGTCTTCTCCCCGAAACCATTGATGCCCTGTCTAGTCAAGAACCTATCAATCTCTATCTTAAGTACGTCCAATGACCTGGCCTCCACAGCTGCCTGTGGTAATAAATTCCACAAATGTACCACCCTCTGGCTAAAGAAATTTCTCCACCTCTAAGTTTCAAATGGATGCCCCTCTATCCTGAGGCTGTGTCCTCTTGTCCTAGACTCCCCCACCAGGGGAAACATCCTTTCCACATCTACTCTGTCTAGGCCTTTCAACATTCAAAAGGTTTCAATGAGATCCCCTCCCCCATCCTTCTAAATCCAGTGAGTGCAGACCCAGAGCCATTAAACATCCCTTGCAAGATAACTCTTTAATTCCTGGAATCATCCTTGTGAACTTCCTCTGAACCCTCTCCAATGCCAGCACATCTTTTCTGAGATGAGGAGCCCAAAACTGTTCACAATATTCAAGGTGAGGCCTCACCAGTGCCTTATAAAGCCTCAGCATCACATCTCTGCTCTTGTATTCTAGACCTCTTGAAATGAATGTTAACATTGTGTTTGCTTTCCTCACTGAAGGCACCATCTCAACCTGCAAGTTAATCTTCAGGGTGTTCTGCACAATGACTCCCAAGTCCCTTTGCATCTCAGATTTTTGGATTTTCTCCTCTTTCAGAAAATAGTCTCCACGTTTATTTATTTTACCAAAGTGCATGACCATGCATTTTCCGACAATGCACTGCATTTTATTTGCCACTTTCTTGCTATTCTTGTAATCTGTCCAAGTCCTTCTACAGCCAACCTGTTTCCTCAACAGTACCTACCCTTCCACCAATCTTTTTATCATTTGCAAACTTGGCAATAAAGCCACCTATTTCATCATCTAAATCCTTGATATATGCATAAAAAGAAGCGGTCCCAACACCGGTCACTGTCAGCCAACCAGAAAAGGATCCCCTTATTCCCACTCACTGCCTCCTACCAATCAGCCAATGCTCTAACTATGCCAGTAACTTTCCTGTTAAACCATGGGCTCTTAACTTGGTAAGCACCCTCATGTGTGGCACCTTATCAAAGGCCTTCTGAAAGTCCAAATGTACAGCATCCATATAGTCTAAATATAAACATCTACGAAGGATTGACTATTTTCTAAATGGGGAGAAAATACAAAAAACTATGGCTGAAGGGGGCTTGGGAGTGCTTGTGCTGGATTCTCTAAAGATTTAGTCTGTGGTGAGGAAGGCTAATGCAAAGCAAGGATGTAATGTTGAGACTTTATAAATCACTGGTGAGGCCTCACTTGAAGTATTGTCAGCTGTTTTGGGCCTCTTAGAAAGGGTGTGCTGAAACTGGAGAGGGTTCAAAGGATGCTCATGAAATTGAATCCAGGATTGAACAGCTTGTCATATGAAGAGTGTTTGATGGCTCTGGGCCTGTATTCACTGGAATTCAGAAGAATGAGGGGAGGCCTTATTGAAACCTATCGAATGATGAGAGGTATTGATAGAGTGGTTGTAGAGACAGTGTTTCCTATGTTGGGAGAGTCTAAGACCAGAGGACACAGCCTTGGAATACAGTGAACCCTTTTAGAATAAAGATGAGGAGGAATTTCTTTAGACAGGGAGTGGAGCAACTGTGGAGGCCAGGTCTGTATGTATATTTAAGGCAGAGATTGTTAGATTCTTGACTGGTCAGGGCGTGAAAGGTTACGGGGAGAAGGCAGGAGACTGGAGCTGAGAGGAAAAATGGATCAGCCATGACGAAGTGGCAGAGCAGACTCGGTGGGCTAAATGGCCTAATTCTGCTCCTATGTCTCAAACACTTGTAAAGTTCATCTGCCATTTCTTTATCCCCCATTACTTCCTCATCAGCGTCATTTTCCAATGTCCAATAACCACTCTCACCTCTTTCCCTGGGGCCTGTTGTGGAACAGGTGGACAGGTACTTGCTTCACTTTCAGTCAGTGCCATGACAAGTAGACAGGGTGGTGTTTGGTAGAGAGGTTTCATCATTCAGAGCATGTAATCTGAAAGTTGGGAGGTCATGATGTGGTGAAGCCGCACTTGGAGCAATGTCTTCAGTTTGCACGCCATGTCATCGGAAAGATGTTACAATGACAATAGACAATAGGTGCTGGGGTAGGCCATTCGGTCCTTCGAGCCAGCACCGCCATTCACTGTGATCATGGCTGATCATCCGCTATCAGTATCCAGCTCCTGCCTTATCCCCATAACCTTTGATTCCACTATCTTTAAGAGCTCTATCCATCTCTTTTTTGAAAGCATCCAGAGACTTGGCCTCCACAGCCTTCTGGGGCAGAGCATTCCATATATCCACCACTCTCTGGGTGAAAAAGTTTTTCCTCAACTCCGTTCTAAATGGCCTACCCCTAATTCTTAAACTGTGGCCTCTGGTTCTGGACTCACCCATCAGCGGGAACATGCTTCCTGCCTGCAGCGTGTCCAATCCCTTAATAATCTTATATGTTTCAATAAGGTCCCCTCTCAGCCTTCTAAATTCCAGAGTATACAATCCCAGTCGCTCCAATCTTTCAACATATGACAGTCCCACCATCCTGGGAATTAACCTTGTGAACCTACACTGCACTCCCTCAATAGCAAGAATGTCCTTCCTCAAATTTGGAGACCAAAACTGCACACAGTACTCCAGGTGTGGTCTCACCAGGGCCTTGTACAGCTGTAGAAGGACCTCTTTGCTCCTATACTCAATTCCCAAATCTGGAAAAAGTACAGACAAGATTGATAAGATGCTACCAGAACTTGAGTGGTTTAGTGAGAGGGAGAGGTTGGACAGGCTAGGAATTTATTCCTTGGATTGTAGGAGACTGAGAAATGATCTTTCTGTGGTGTATAAAATCATGGGGGTCATAGTTAGGGTGAATGCACTCAGTATTTTTCCAAAGGGGAAAGGGACTATGACTGTTCACCTCAGCATTTCCCCTGTGATCCTAAAAGATTACCTCTCAGCCTCTGCTTCAGAGATGTGAATCACAGCCCATTCACTCTCTCCTTAAAAATCAAGTCCTCCAGTCCTGGCAACATCCTTGTAATTTTATTCTGCACCCTTTCCAGTTTAATCACACACTTCCTATTCTACTGTGACCAGACCTGCCCACAATCTTGCAACAGTGGTCGCACCTATGTCTTGAACATGATATCCCAACTCTTGTACTCAATGCATAAAGGCAAGTGTGGCAATGTCTGCTTCACCTTCTCAATGTTAATACCTTTGAGTTGTAAATTGCTCCAAAGGGACCAAAAGCAAATTGAAGTCACGGAGACTGACGTTCTAGCTCCTGCTTGGCCACAAAGTTCAGGTACATCAATCAAGACAAAATCTACTAACAACATGTTGGGAAGCATTAAGTGGTTAAAACTATCTCCACCAGTTTAGTTGGCAATTGTTAAAGCATTTTAAAGCGCTCCAGATCTTAAACATAAAAAACAAGGTATTCCCAAGGTTCCCGTGTGGGAACATCACAACAGCGGAACTGAAATATTTCAAGGTGATGGTTTAACGTCACTGATTCAAGGGTAGTCACGAACAGGTAGAAATGTCGGCCTGCATACGGACAAATGAAATTAAAAGTTGAAAGTGTGAAGAACTATGTAAACGCCCTCTAGAGATTTACTGCGAGTCGCCTGTCACGGTCGTCATCATCCGGATAGGGCTTCCTCCGTCCGTGAGCTGGCGGAGCCAGTTCTAGTAGCGGCTCCGCCCCATCAACGGAGCTCGCCGGCGGGTGGGGATCTGGTCCTGGATCTCCCCATCCGCCTCCAGGAGTTCAGGGACGGGACGGGACTGGACTGGACTGAGACTGCGGCAGCGCGGGCTTTTGTCACCGTGAGTTTTTTCAAAGTTACTGCCCGCTGCAGGTGCAGAAGTTGCAGCGGCGGGATTGCGAGAGTCGGAGGTAGGGCAGGAGGACAAACGTGGCTGCAACTAATTGTGTTGGTTACTCTTATCGTTGGTGAGATCGGCGGTATTTCCTGTGTTCTGTGATCATTTTATACAGAAGCGCGGTTTCATCGACGACTGGAATTGAAGGACAGACCCGGCTGAGTTCCGAATTACATGTATTCACGTTTTCCTTCTGAAGTATTAAGGCGAAGTTCATGCCTTGGGGAAAGTTTGTTACATTATTGTTTGATATCGTTAATTGTTAATGACTTTCTGATGTTTCTATATTTGTACCGCTCTTCTAACATTTCCAGCGCCTGTGTGTGTCTCTCTCTCTCTGTCTGTGTCTCTCTCTTTATATATATATATATATAATACACTCACACTCGCGCGCGCGCCATTCGGCCCATCACACCCGCTTGCTATATTTTCTTGCTTTAACTTCTTGCTCCTTTATTCTGTGTTATTCTACGAATCGAGTTTGTGACAAAATGAAGCGGCTTCTGAAAATTCACACATGGGACATGGAGTCAGTTCTGATTCCGACTAGATCACATGATTAGAAAGCGAGGCGGCCGTGTGGACGATGCACAGGCGCTTCGGGGACGGTCATAGATTTCTAGAGCGGCAGGTGGTAAAGTGACCGAGATCAAACAGAAAATGTAAAGTCGCCGCATTTGTTAGAGAAAAAAACTGCAACGGCAATGTGGTTTTGAAATGGTGAGAAATTGAAAAGTATTGATAGTACAAGCGTGGCTAACAAGGGAAAGTTAAAGCTAAAGCTAATGTAAAAGCAAAAGAGGGGACATATAACAAAGCAAAAATTAGTGGGAAGACAGAGGATTGGGAAGCTTTTAAAACCCTACAGACAGCAACTAAACAAATCGTTAGGATGGAAAAGATAATAGACAATAGGTGCAGGAGTAGGCCATTCGGCCCTTCGAGCCAGCACCGCCATTCACTGTGATCATGGCTGATCATCCACAGTCAATATCCAGTTCCTGCCTTATCCCCATAACCTTTGATTCCGCTATCTTTAACAGCTCTATCCATCCCTTTCTTGAAAGCATCCAGAGACTTGGCCTCCACAGCCTTATGGGACAGAGCATTCCATATATCCACCACTGTCTGGGTGAAAAAGTTTTTCCTCAACTCCGTTCTAAATGGCCTACACCTAATTCTTAAACTGTGGCCTCTGGTTCTGGACTCGCCCATCAGCGGGAACATGCTTCCTGCCTCCAGTGTGTCCAATCCCTTAATAATCTTATATGTTTCAATCAGATCCCCTCTCATCCTTCTAAATTCCAGTGTATACAAGCCCAGTCACTCCAATCTTTCAACATATGACAGTCCCGCTATCCTGGGAATTAACCTTGTGAACCTACGCTGCACTCCCTCAATAGCAAGAATGTCCTTCCTCAAATTTGGAGACCAAAACTGATGAAATATGAAAGTAAGCTAGCAAACAATATCAAAATGGATAGATATTAAAAGCTTTTTCAATAAAATAAGAGAGGAGAGTGAGTATAGGACTACTAGGTACAGCAGGCGGTGAAAAAGGCGAATGGTATGCTGGCATTCATAGCAAGAGGATTCGAGCACAGGAGCAGGGAGGTACTACTGCAGTTGTACAAGGCCTTGGTGAGACCACACCTAGAGTATTGTGTGCAGTTTTGGTCCCCTAATCTGAGGAAATACATTCTTGCCATAGAGGGGGTACAAAGAAGGTTCACCAGATTGATTCCTGAGATGGCAGGACTTTCATATGATGAAAGGCTGGATCGACTAGGCTTATACTCTCTGGAATTTAGAAGATTGAGGGGGGATCTGATTTAAACGTATAAAATTCTATAGGGATTGGACAGGCTAGATGCAGGAAGATTGTTCCCGATGTTGGGGAAGTCCAGAACGAGGGGTCACAGTTTGAGGATAAAGGGGAAGCCTTTTAGGACCGAGATGAGGAAAAACTTCTTCACACAGAGAGTGGTGAATCTGTGGAATTCTCTGCCACAGGAAACAGTTGAGGCCAGTTCATTGGCTGTATTTAAGAGGGAGTTAGATAAGGCCTTTGTGGCTAAAGGGATCAGGGGGTATGGAGAGAAGGCAGGTATAGGGTTCTGAGTTGGATGATCAACCATGATCGTAATGAATGGCGGTGCAGGCTCGAAGGGCTGAATGGCCTACTCCTGCACCTCTTTTCTATGTTTCTATGTTTCTATTAGAAGATGAGGCCAGAGAAATAATAACAGGGGACAAGGAGAGGGCAGATGAACTAAATGAGTTTTTTTCACCAGTCTTCACTGTGAAAGACATGAGATGTTGAAGGGTATGAGGGAAGAGAAGTGAGTGCAGTTACTATTACAAGGGAGATGGTGCCCCCAAAGCTGAAAGACCGAAGGGTACATAAGTCTCCCAGACTAGATGAAGTGCACCCTAGGGTTGTGAAGGAGGTAGCAGTAGAGATTGTGGAGGTATTAGTAATGATCTTTCAAAAATCATTGGGCTCTGGCATGGTGCCAGAGGACTAGAAAATTGCAAATATCACTCCACTCTTTAAGAAAGAAGGAAGGCAGCATAAAGGAAATTATAAACCAGTTACCCTGACCTCAGTGATTGGGAAGATGTTGGAGTCAATTGTTAAGGACGAGGTTATGGAGTACTTGGTGACACAGGGCAAGATATGACAAAGTCAGCATGGTTTCTTTAAGGGAAAATCCTGCCTGATGAACCTGTTGGAATTCTTTGAGGAGATTACAAGTAGGATAGATAAAGGGATGCAGTGGATGTGTATATTTGGACTTTCAGAAGGCCTTTGACAAGGTTACAGAAGGCCTCAACCATACATGGGGCTCCTTACCAAGTTAAGAGCCCATGGTATTACAGGAAAGTTACTAACATGGTTAGAGCATTGGCTGATTGGTAGGAGGCAGTGAGTGGGAATGAAAGGATCCTTTTCTGGTTGGCTGCCAGTGACTAGTGGTGTTCCACGGGGTCGGTGTTGGGACCACTTCTTTTTATGCTTTATGTCAATGCTTTAGATGATGGAATAGATGGCTTTTTTGCCAAGTTTGCAGATGATAGGAAGATAGGTGGAGTGGCAAGTCGTGTTGAGGAAACAAGTAGGCTGCAGAAGGACTTGGATTAGGAGAATGGGCAAGAAAATGGCAAATGAAAAACAATGTTGGAAAATGCACTTTGGTAGAAGAAATAAATGTGCAGACTATTCTCTAAAAGGGGAGAAAATCCAGAAATCTGAGATGCAAAGAGACTTGGGAGTCCTTGTGCAGAACACCCTGAAAGTTAACTTGCAGGTTGAGTTGGTGGTGAGGAAGGCAAATCCCATGTTAGCATTCATTTCAAGAGGTCTAGAATACAAGAACAGGGATGTGATGCTGAGGCTTTATAAGGCCCTGGTGAAGCCTCACCTTGAGTATTGTGAACAGTTTTGGGCTCTTCATCTAAGAAAAGATGTGATTATATTGGAGAGAGTGTAGAGGAGGTTCACAAAGATGATTCTGGGAATGAAAAGGTTATCATAAGATAGCTTTGGGTCTGTACTTCTGGAATTTAGAAGGATGAGGGGTATCTCATTGAATCCTTTTGAATGTTGAAAAGCCTGGACAGGGTAGATGTGAAAAGGATATTTCCCATGGTGGAGGATTCTAGGACAAGAGGGCACAGCCTCAGGATAGAGAGGATAGAGGGACATTTATTTAAAACAGAGATGCAGAGAAATTTCTTTAGCCAGAGGGTGGTCAATTTGTGGAACTTATTACCACAGGCAGCTGTGGAGGCCAGGTCATTGGGTGTATTTAAGGCAGAGATTGATAGGTTCTTGATTGAATATTCCATCAAGGGTTACGGGGAGAAGGCTGAGGAAGTGAAAATAAAGGATAACCCATTATTGAATGGTAGAGAAGACCCGATGGTCCAAATGACCTAATTCTGCTCCTGAGTTTTATGGTCTTTTATGGTATTATTCTGACTGCCGCTATTAGGTCCTTGGTCTTCTACTTTCTTAGAAGTTTCTGTAGATTTGGCATGCCATCTGAAGCTCTGACAAACATTTATAGGTGCTGATATAGAAACACCAATGCCCAGGAATGGAGTAGTCTACAGAAGGTGGTGGATATAGCCCAGTTCATCACAGGAAAAGCCATCCCCATCATTGAGAACATTTACATGGAGCAATGTCACAGAAAAGCAGCCTGCATCATCAAGAATCTCTGCCACCCAGGCCATGCTCTCTTCTCACTGCTGCCATCAGGCAGAAGGTACAGGGGCCTCGGGTCTCACAGCATCAGGTCCAGGAACGGTTATTACCCTACAACCGTGAGGCTCCTGAATCAGCGTGGGCATCATCACTCACCTCAACATAGTACTGACACCACAACCTACAGACTCACTTTCAAGGACTCTACAACTCAGTATTTATTTACATTTTTATTATTTGCATTCCTGTCTTTTGTAAATTCGCTATTTATCAGTCTTTGTTATTTATAGTTTTTCATAAATTCTATCGTATTTTTTCCTGTAAATGCCTGCAAGAAAATGAATCGCAAGATAGTACATGTTCACATATATGTAATTCGATAATAAATCTATGCCTTCTCGTAGTTAATATTTCCACTTGGGGAAGAGTCTCTAATTATCTTATCTATGCCTGTCATAATCTTATAAGTTTTCGTAAGCATACTATAAAGGACTGTTGCCGAGAGTTAGCAGGGGTTATTAATAATACGACCATTAAGCACATAGCACATGAGATCATTAGAACATTAGAGATAGAAAAGTACAGCACAGGATAGTCCCTACCTTGTCATGCTAACCATAATGCTAAAGGAAAATTCACACAACTGTACAACCACCATTCTGTGTGTGTAAAATAAACTGCCTCTGACATCCCCCCATACTTTCCTCCAATCATATTAACTCATGCCTTTTGTATTAGCCATCCTGGTTTCCTCCCACATTCCAGAGATGTACCTGTTATTAGGTGAATTGGCCATTGTAAATTGTCCTGTGTTAAACCAGTGGGTTGCTGGTGGTGCACCTCAAAGTGCCGGAAGGGCCTATGTGCTGTATCACTAAACACAATAAATAAAAGATGTTTTCATTAGATCAGTTTTCACACCTCGATGCTTCCAATGGGCTGATATGGCTTTGGTTCGGTCACTATTACTATTTCAAGAAGGCAGTGTAACAATTCTGTGCACACCCAATATTTTATGACAAACCATAGGAGATAACACAGTTGAACAAAGATAATGAACCTCAGATGTGTCTGTCAACTGGCTGGAGTTTGAGAAGCTCACCATATGACACTGCTAGTTGATTGTGGTTCTTTTAATCTTTATTTCTCAACTTCTGTATAGTTTCCTGCATCTTGTGGCTAGAGTTTTCTTTCATGTGGTTTACAAACTGCACTCTCTTCAGCATTTCTGCTTTTGCAGGACCTCTATACCAAGAACTGTATCATGTTTTTCTGGAACCACCCTGTGCAAATCCCCGAAGTTGAAATTGAAGAGTCATAGGTTAGGATTGTGGGTGTATCAAGAGGGAAATGATAGAACATAGAGCAATACGGATGTCTATGCTAGCTGTGATCATTTGATTCAGGAACAGCTTCTTCCTCTCTGCCATCCAATTTCTAAATGGACGTTGAACCCATGAACGCTACCTCATACTTTTTTTTAAATTTCTGTTATTTTGCACTACTTATTTTAACCTAACTATTTAATAGACAGATATACTTAATACAATCCAGTTTTTTTCTATATATTCATCATGTGTTTCATTGAACTGCTGCTGTAAAGTTAACAAATTTCATGACATATGCCAGTGATAGTAAATCTGATTCTGGACGAACCTCGTCTTCCCATACATTGTCTACATCCCGGCTGCCTTTGCCTGTTCATATGCTGGTGTAAGCATTGCTATTGTACCTACTTCCACACTTCCCTTCAAGCACATTCCAAGCTCCTACCATGCTCTGTGCTTTTTTAAAAAAAATAAACAAACCTGTCTTGTAAATCTCTCTTAACCTTACCCATTCTCACCTTCAATCTACGCTGTCTAGTATGGGAAAGAGACTGGCATCCCTATTGAGACATTACAGCCGACAAGGGGAGTCAAAGCTAATGTAAAAGTAAAAGAGAGGGCATACAACAGAACAAAAATTAGTGGAAAGACGGAAGATTTGGATGCTTCTTAAAACCCTACAGAGAGCAACTAAAAGAGTCATTAGGAGGGAAAAGATGAAATATGAAAGCAAGCTAGCAAACAATATCAAAGTGGATATTAAAAACATTTTCAAATATGTAAAAAATAAAAGAGAGATGAGAGTGGATATAGGACTGCTAGAAAATGAAATTATAATGGGGGCGAAGGAGGTGACAGATGAACTAAATGAGTATTTTGCATCAGCCTTCACTGTGGAAGACACTAGCAGTATGCCAGGTGTTGAAGGGTGTGAGGGAAGAGAAGTGAGTGAAGTTGCTATTGCAAGGGAGAAGCTGCGCAAGAAGCTGAAAGACCGAAGGGTACATAAGTCACCTGAACCAGATGAACTGCATCCTAAGGTTCTGAAAGAGGTAGCGGGAGAGATTATGGAGGCACTTGCAATGATCTTTCAAAAATAATTGGACTCTGGCATGTTGCCAGAGGACTGAAAAATTGCAGATGTCACTCGACTCTAACAAAGGAGGAAGGCAGCAGAACGGAAATTATAGACCAGTTAGCCTGACCTCGGTGGTTAGGAAGATGTTGGAGTCAATTGTTAAGGATGATATTATGGAGTACTTGGTGACACAGGGCAAGATAGGACAAAGTCAGGATGGTTTCCTTAAGGAAAATCTTGCCTGACTAACCTGTTGGAATTCTTTGAGGAGATTACAGGTAGGATAGATAAAGGGGATACAGTAGATGTTTGCTTTTTCAGAAGGCCTTTGAAAAGGTGCCACAAATGAGGCTGCTTACCAAGTTAGGCGTCCATGGTATTACAGGAAGGTTACTGGCATGGTTGGAGCATTGGCTGATTAGTAGGATACAGTGAGTGGGAATAAAAGGATCCTTTTCTGGCTGGCTGCCAGTGACCAGTGGTGTTCCGCAGGGGTCAGTGATGGGACCACTTCTTTTTATGATTTAGATGATGGAATAAGACCATAAGACATATGAGCAGAATTAGGCCATTTGGCCTATCAATTCTGCTCCACTATTTAATCATGGCTGATCCTTTTTTCCCCTCCTCAGCTCCATTCCTCACCCTTCTCCCCATAATCTATAAGATCAAAAGACATAGCAGCAGAATTAGGCCTTTGTTTTGTTAGATTTATTGCCAAGTTTGCAAATGATAAAAAGATTGGTGGAAGGGTAGGTACTGTTGAGGAAACAAGTTGGCTGCAGAAGGGACTTAGACAGATTACAAGAATAGCAAGAAAGTGGCAAATAAAATGCAGTGCATTGTTGGAAAATGCATGGTCATGCACTTTGGTAAAAGAAATAAATGTGGAGACTATTTTCTGAAAGAGGAGAAAATCCAAAAATCTGAGATGCAAAGGGACTTGGGAGTCATTGTGCAGAACACCCTGAAGATTAACTTGCAGGTTGAGATGGTGCCTTCAGTGAGGAAAGCAAACACAATGTTAACATTCATTTTAAGAGGTCAAGAATACAAGAGCAGGGATGTGAAACTGAGCATTTATAAGGCACTGGTGAGGCCTCACCTTGAGTATTGTGTACAGTTTTGGGCTCCTCATCTCAGAAAAGATGTGCTGGCATTGGAGAGGGTTCAGAGGAGGTTCACAAGGATGATTCCAGGAATTAAAGGGGTTATGCAAGGAATGTTTGATGGCTCTGCATCTGTACTCACTGGATTTAGAAGGATGGGGGGGATCTCATTGAAACCTTTTGAATGTTGAAAGTCCTAGACAGAGTAGATGTGGAAAGGATGTTTCCTATAGGGGAAATCTTGTACGGTTTCCTATAAGGTTTGGATGGGGCAGAGTTTGTTAAGTGTGTCCAGGACGGATTCCTGTCACAGTATGTTGACAGGCCGACTAGGAGGAATGCCATACTAGATCTAGTATTGGGTAACGAACCAGGTCAGGTCACAGATCTCTCAGTGGGTGAGCATCTGGGGACAGTGACCACTGCCCCCTGGCCTTTAGCATTATCATGGAAGAGGATAGAATCAGAGAGGACAGGACATTTTTTAATTGGGAAGGGCAAATTATGAGGCTATAAGGCTAGAACTTGTGGGTGTGAATTGGGATGATGTTTTTGCAGGGAAATGTACTATGGACATGTGATCGATGTTTAGGGATCTCTTGCAGGATGTTAGGGGTAAATTTGTCCCGGTGAGGAAGATAAAGAATGGTAGGGTGAAGGAACCATAGGTGACAAGTGAGGTGGAGAATCTAGTCAGGTGGAAGAAGGCAGCATACATGAGGTTTAGGAAGCAAGATATCAGATGGGTCTATTGAGGGATATAGGGTATCAAGAGAGGAGCTTAACAAGGGGCTGAGGAGAGCAAGAAGGGGGCATGAGAAGGCCTTGGCGAGTAGGGTAAAGGAAAACCCCAAGGCATTCTTCAATTATGTGAAGAACAAAAGGATGACAGGAGTGAAGGTAGGAACAATTAGAGATAAAGGTGGGAAGATGTGCCTGGAGGCTGTGGAAGTGAGCGAGGTCCTCAATGAATACTTCTCTTTGGTGTTCACCAATGAGAGGGAACTTGATGGTGAGGACAATATGAGTGAGGTTGATGTTCTGGAGCATGTTGGTATTAAGGGAGAGGAGGTGTTGGAGTTGTTAAAATACATTAGGACGGATAAGTCCCCGGGGCCTGACGGAATAATATTCCCCAGGCTGCTCCATGAGGCGAGGGAAGAGATTGCTGAGCCTCTGGCTAGGATCTTTATGTCCTCGTTGTCCACGGGAATGGTACTGGAGGATTGGAGGGAGGCGAATGTTGTCCCCTTGTTCAAAAAAGTTAGTAGGGATAGTCCGGGTAATTATGGACCAGTGAGCCTTGCGTCTGTGGTGGGAAAGCTGTTGGAAAAGATTCTTAGAGATAGGTTCTCTGGGCATTTAGAGAATCATAGTCTGATCAGGGACAGTCAGCATGGCTTTGTGAAGTGCAGGTTATGTCTAACAAGTCTGATAGAGTTCTTTGAGGAGGTGACCAGGCATATAGATGAGGGTAGTGCAGTGGATGTGATCTACATGGATTTTAGTAAGGCATTTGGCAAGGTTCCACACGGTAGGCTTATTCAGGAAGTCAGAAGGCATGGGATCCAGGGAAGTTTGGCCAGGTGGATTCAGAATTGGCTTGCCTGCAGAAGGCAGAGGGTCGTGGTGGAGGGAGTATATTCAGATTGGAGGATTGTGACTAGTGGTGTCCCACAAGGATCTGTTCTGGGACCTCTACTTTTCGTGAATTTTATTAACGACCTGGATGTGGGGGTAGAAGGGTGGGTTGGCAGGTTTGCAGACAACACAAAGGTTGGTGGTGTTGTAGATAATGTAGAGGATTGTCAAAGATTGCAGAGAGACATTGATAGGATGCAGAAGTGGGCTGAGAAGTGGCAGATGGAGTTCAACCCGGAGAAGTGTGAGGTGGCACACGTTGGAAGGACAAACTCCAAGGCAGAGCACAAAGTAAATGGCAGGATACTTGGTAGTGTGGAGGAGCAGAGGGATCTGGTGGTAAATGTCCATAGATCCCTAAAATTTGCCTCATAGGTAGATAGGGTAGTTAAGAAAGCTTATGGGGTGTTAGTTTTCATAAGTCGAGGGATAGAGTTTAAGAGTCGGGAGGTAATGATGCAGCTCTATGAAACTCTGGTTAGGCCACACTTGGAGTACTGTGTCCAGTTCTGGTCGCCTCACTATAGGAAGGATGTGGAAGCACTGGAAAGGGTACAGAGGAGACTTACTAGGATGCTGCCTGTTTTAGAGAGTATGCATTAAGATCAGAGATTAAGGGAGCTGGGGCTTTACTCTTGGAGAGAAGGAGGATGAGAGGAGACATGATAGAGGTATACAAGATATTAAGAGGAATAGATAGAGTGGGCAGCCAGCGCCTCTTCCCCAGGGCACCACTGCTCAACACAAGAGGACATGGCTTTAAGGTAAGGGGTGGGAAGTTGAAGGGGAATATTAGAGGAAGGGTTTTTACTCAGAGAGTGGTTGGTGCATGGAATGCACTGCCTGAGTCAGTGGTGGAGGCAGGTACAATAGTGAAGTTTAAGAGACCACTAGACAGGTATATGGAGGAATTTAAGGTGGGGGTCTTATATGGGAGGCAGGGTTTGAGGGTTGACACAATATTGTGGGCCGAAGGGCCTGTACTGTGCTGTATGTTCTATGCTCTATGATAACCTACAGCATAATACAGGCCCTTCGGCCCTCAAATTTGTGCTGAACATGTCCCTACCTTCGAAATTACTAGGGTTACCCATAGCCCTCTATTTTTCTAAGCTCCATGTACATATCCAAAAGTCTCTTAAAAGAGCCTATCGTATCCGCCTCCACTACCGTTGCCGGCAGTCCATTCCACGCACTCACCACTCTCTGCATAAAAAAACTTACCCCTGACATCTCTGTACCGACTCCCCATCACCTTATGTATTTAGGAATGATTTATCTGGATAGAACATAGAACTTGGAAAATCTAGAACACATTACAGGCCCTTTGGCCCACAATGTTGTGCTGCCCATGTAACCTACTCTAGAGGCTGCCTAGAATTTCCCTACCACATAGCCCTCTTTTTTTTAAGCTCCGTGTACCTATCTAAGAGTCTCTTAAAAGACCGTATTGTATCCGCCTCTACCACCTTTGCTGGCAGTGCATTCCACGCACCCACTACTCTCTGTGTGAAAAATTTACCTCTGACATCCTCCTTATATCTACTTCCAAGCACCTTAAAACTACACCCCATTGTGTTAGCCATTTCAGCCCTGTGAAAAAGCCTCTGGCTATCCACATTATCAATGCCTTTCATCACCTTACACATTTCTCTTAGATCATCTCTCATCCTCAGTTGCTCCAAGGAGAAAAGGCCGAGTTCACTCAATGTATTCTCATAAGGCATGTTCTCCAATCTGGACAACATCCTTGTAGATCTCTTCCGCACTCTCTCGATAGTATCCAAATCCTTCCTGTAATGAGGTGACCAGAACTGAACACAGTACTCCAAGTGGAGTCTAACTGACGTCTTATATAGCTGTAACATAGCCTCATGGCTCTCGAACTCAATCCCACTGTTGATGAAGGCCAATACCATACGCTTTCTTGACAACAGTGTCAACCTGTGCAGCAGCTTTGAATATCCTATGGACGTGGATCCCAAGAGCTCGCTGATCTACCACACTACCAAGAGTTTTACCGTTAATGTTATGTTCTGTCTTCAGATTTGACCTACTGAAATCAACCACTTCACACTTTGCTGGGTTGAACTCCATCTGCCACTTTTCAGCCCTGTTCTGCATCCTATTGATGTCCCATTGTAACCTCTGACAACCCTCCAGACTATCTACAACATGCCAACTTTTGTATCAATGGCATGCAAGCAAAAGCTTCTCACTGTATCTCAGTAAATATAACAAAAATAAACCAATTAATAATTTTCAGTTGTGATAAATAGGGCAAGCCTGTTGTTCGGCAGTAGTTATTCCATGGTACCAGTACAATTTACTGTTCTTTGAGAAGCCCTTCCATTGTGATATTAATTAACCTCTTTTCATTTATGTTGTTACAATTATTTAGCATTTATTTTGGGTTTACTTACTAAAATCTAGTTTATCAATGAACTTACTAAGACTTACAAAGAATTTGTTTTCCTTTTTCAGGTGCCACAGATGAATTAAGGGGCCTATAGTGTGTAGAAAAAGTCCAAGAATTTGAAGTGGCCTGACCTTTTGGAATTGATTGATGGCAACTCTTGGCAAAGTTCCCTTGGGTGAGACAACAATTGAAGATGAAGATAGTGTTTCAGTGCTTGACTGGAAGAGGGCTGAATTGGATCTGACAAAGAAAGCTCAGGAATTTTTCTTGATCTGTGACCGAGACTGCAAGGGCTTTATTAACCAAAGAGATCTGGAGGTATGTTAAAGGCATTCTGCGTGATCAATATATTATGTTTTGATCATTGTTCATGAAAAATATATTTTAGTTTTTAGTAACGTTAGAATTTTATGTAAAAAATATCAAATTAAAAAAAATACTTCACCTGAGTGACTCTCTGTTGAGAACATCCTCGGGGAAGTGACTGCCTTTTTATTTCTTCTGGTTTGCACTTCAGGAAATCTCTACTGATAAAGGAGACAATGGTGATTTTTGTGTGCCAATGCTGCTAGTTTTGTTTTTGCATTTTACATTGAATTATATGAGACCTGAAGATACCGTTTAATCTATCATGTCCATGGCAATAGGAGATGAACAACTAGTTACCTGAAGTCCCCTTCCTGACTTGGCCCATAGCCCTTATTTCTAGTGGTGATGAGACAGCCTACAGAGTAGGGGTTGACTCCCCGACACAGTGGTGCCAGGATAACAACCTCTCCCTCAATGTTCAAAAAACAAAAGAGCTGATTGTGGATTACACGAGGAACGGAGACAGGCTCGGCCCGATCAACATCAATGGGTCTGCAGTTGAGAGGGTGAGTAGTTTCAAGTTCCTTGGTATACACATCACTGATGATCTCACCTGGACTGTACACACAGGCTTTGTGGCAAAAAAAACCAACAGCATCTCTTCCACCGCAGACGACTAAAGAAGTTCAGCATAGGCCCCCGAATCCTCAAGATCTTCTACAGGGGCACGATTGAGAGCATCCTGACTGGCTGTATCACTGCCTGGTATGGGAACTGCACCATCCTTGATCGCTGGGCACTGCAGAGAGTGGTATGGACAGCCCAGTGCATCTGTGGATGTGAACTTTCCTCCACTGAGGACATTTACAGCAGCAGGTGTAGAAAGAAGGCCTGGAAGATCACTGGGGAAACCATTCACCCCAACCATAAACTGTTTCAGCTGCTTCGATCTCGCAAATGCTACCGCAGCATTAAAGCCAGGACCAACAGGCTATGGGACAGCTTCTTTCTGCATGCCATTAGACTTGTAAATTCATATGTCTGTACATTGCAATGGAGTCATAACGCAAAGATTTTTACTCTCATGTTGGATGGATGTAAGATTTAAATAAGTTCTAATTCTAATTCAGTTCTGAGAATAAGATGAGAGGGGAAATGTGCTTGGAGGTGGCATCATGTTGGACGTGCTGAAAATGTTAAAGGAGATCCGTTAACATTGGAGGCCGCTCTGGTAGAGAGGAGCATTCTGAATATTGGAGGAATTGTTGGTAAGTTTGTGGAAGACACAAAAGTTGGTGGTATTGTGGATAGTGAGGAAGATTGTCTAAGACTGCAGCAGGTCATCAGATGAAGTTTGACAGAGTTGGCAGATAGCATTCTATCCCAATTGGTGCAAGTTAAGCATTTTGAGAAGTCAAGTAAGGACTGAACATATACAATAAATGGTAGTTATTACCAAGTTCCAGTTTATTACCAAATCTAAGAGATGATATTCCTGTATAAAATATACAAGGTAGCTTTCCCTAATGGTGCATCACAAATAAAAGATACATAAATCGAACCAAAAAATTTGAACGTCTGTGGAAAGAGAAACATTTCAATTTGAAGACTATTCATCACAACTGATGATACAGATATTGTTCTTTTGGGAAGTTGCCTCTAACTCAATAGTCCTGCAGGTGTAGAGGGATCTGTGCTCTCCATCAGGGATCTGTGGTCTCCAGCAGACCATGCCAGATGTTTTATACTTTGTTGCCATATCATTTTATTGAATCTTGTTTTAAATGTTCTTATTTTCAATTTCCTTATTTGTCCTAGATTTTAGTATATTTGACTCTGAAAAGTGGTTGATGTGTACTCATTCTTCTATAACGTTGACTGCATAATAACCTTTAGACTGATTTTGTGCATATCTTTCAAAAGCTAAATACTTCTCAGACAGTTTTTCATCTGAAATGTTCCTCTCTCCACAGCTGTTGCCTGATCTACACTGTATCTACAGCACCATCTGCTTTGTTTCTGTGTACGGAACTGTCTCCAACCTCTCCAAATTTAAGTCATTTTTCTTTTACATTTAGTCCTTTCACACTCCTTTTTCTGATGCACTGTGACATTGGTAATGTATGCTTTTGCATATTGTGTATTGGTATTTTCTGGTGTGACTGGAAAGAGTTCTGTAGAATAAGTTTCTTTCTTTCTTTTTAAATCTTTTTATTGAGTAAGTATACAAAAAAGGTAAGCCATATAAACATTAATACAATGTTAAAGTATAATAAAATTCCAAAAGATAACAATACCAAAAAGAAAATACTACAAACAATGTAATTTAAGCATAAGAAACCAAGATAACATAATAGTATACTAGATTTTATATATATCAATGGAAAAAAAGAAAAAAAAAACCCCAAAAAAAAAACCCACCGTGCAACTAACTAAAAGCAAAGCAAAGCAATGGGCTAACTTGAAACCAAACAGAGTTAAACTTAAAATCACGTCCTCAATCCCGACCTCCATTAAAACAGTGAAAAAAAACAAGAAGGGTAAATATTACATTAAATGAAAATATCGAATAAAAGGTCCCCAAATCTGTTCAAATTTAAATGAAGAATCATAAAGGTTACTTCTAATTTTCTCCAGATTCAAACATAAAATCGTCTGAGAAAACCAAAAAAAGGTAGTTGGAGCATTAAGCTCTTTCCAATGTTGTAAAATACATCTTTTCGCCATTAAAGTAAGAAATGCAATCATTCTACGGGCTGAAGGGGAAAGATTACTAGAAATTTTAGGTAGTCCAAAGATAGCAGTAATAGGGTGAGGAGAGATATCTATATTTAATACCTTAGAAATAATATTGAAAATATCTCTCCAAAAAGTTTCCAAAGTAGGGCAAGACCAAAACATATGAGTTAAAGAGGCTATCTGCCCCGAACATCTATCACAGAAAGGATTAATATGCGAGTAAAAACGCGCTAACTTATCTTTGGACATATGTGCTCTATGCACCACTTTAAATTGAATTAGGGAATGTTTAGCACAAATAGAGGAAGTATTAACTAATTGTAAAATCTGCCCCCAATCATCCACAGAAATGGTAAGCCCCAATTCCTGTTCCCAATCTACCCTAATCTTATCAAATGGAGCTTTCCTGAGTTTCATAATAATATTATAAATCATAGCCGATGCACCTTTCTGACATGGATTAAGGTTAATTATCGAATCTAAAATATATATAGGAGGAAGCATTGGAAAGGAAGGAAGTATAGTACTTAGAAAATTTCTAACTTGTAAATATCTAAAAAAATGTATTCTTGATAGGTTATATTTATTAGATAATTGTTCAAAAGACATAAGGGAACCATCTAAAAATAAATCCAAAAACCGTAAAATACCCTTAGTCTTCCAAGTTTGAAAAGCGCGATCCGTAAAAGAGGGAGGAAAAAATATGTTACCTAAAATAGGAATCGCTAACCCGAATTGATTAAGATCAAAAAATTTTCTGAATTGAAACCAAATACGCAAAGCATATTTAACGATCGGGTTAGAGACCTGCTTAAGGCGTTTCGAATCAAAAGGAAGAGATGAACCTAAAATAGAACCAAGTGTATAACCCTGAACAGATTGTAATTCCAATGCTACCCATTTAGGAATAGATAGTATATCCCGGTCAAGTAACCAAAATTTCATATGTCGAATATTAATAGCCCAATAATAAAATCTAAAGTTAGGTAATGCTAAACCTCCATCTCTCTTAGCTTTCTGTAAATGTATTTTACCCAGTCTCGGATTCTTATTCTGCCAAATAAATGAAGAAATTTTAGAGTCGACTTTATCAAAAAAAGATTTAGGAACTTAAGTTTCTCATTTTCCCAGCACCTTCAGGCAGAGGTATCGCTCAGTGCAGAGCAGTTGAAGGACGTGTTTGATGCATTGGATACAGATGGGAACGGAAAGCTTACACTGGAGGAATTTACTACAGGATTTAGTGAGTTCCTTTTACAATTGTTAAACTTAAGCTACAACAAGGAGTAAGTTTATAACTGGCCTAAACCTTTTTTATTAGGATTGGACTTTAGCACAGACAGGAATTACAAAGAGAAGTAATCATTCATTTAGAATTCAGTAGTCTTTTATGATGGTGTAAAAATAGGGAGTAGTTTTCACCTCAATACACCCGTGCCCTCGATTCAGTTCAAACCCTCACAAAATATCTACTAATTGTGTCTGTTTGCAGGCTTTCGGGTCTCAAAGTTGAGCTTTTATTTTGGATGCAGGAATATTTAAAATCACATTTATCATTGTTATTTATAAAGTTGATTTAGTAAAAAAAAAAGATTCTTCAGTACAATGGGTGAATAGTACAGTAAAACTCTAAGATATTTTCAGAACTGCTCACCCCACCTTAGCTCCATAGTACCAGTCAACATTGTGGCATGCTCTCTGTGCTGTATCTTCAGCAGAGAGGAATCCCTTCAGCACTGTGGCAGTGTTCTATTAGTATAGTCTGTCCAATAGTTTATTGTCTAATAGTCCATTAGTCTGTCCAATAGTCTATTAGTCTTCAGCACTGTGACAGTGTCCTATTAGTACAGTCTGTCCAATAGTTTATTGTCTAATAGTCCATTAGTCTGCCCAATAGGCTATTAGTCTTCAGCACTGTGACAGTGTTCTATTAGTACAGTCTGTCCAATAGTTTATTGGTTCCTCAATGCCCCTTTGGCACTGCAGTTCTCCCTCAGTACTTCTCTGAAACAGCAACTTGTGCAGTGGGACTTGAGCATTTAGAGAATTCAGCATTAACCCAGTGAGTTTACTTACTTGGGCATGGGCAACTGACAGCAGCTCACCAGAGTCCTCTGTCCTGGCCGATCTTTCACATTGTCTCCACGTGTAGCCCATCTCCTTGGTGTCTCATTCTTCTCACAGGGATGAGATCTTTGAAGCTTCTTTTGGCATTTCTGTAGCTATGGGGTTTCTAGCCTCATGTCCAAGCCACCTCCTTTTGCAGCCAGGCCTGGGAACCGTCCATGGCAGAGTTACCAAATGAGCTATTTTGTACTTAATGTGTCTGGTTTAAAACTGCACTAGGTTCCTTCACTAAAGTGCATCAAAGAAAATATTTGAAAGCATTTGTAAATGCTACAGTTTTATGCTGGTTCATTGTAGGTTTCATGTTTGTTAAAATACCCATTGGTTTTACAAGGAACAGTAACAAATGGTACTTACAAATACTTGTCCAATTTGTATTCAGATTGCAGAAATGTTGTTGGATGAAAATTAAGAGAAATAGACAAACATATAAAAACAATAGATGCTTTGTTCTAGATTTGATGATGCATCTAAACACGGTGGAAATCCACTGAAAGATCTTTATGATGAATAATCCCAAGCTATCATTTGATGTTTAACAGATCAAAATGCAAAATAATCATGTTTTTATATTAATTGATCTTTATAACCTGGAAATTTTTGTCATTCAGGTCAATTTCTGCTTCAAGAAAAGATTTTTGTAAACAAGGTAAGTTCAGTCCAGCATCAAAATGAAGGGCTAAATTGGGATCCATCAGAGAAACGATCGGTGATGATGGACAACGATGAGGAACATTGCTTTCAGATGCTAATGGACGACCTGGGAGCTAAGAATCTCCTTAAAGGGTAAGAAGAATAAAATCACCTCAAGATGTATGATAACATTGCATGAAATCACGGTAGATTTCTTGTAACTCGCAGAGCTTGCTTCGTTCTCCTGCTTGAAATCCACAAGTAGGAGTCCCATGGAAGAGCCCCTGTTTCACTTAGTTTTTTTCTCCCCTAACTCTCTCCTTTTCCCTCCGGCCCAGTTCCTTACTCCTCTAACTCTCTCCTTTTCCCTCTGGCCTGGTTCCTTTCTCCCCTAACCCTCTCCCTTTCCCTCCAGCCCAGTTCCTTTCTTCCCTAACTCTCTCCTTTTCCCCCTGGCCCGGTTCCTTTCTCCCATAACTCTCTCCTTTTCCCTCCGGCCCAGTTCCTTTCTCCCCTAACTCCCCTGTGGGAGGGGATGCAGGGAGGTTATAGGCAGGAAAGGTGAAGAAGGAATAGGGGAAAACACAATGGGTAGTAGAAGGAGGTGGAACCTTGCTTCCCCTCCCCCACCCCTTTATCTTTCCCCTTACTGGTTTTTCACCTGGTACCTGCCAGTCTTCTCCTTCCCACCCTCCCCCCACCTTCTTTATAGGGCCTCTGCCCCTTCCCCCTACAGTCCTGACAAAGGGTTCCGGCCCGAAACGTCGACTCATCGTTTCCATGGATGCTGCCCGACCTGCTGAGTTCCTCCAGCGTGTTGTGAGTGTTGCTTTGACTCCAGCATCTGCAGATTATTGTGTGTTTACTATTCCCCGGTCTTCTCACCGTAACCTTTGATGCCATGTCAAATCAAGAACCTATCAGTCTCTGCCTTAAATAAAGCCAATGGCCTGGCCTCCACAGCTGCTGGTGGTAACAAATTCCACAAGTTCACCACCCTCTGGCTATAGAAATTTCTCCGCATCTCTGTTTTAAATGGATGCCCCTCTATCCTGAGGCTGTGCCCTCTTGTCCTAGACTCCCCCACCATTGAAACATCCTTTCCACATCTACTCTGTCTAGGCCTTTCAACATTAGAAAGGTTTCAATGAGATCGCCTCTCATCCTTCTAAATTCCAGTGAGTACAGACCCAGAGCCATCAAACGTTCCTCGTATGATAACCCTTTCATTCCTGGATTCATCCTTGTGAACCTCCTCTGGACCCTCTCCAATGCCAGCACATCTCTTCTAAGATGAGGAGCCCAGAACTGTTCACAATACTCAAGGTGAGGCCTCACCAGTGCCTTATAAAGCCTCAGCATCACATCCCTGCTCTTGTATTCTAGACCTCTTGAAATGAATGCTAACATTGCATTTGCCTTCCTCACCACAAACTCAACCTGCATATTAACCTTTTGGGTGTTCTGCACAAGGACTCCCAAATCCCTTTTCATCTCAGATTTTCTCCTCTTTAGAAAATAGTCTGCATATTTATTTCTACTACCAAAGTGCATGACCATGCATTTTCCAGCATTGTATTTCATTTGCCACTTCCTTGCCTGTTAGTAACTTTCCTGTAATGCCATGGGCTCTTGGTAAGCAGCCTCATGTGGCAACTTGTCAAAGGCCTTCTGAAAGTCTAAATACACAACATCCCCTTTATCTATCCTACTTGTAATCTCCTCAAAGAATTCCAACAGGTTCGTCAGGCAATATTTTCCCTGAAGCAAACCATGCTGACTTTGTCCTTTCATGTTGTGTGTCATCAAGTATTCCATAACCTTATCCTTAGCCATTGGCTCCAACATCTTCCCAACCACTGAGGTCAGGCTAACTGGTCTATAATTTCCTTTCTGCTGCCTTCCTCCTTTCTTAAAGATTGGAATGACATTTACAATTTTCCAATCCTCTGACACCTATGCCGAAGTCCAATTATTTTTGAAAGAATATTACAAGTGCCTTCACAATCTCTACCGCTACCTCTTTCAGAACCCTGTTCATCTGGTTCGGCTGACTTATGTACCCTTAGGTCTTTCAGCTTTTTGATCACCTTCTCTCTCTGCACCCACTTCTCTTTCTTCACACACATCTGGCACACTGCTAATGTCTTCCACAGTGAAGACTGATGCAAAATACTCATTTAGTTCAGCAGCCATCTCCTTGTACCCCGTTATTATTTCTCTGGCCTCACTTTCTAGTGGTCCTATATCCACTCTCATATCTCTTTTATTTTTTTGTATACTTAGAAAAAAAATAGAAAAACTACAGCACAGAAACAGGCCTTTTGGCCCTTCTTGGCTGTGCCGAACCATTTTCTGCCTAGTCCCACTGACCTGCACACGGACCATATCCCTCCATACACCTCCCATCTTCAAAAGCTTGAAAAAGCTTTTACTATCCACTTTGATATTGTTTGCTAGCTTGCTTTCATATTTCATCTTTTCCCTTCTAATGATTCTTTTAGTTGCTTTCTGTAGGTTGTTAAGTGTTCCCAATCCTCTTCCTGTTAATAACAGGAATTCTGCAGATGCTGGAAATTCAAGCAACACACATCAAAGTTGCTGGTGAACGCAGCAGGCCAAGCAGCATCTATAGGAAGAGGCGCAGTCGACGTTTCAGGCCGAGACCCTTCGTCAGGACTAAGGGTCTCGGCCTGAAACGTCGACTGCGCCTCTTCCTATAGTTGCTGCTTGGCCTGCTGCGTTCACCAGCAACTTTGATATGTGTTGCTCTTCCTGTTAATTGTTGCTTTGTTGTATGCCCTCTCTTTTTGTTTTTACATTAAATTTCACTTCCCTTGTCCGGCACTGTTGTACTATTTTGCTATTTAAGTGTTTCTTTATTTCTGGAACACATCTGTCCTGTATCTTCCTCCTTTTTTCCCTTGGAACTCACGCCATTGCTGCTGTGCTGCCATCCCTGTCAGCAGTTCTTTCCAATTTACTTTGGGCAGTTCCTCTCTCATACCACTGTAATTTCCTTTACTCCACTGAAATAACATAGTGTTATAATTACTGGGAAAGTGCAGTGCAGACCAACCGTATGGTCAAGGCCATAACTGGGTAGATTGACATCAAGAATTTATCTTCAATGTACAAGAGGTCCTTTCAGTAGCATTATAACAGCAGGATAGAAGCTGTCTTTGAGCCTGGTGGTGTGTGCTGTATCTTCTGCCCCCAAGAAAATGGGGAGAAGAGAGTCTCTCCAAGGTGGGACAGGTCTTTGATTATGCTGATTGCTTCTCTGAGGCAGTGAGGTGCAGAGTCCAAAGGCTTGTTTCTGTAATGTGCTGAACTGTGACCACAACTGTCAAGTAGGATGCCGTGCACAATTCTGATTTGATGGAGACAGATGTGAGAGTATGGAGGAACATCTGGTGAAACTTCTGAAATGCCTGCTTCGCTGCCGCCGCTACTGTGTATTCCAGAATCTCTGGAGAGGAAGGCCCCGAATCCTCAGCTTTGCCTGTTGCTTGGCGGCCAGGGCCTGGATTGAAGCGTTCGGCAGAGATGGTGCTCGGTGTCGGAGGGCTGGTCGGAGGCTTGAAGTTTTCGGACGGACTTGGAGAGGGACTGTGGTCGGGTGCTTCCAGGATGCTGCATCGGCAAGTTTGCGGTGCTGGAAGCTCATGGCAGGGAGAGTTTCTCCCTTCTACCGTCTGCATGAGATGTTGGGGCTATCGGGACTTTGAGACTTTTATTTTACTGTGCCCATGGTCTGCTGTTATCAAATTACGGTATTGCTTTGCACAGTTGTAACTATATGTTATAATTATGTGGTTTTTGTTAGTTTTAGTCTTGGTCTGTCTTGTGTTTCTGTGCTATCATACTGGAGGAACATTGTATCATTTTTTAATGCATGCATTTCTAAATGACAATAAACGAGGACTGAGTGTCCTCATAATCTAAAAAAGCACTCTGGGGTATTTACAGTCTTGTGCAGAGCAGTTGCCATAGCAAGCCCTGAGGCATTCAGGTGGGATGCATCTGCAACAAAAATGGTGCAGGTCAAGAATGTGCTGAGTTTCCTTAGCCCTCTGAGGAAGTAGAGGTGCTGGTGTTCTCTCTTGGTCATAGAGTCTATCAGGATATTGAGAATGATCTTGGAAGTAAAAGGAATAATATATGAGAAGCATTTGATGGCTCTGGGCCTGTACTCACTAAAGTTTAGAAGAATGCTGGGGGAACCTCATTGAAGCCTACATAATGTTGAAAGGTCTAGACAGAGTGGGAATGGGGAGGATGTTTCTGACAGTGGATGAGTCTAGGACCAGAGGACACATTCTCAAAATAGAAGGACGGCTCTGTAGAATAGAGACGAGGAGGAATTTCTTTAGCCAGATGGTGTTGAATCTGTGGAATTCATGGCTGTGGAGACCACGTCATTGGGTATATTTAAAGCAGAGGTTGATAGGTTCTTGATTAGTAAGGTTGTCAAAGATTACAAGGAAAAGGCAGACGAATGGGGTTGAGAAGGATAATAAATCTACTATGATTGACTGGCAGAGCAGACTTGCTGTGCTGAATGGCCTAATGCTGCCCCTATGTCTTTATGAACTTATCGTATTGGCAATGCTTTACACTTAAGAACTCAGATCTCAACTACCTGCAACTTGCCACGATTGATATATACCTACGGAGATGTGTGTCCAATACTGTGTGAGCTATTACATATTTTTCCAGTACTTTTTATTTTTATTGAACATTTCAGATTTTGATAAATTGTATCACCTTGTAGATAATTGAAAACAATTGGCCAAGGGGCAGATATCAAATGCATCTATATATATTTTTTAGTCAAGAGGAAGTACAACTCCTTTGGTTACAACTTCGGAAAGATGAGCCCCAATTGCTCAGTAATTTTGAAGCACTTCTGGCAAAAATTTCCATCCAGATACAAGAGGCAAGCAAGGAAAAGGAAATGATGGAGTTTGCTCTGAAAAGGTTTGTTTGCATTATAATAATTTCTATTTAACAGATAACTGGCATTATTTAAAAAATCTGTAAATTGTGTATTTAAACTGATTGTTCCCATCACTCATGAAACCCAAGCAATAAGCTGGATGACTATCAATTCTAAGGTATTAATCAGGTAGTTCAGCATAACTGTAGCCATGCACTGAAGTTTGGATAGGTGTGTGGTAGATGTTACAGTTCCTCCAGGATGTCTTCTACCAGAAGCTGCAGGTCCAATGCTGGTACTTAATGGTTGACATGGATGTGCTGGAGCAAAGAGCTGGCATTCTCAACTGTATGACTCCATGACTAACTGGATTCCAAGTCACAGAACTAAATTCAACATGTACTCAAAATCCAAATTGAAAAACATACGTGGAAATAAGAAAATTTGAAAAGTGAACGACCTGACACACGAACATCCTCTTTCTCTCCACAGATGTTGTCTTCCCCATTGAAATAGAGCAACACATTCAATGAGAATCAGTTTTAGTTCAGATTTTAGTCTTTTTCGTATTTGCTTGATCTGAAATCTTGATGCATGACCTTGGAGATAAAACTGATGCATTTATACAATACCACAATGCTCAAATCCGTCTGCTCAGAATTACCTAGCGCTGACCATCTAATCCTTAGAATGACCTGTATGATTGATTGAAGGTATTGAACTGGAGTCAGTACCACATAATAGGAATATCAGAAAGGAGGAGTACCATGGTAGTGTGGCGGTTAGTTCAACACTATTATGGCTCGGGGCGTTACGGAGTTCAGAGTTCAATTCCAGCACCATCTGTAAGAAGTTTGCACATTCTCCCCTTGAACACTGTGAGTTTCCTCTGGGTGCTTCAGTTGCCTCCCACAAAGGTGTACTGTTTAATAGATTAATTGATCATTGTAAATTGTCCTGTGATGAGGCTAGGATTAAATAGATGGGTTGCTGGGTGGTGCCCCTTGTTGAGCTGGAAGGGCTATTCCATGTTGTATGTCTAAATAAATGATTTTCCAGGAATTGGAACCCATGCTCCTTGCACATCCCACTTTTTGTTCTTGATAGTTCCTGCCCTGTATTTGACACTTGGTTGAAGTCTTTGAACACAAAGTAAGCAGCTATGCATTAGCTTCATCTCAAACTAAATGTCTTGGTTATTTGCAGAAAAGAGGCAGAATACCTTGAAGAAATTAAACACCTCTATGATGAAACAGAGCAACAGATTCAAAGGGAAAAAGAGAGAATATTTGACAAAGTATGAGGTTAAATGTATCCTTGGTGAATTAGTTTTTTGTTAAATTATGTGTTTATTTATTTTCATTTTTAAAATATCCTGGAAGCTTTGCTTAAGAAGGTTATATGATGCTGTGTACCTGCCTTTCTTTTGCTCAGGGTATGGATTTGAAGTCTCGATGTCAAGAATTAGAAGAGGTGCTAAGGGTTAAAGAGCAAGAACAGGAGCAACTCTCACAAAGCCACAAGAGGGTAATACTGGCAGTTTTTCATTCACTCTGAGCCTTATTTTAGAATTAGAATTATGGCTTTAGTTTTTAAACTTCACACTGGAAGGGTAGTTCACGGATATGTGTCCTACCTAACCCATTAAACAATGTGGTCCATGAGAATAATAGTGAACAAAGTGGACAATGAAGTTGGTTATCAAATGTTGATAACATGGGCATGTGCAGCACTTGAATGGGGTAGCTACTGTTTCCTTTAATTTTAGAGATGTTTGTTTTTAATTCAGTTGCAACTTAGAAGTCATTCTAAATAACTCAGACATTTTTTTAAATTTAGCCATTGTGTTTTAGTAATTGAATTGCCAGTATGTTGTTTTGCACTGAATGGAGTAGCACTGCAATCTGATTGTCCTCAGCAATGACAATGAAGCTCTAACTAATCAAAAATGATCGAGGATCTTTATCAATTGGGCCAAAGAATGGTAAATGGAGCTTAATTTGAATGAGCAACGTATTGCATTTTGAAAAGTCAATTCCGGGTAGGACTTTCGCAGTGAACAGCAGGGCTCTGGGGAATGTTATGAAACAGATGGACCTTGGAGTGCATGGTTCACGGGTAGGCAGGATGTTATCATTTCAGAGCAATTATGAAGAAAGCACAGCAGCACCTCTACTTCCTTAGGAGTCTGTGAGGATTCGGTATGACATCTAAAACTTCAGCAAGTTCCTATAGATGTGTGGTGGAGAGTATATTAACCGGCTGCGTCACTTCCTGGTATAGAAACACCAATGCCCTTGAATGCAAAATCTTACAAAAGTAGTGGATGCAGCCCAGTCCATCACGGGTAAAAACTTTCCCATCACTGAGCACATCTACATGGATCATTGTTGCAGGAGAGCAGCATCCACCGTCAGCGACCTCCATTTCCCAGGTCATGCTCTCTTCTCGCTGCTACCATTTGGAGGAAGGCTCAGTAGCCTTGGGACTTGTACCACCAGGTTCACCCCTCAACTATCAGGCTCTTGGACCAACCTCACTCAACTTCACCTGCCCCATCGCTGAACTGTTCCCACAACCTGTGGACACACTTTCAAGGACTCTGCATCTCATGTTTGTTTGTTATTATTTCTTTCTCTTTGTAATTGAACAGTTTGCTGCCTTGTGCACACTGCTTGAACACTCAAGTTTGTGTGCTCTTTCACTGATTCTGTTATAGATTTTTTGAGTATGCCCTCAAGGAAATGAATCTGACGGTTGTATCTGGTGACATAAACAGTATGTACTTTGATAATAAATTTACTTTGACCTTTGAACTTTGATAAAGAAGATTTTGGTGTTTTGGTCATCATTAGCCAGGACATTGGGTATTAAAGTTAGGAGATATGGTGCAGTTGTACAGGAAGCTGGTGAGGCCGTACTTCAAATATTGTGTTCAGTTTAGTTGCCCTGAAAAGAGTAGAAAATATTTACAAGGATGGAAGGAGGATGCTATGGTTGGCACCAACCAGATGGGCTAAAGAACTTATTTACATGCTGTATGACTCTATGATATTACCAGGACTTGAGGGATAGAGTTATATGAAGAGGCTGCACAGACAAAGACTTTATTTCTTGGAGTGACGGAAACTGAGGAGTGATCTTATAAAGGTGTATAAAATCACAAGGCTAGTGGTGCCATAGCTTATAATGGGACATGGACAAGGTGCATATCTGGGCTGAGAAGTGCCAGCTGGAGTTCAATATAGAAAAGTGTGAAGTAGTTAACTTTGGAAGGTCGAACTTGAATGCAGAGTGGAAAGTTAAGGGGCAGATTCTTAGCAGTGTGGAGGAACGAAGGGCTCCATAGATCCCTCAAAATTGCCTCACAAGTTAATGGGGATGTTAAGAAAGTGTATGTGTGTTGGCTTCATCAGACAGGTGATTGAGTTCAAGAGCCACAAAGTTGTAAGTCCATAAGACATAGAAGCAGACTCAGGCCATTTAGCCCACCGAGTCTGCTCCGCCATTCAATCATGGCTGATCCTTTTTTTTAACTCCTCAGCCCCATTTCCCAGCCTTCTCCCCATAACCTTTGATGTCATGTCCAATCAGGAACCTATTAATCTCTGCTTTAAACATACCCAATGACCTGGCCTCCACAGCTGCATGTGGCAACAAATTACACAAGTTCACCACCTCTGGCTAAAGAAATTTCTCCGCATATCTGTTTTAAATGGATGCCCCTCTATCCTGAGGCTGTGCCCTCTTGTCGTAGACTCCCCTACCATGAGAAACATCCTTTCCACATCTACTCTGTATAGACCTTTCAACATTTGAAATGGCCTAATTCTCCTCCTATGTCTTACGATATAGTGCATGATTGTGCCATACACAGAGATGCCATGTACAGAACTGTCTGTGGAAAGCTTTGGTCAAAGACATGGAAGCAACCAGACTAGTTCAATAAAAATAATGAGGAAATCAAGTCTCCACTTGACAAGCAACCAAACAAAAGCATACCTAAGCTCATACCAAGGTACAGTTTTCCAGAAATGTTTGTCACTGTTGTCCAACAACGCCATGATGGTATGATGGCCCAGGTATTGGAAGAAAGAGAATTTTCAGATCAATTCCTGAACCAAGACTGTGTGTATGCCACCAACACTGCTCGGTATAATGTTTTCTGCAATACTGTCTGATGTCTACCCTGATAACGATGATGGAATCTGCCTTGGATATTGATTTCTCAGTTCTTCTTAACCTGAGAGTCAACCAAAACCAAAAGTGAGAAACCACCTTAACACACTTCCCTTTTGCTGAGGTCTTTGCACAATGCAAGCTTGGAAGCTGAAATGCAGCAAGGCGTGGACAAATTTGCTATTGTCTGGGCAATTTTGGCCTCACATTGAGCGTAAAGAAAATAGGAACTATGCATCATCCTGCACCAGATATCCAAGGCACAGAAACAAACACCCTTGTGGATGGCAAGAATCTTTCTGTGGACAAGTTTATTCCATTGGCAACACTTTCTCAAGGTCAGTCAACAATGATGACAACGCTAACAATATTAATAGCAAAGGTCAGTCAACAATGATGACAACGCTAACAATATTAATAGCAAAGGCAAACATGTCAGCAATAATTTTGAAACACCAGAAGTAAAGTGTGGGAATGAGGAGGAATTAACCCATAACCCAAGCTGAATAGCTTGTGAGATATGTCCTCTAGACCCCACAAAATTCTTTAAAATTTTCCCTGTAATCTTTCAACCTTATTTACATCTTTCCTGTAGGTAGGTGATCAAAACTACACACAATATTCCAAATTAGACCTCATCAACGTCTCATACAACTTCACCATAACGTTGAATTGAATTGACTTTATTTCTTGCATCCTAAACATTAAACATACATGAGGAGTAAAAATCTTTATGTTACGTCTCCGCATAAATGTGCAATGTGCAATCATAGTAATATATAATAATTTATAATAAATAGAAAAGTCAATGTAACATAGAGATACACTCAAATCAGCACAAGTTTATCAGTCTGATGGCCTGGTGGAAGAAGCTGTCCCGGAGCCTGTTGGTCCTGGCTTTTATGCTGCAGTACCATTCCCTGGTTGGTAGCAGCTGGAATAGATTGTGGTTGGGGTGACTTGGGTCCCCAGTGATCCTTCGGGCCCCTTTTTTTCCACACCTGTCCTGAATCATGGGAAGTCCACAAGTACAGATGCGCTGGGCTGTTCACACCACTCTCTGCAGAATCCTGCGATTGAGGGAGGTACAGTTCCCATACCAGGCAGTGATGCAGCCAGTCAGGATGCTCTCAATTGTGCTCTTGTAGAAAGTTCTTGGGATTTGGGGGCCCATACCAAACTTCCTCAGCCTTCTGAGATGAAAGGCACTGTTGTGCCTTTTTCACCACACATCTGGTGTGTATAGACCAAGTGAGGTTCTCAGTGATGTGGATGCTAAGGAACTTAAAGCTGTTTACCCTCTCAACCCAGATCTATTGACGTCAAAGGGGTTAGTCCATCTCCATTCTCCTGTAGTCCACAACCAGCTCCTTTGTTTTTGCGACATTGAGGGAGAGGTTGTTTTCTTGACACCACTGTCAGAGAAATGACTTCTTCTCTGTAGGCCACCTCGTTATTGTTTGAGATTAGGCCAATCTATGTAGTGTTGTCAGAAATTTAATTAGTAGATTAGAGCTGTGGGTGGCGACACAGTCTTGGGTATACAAGGAATAAAGGAGGGGACCTGGTACACTTCCCATCTCCTGTACATAATACGTTGATTTATGAAGGCCAAAGTACCAACAGCTTTCTTTCCGACCCTATCACCCTGTGACACCACTTTCAATGAATTATAGACCTGCATTTGCAGTTCACATTGTTTTACAGCACTCCTCAGTGCCCTACCATTCACAAGGTAAGACCTACCCTGTTTGGTCCTATCAATCCTTGCACTTGGCTGCATTAAATTCCATCTGCCATTTTTCAGCCCATTTTTCCAACTGGTTCAGATCTCTCTACAAGCCATAATACGTTTTTCACTGTGCACTAAAACTCCAATCTTGGTGTCATCTGCAAATTTACTGATTCAGTTAACCACATTATCAGCCAGATTGTTGATATTGATGACAAACAACAATGGACCCAGCATCGATCCTTGCGGCACTCCACTAGTCAGAGAGGCAACCATCTGCCACCACAACAACCATTTTGAGTACTTTTGGGGGAAATGACCTACCTGGGGGAAGAACATAAGAACTTAGGAAATAGGAGCAGGAGTAGGCCATCCAGCCTTCGAGCTTGCCCCGCCATTCAATAAGATCATGGCTGATCTGTCCGATCTGAAGCAACAGCGGCCGTGCCTCTGGCACTGAGTCTGGCCCTGCAACACAGAAAGGTAGGGGGCTGAAGAGGATGGCAGCAGTAATAGGGGACTCTATAGTCGGTGGACACAAAAAGGAAACATGGATGGTAGTTTGCCTCCCAGGTGCCAGACTCTGCGATGATTCTGAGGGGAGGGGAGGGAACGTCGACTCAGACCATAAGAGGCCTGTGTCAGGCATTTTCATGCCTTGCAAGGCGCAGATTGGAAGTCTGTGTGGGGCGCCACTCCTCGCACAGACACTAGAGCAATGTGTGGTTAAGTGCCTTGCTCAAGGACACAAAAACGCTGCCATAGCTGAGGCTCAAACTAGCGACCTTCAGAACACTAGGCGAATGCTTTAACCACTTGGCCACGTGCCCAACAATATCCTGAAAGGGGAGTGTGAGCAGCCAGAAATTGCGGTACATATTGGTACCAATGACACAAGCAGACACAAGAGACTTGTTCTGGAGCTGCTCCGGCCTATGGTCAGGCCACAATTAGATCCCCTCCAGTTCACCTACCAGCCCCGACTAGGAGTTGAGGATGCCATTGTCTACCTGCTGAACCGTGTCTACGCCCACCTGGACAAGCCAGCGAGCACTGTGAGGGTCATGTTTTTTGACTTCTCCAGTGTGTTCAACACCATCCGCCCTGCTCTGCTGGGGGAGAAGCTGACAGCGATGCAGGTGGATGCTTCCCTGGTGTCATGGATTCTTGATTACCTGACTGGCAGACCACAGTACGTGTGCTTGCAACATTGTGTGTTCGACAGAGTGATCAGCAGCACTGGGGCTCCACAGGGGACTGTCTTGTCTCCCTTTCTCTTCACCATTTGCACCTCGGACTTCAACTACTGCACAGAGTTTTGCCATCTTCAGAAGTTTTCTGATGACTCTGCTATAGTTGGATGCATCAGCAAGGGAGATGAGGCTGAGTACAGGGCTACAGTAGGAAACTTTGTCACATGGTGTGAGCAGAATTATCTGCAGCTTAATGTGAAAAAGACTAAGGAGCTGGTGGTAGACCTGAGGAGAGCTAAGGTACCGGTGACCCCTGTTTCCATCCAGGGGTTCAGTGTGGAGGATTACAAATACCTGGCGAAACGAATTGACAATAAACTGGACTGGTCAAAGAACACTGAGGCTGTCTACAAGAAGGGACAGAGCTGTCTCTATTTCCTGAGGAGACTGAGGTCCTTTAACATCTGCCGGCCGATGCTGAGGATGTTCTACGAGTCTGTGGTGGCCAGTGCTATCATGTTTGCTGTTGTGTGCTGGGTCAGCAGGCTGAGGGTAGCAGACACCAGCAGAATCAACAAACTCATTCGTAAGGCCAGTGATGTTGTGGGGATGGAACTGGACTCTCTCACGGTGGTGTCTGAAAAGAGGATGCTGTTCAAATTGCATGCCATCTTGGACAATGTCTCCCATCCACTACATAATGTACTGGGTGGGCACAGGAGTATATTCGGCCAGAGACTCATTCCACCGAGATGCAGCACAGAGCGTCATAGGAAGTCATTCCTGCCTGTGGCCATCAAACTTCACAACTCCTCCCTTGGAGGGTCAGACACCCTGAACCAATAGGCTGGTCCTGGACTTATTTCCTGGTATAATTTACATATTGCTATTTAACTATTTATGGTTTTATTACTGTTTAATTATTTATGGTGCAACTGTAACGAAAACCAATTTCCCCCGGGATCAATAAAGTATGACTATGACTATAGAAAAAGGGAAGAGATCCTGAAAAAAAAATATAGGGAGTTAGGTAGGAAGCTGAGAAGCAGGACCTCAAGGGTAGTGATCTTGGATTGCTGCCTGTGCCATGTGACAGTGAGGATAGGAATAGAATGAGGTGGCAGATAAATACATAGCTGAAGAATTGGAGCAGGGGGCAGGGTTTCAGATTTCTGGATAATTGTGTGCTCTTCTGGGGTAGGTAGGACCTGTACTAAAGGGACGGGTTGCACTTGAATCCGAGGGGGACCAATATTCTTGTGAGCAGATTTACTAGAGCTATTGGGAGTAGTTTAAACTAATCTGGGATGGGAACTAGTACGATAGAGTTGAGGATGAACCAGCAAGTTTACAAGTAGATGATGGGTGTAACATGAATGTAAGGAAGGACAAGCCAATGATTGGGTACAAGTGCAGACAGAGCAAAGAGTTAAATTGTACCACAGAGGCAAAATTCAAAAGGGCAAAGAATGCAAGACTGAAGGTGCTGTATTTAAATGCGCATAGCATTCGTAATAAAGTGGATGAACTCGTGGTACAATTAGAGATTGGTCGGTATGATGTTGTGGGAAAGAACATCATATTTGGACCTTGACATCAAAGGATATACTTTATCAAAAGGATAGGTGGTGGTGTGGCTCTGTTGGTAAGAGATGGAATTACATCTATGGACCCATGAAGGAGGAGCTGGCCAAAGTTGACTGGAAAGATACCCTAGCAGGGATGACAGTTGAACAACAATGGCAGGTATTTCTGGAAATAATACAGAAGGTGCAGGATCAGTTCATTCCAAAGAGGAAGAAAGATTCTAAGGGGAGTAAGGGGTGACCAGGGGTGACAAGGGAAGTCAAGGACAGTATAAAAATAAGAGAAGAAGTATAACGTAACAAAGATGAGTGGGAAACCAGAGGATTGGGAAACTTTTAAAGAGCAACAGAGGATAACTAAAAAGGCAATACGGGGAGAAAGGATGAGATACGAAGGCAAGCTAGCCAAGAATATAAAGGAGGATAGTAAAAGCTTCTTTAGGTATTTGAAGAGGAAAAAATTAGTTAAGACCAAAGTTGGGCACTTGATGACAGAAACGGGTGAAACTATTATGGGGAACGAGGAAATGGCGGATGAGTTGAACAGGTACTTTGGATCTGTCTTCACTAGGGAAGACACAAATAATCTCCCAGATGTAATAGTGGCTGGAGGACCTAGGGTAACGGAGGAACTGAAGGAGATTCACGTAAGACAGAAAATGGTGTTGGATAGACTGATGGGACTGAAGGCTGATAAATCCCCAGGGCCTGATGGTCTGCACCCCAGGTTACTTAAGGAGGTGGCTCTAGAAATTGTGGACGCACTGGTAATTATTTTCCAATGTTCTATAGATTCAAGATCAGTTCCTGAGGACTGGAGGGTAGCTAATGTTATCTCACTTTTTAAGAAAGGAGGGAGAGAGAAAACAGAGATTTATAGACCAGTTAGCCTGACATCAGTGGTGGGGAAGATGCTGGAGTCAATTATAAAGGATGAAATAGTGGCAAATTTGGATAGCAGTAACAGGATTGGTCTGAGTCAGCATGGATTTATGAAGGGGAAATCATGCTTGACTAATCTTCTGGAATTTTTTGAGGATGTAACTATGAAAATGGACAAGGGAGAGCCAGTGGATGTAGTATACCTGGACTTTCAGAAAGCCTTTTTTAAGGTCCCACATAGGAGATTAGTGGGCAAAATTAGAGCACATGGTATTGGGGGTGGGATACTGACATGGATAGAAAATTGGTTGGCAGACAGGAAACAAAGAGTAGGGATTAACAGGTCCCTTTCAGAATGGCAGGCGGTGACTAGTGGGGTATTGCAAGGCTCAGTTCTGGGACCGCAGCTATTTACAATATACATTAACGATTTAGATGAAGGGATTAAAAGTAACATTAGCAAATTTGCAGATGACACAAAGTTGGGTGGCAGTGTGAAATGTGCGGAGGATGTTGAGATAATGCAGGATGACTTGGACAGGTTGGGTGAGTGGGCAGATGCATGGCAGATGCAGTTTAATGTGGATAAATGTGAGGTTATCCACTTTGGTGGCAAGAACAGGAAGGCAGATTACTATCTGAATGGTGTCAAGTTAGGAAAAAGGGAAGTACAACGAGATCTAGGTGTCCTTGTTCATCAGTCACTGAAAATAAGCATTCAGGTACAGCAGGCAGTGAAGAAAGCTAATGGCATGTTGGCCTTCATGACAAGGGGAGTTGAGTACAGGACCAAAGAGGACCTTCTGCAGTTGTACAGGGCCCTGGTGAGACCACACCTAGAGTATTGTGTACAGTTTTGAGGAAGGACATTCTTGCTACTGAGGGAGCGCCGCGTAGGTTCACAAGGTTAATTCCCGGGATGGCGGGACTGTCATATATTGAAAGATTGGAGCGACTGAGCTTGTATACACTGGAATTTAGAAGGATGAAAGGGAATCTGATTGAAACATATAAGATTATTAAGGGATTGGACACGTTAGAGGCAGGAAACATGTTTCCAATGTTGGGGGAGTCCAGAACCAGAGGCCACAATCTGAGAATAAGGGGTAGGCCATTTAGAACGGAGTTGAGGAAAAACTTTTTGACCCAGAGAGTTGTGGATTTGTGGAATGCGGTGGAAGAAGGCAGTGGAGGCCAATTCTCTGGATGCTTTCAAGAAAGAGTTAGATAGAGCTCTTAATGATAGCGGAGTTGAGGGATATGGGGAGAAGGCAGGAACAGGGTACTGATTGTGGATGATCAGCCATGATCACAGTGAATGGCGGTGCTGGCTCGAAGGGCCAAATGGCCTACTCATGCACCTGTTGTCTATTGAAAGAGGTGACAGAGGGTAGAGAATGTTGAATCTTTGTGGGTGAAGTTAAGAAACTGCAAGAGTGAAAGAACCATTATGGGAATCATATATAGGCCTCCAAATAGCAACCAAGATGAGGGGTTGAGATTGAAAAGCGAGCTGGAAAAGGCATGTAAAAAGGGTAATGACACAATTGTAATGGTGGACTTCAATATGCAAGGGGATAAGAAAATCAGGTTGGTGTTGGGTTGCAAGAGAGGGAATTTGTTGAATGCGTACAAGATGACCTATTTAGAGCAGCTTGTGCTTGAGCCTACTCGGGGAAAGGCCATCTTAGATTGGGTGTTGTGTAATAACACAGATCTTATTAGGGTGCTTAATATAAAGAAACCCGTTAGAGGCAGCGGTCATAATATGATTGAGTTCATATTGCAATTTGAGAGGGAGAAGCATAAGTCACATGTATCATGATTGCAATGGAATAAAGGGAATTACAGAGGCATGAGAGAGGAGCTTGCCCAGGTGGATTGGAGGAGGATACTGGTGGGGATGATGGCAGAGCAGAGCTGGCTGAAGTTTCTGGGAATAGTTCACAAGGCGCAGGATAGATATCTCCCACAGAAGTTGTTCTGAAATGGTAGGGGTAGGCAACTGTGCCTTACAAGGAAAGTGCATAAAAACCAAGCAAAGGACATATTAAGGCAGCAAAAGTGAGTCAGAAGATGGATGATGGGGAAGCTTTTAACAAAAGCAACTAAGGAAGTGAGGAGAAGGGAAAAGGTGAAATATGAGGGCAAACTAGCCAATAATATAAAGCAGGATACCAAAAGGTTTTTCAGTTATATAAAGGGTAAATGGGAGGTGAGAGTTGATATTTGGCCACTGGAACATGATGCTGGTTAGGTAGCAATGGGGGATGAAGAAATGGCAGATAAACTGAATGAGAACTTTGCCTCTGTCTTCACTGTGGAAGACACTAGTAGTGTGCCCGAGGACCATGAGTGTCAGGGAGCAGGTCTGAGTGCCATTGCTATTACAAAGGGAAAAAGTGCTAGGCAAACTCAAAGGTCGTAAGGTGGATAAGTCATCTGGATCAAATGGACTACAACCCAGAGTCCTGAGAGAGGTTGCTGAAAAGATAATGGATGCATTCGTCATGATCTTTCAATAATCACTTGATTCTGGCATGGTCCCGGAGGACTGGAAGATTGCAAGTGTCACTCCACTCTTTAAGAAGGGAGGAAGGCATAGAAAGGATATTATAGGCCAGTTAGCCCAACCTTAGTGGTTGGGAAACTGTTGGAGTCTATTATTAAGGATGACGTTTTGGGGTATTTGGAGACTAATGATAAAATAAGTTAAAGTCAGCATGGTTTCTGTAAAGGGAAATCTTGCCTGACAAATTTGTTAAGAGTTCTTCAAGGAAGTAACAAGCAGAGTGACAAAGAAGAGGCAGAGAATGTCATTTACTTGGATTACTTGATAAAGTGCAACACGAGATTGCGTAACAAGATAAAATCCTATGAGTTACAGGGAAGATACTGACACGAATGGAAAACTGGCTGACAGGCAGGAGGCAGCAAGTGGGAATAAAGGGGGCCTTTTTTTGGTTGGCTGCCAGTGATTAGTGGTGATTCTCAGGGGTTAGTATTGTTTGTCAATGATTTGGATAATTGAGTTGCTGCCTTTGTGGCAAAGCTTGCGGATAATACAAAGATGGTTGGAAGGGTAGGTAGTGTTGAGGAAGCAATGCGACTGCAGCAGACTTAGACAGACCCTTTCATAATTTTATATGTGTCTATAAGATCTCTTCTCATTCTTCTGAATTCCAGCGAGTGAGTCGCCTCCTGTAGTCTCTCCTCATAGTCTAACTCCCTCATCTCTGGAATCAACCTGGTGAACCTCCTCTGCACCGCGTCTAAAGCCAGTATATCCTTCCTCAAGTAAGGAGACCAGAACTGCACCCAGTACTCCAGGTGCAGCCTCACCAGTACCCTGTACAGTTGCAGCATAATCTCCCTGCTCTTAACTTCAATCCCTCTAGCAATGAAGGCCAACATTCCATTTGCCTTCTTTATTGCTCAATTAGTGGTTCTTTGTTGCTTTTTAAAGTTTTCCTAATCTTCCATTTTTCCACTACCCTTGGCAACTTTGTATGCATGAACTTTTGTTTTGATGCCTTCTTTTACTTCCTGAGTTATCCCAGGCTGGCTCTCCCTATCCTTACTGTCCTTGCTTTTAGACCATAAGACCATAAGGTTCAAGAGCAGAAGTAGGCCATTCAGCCCATCGAGTGTGCTCTGCCGTTCAATTATGGGCTGATCCACTTCATCCAGTCACTCCCCTGCTTTCACCCCATACCCTTTGATGCCCTGGCTAATCAAGAACCTATCTATCTCTGTCTTAAATACACCCAATGACTTGGCCTCCACATCCGCTCGTGGCAACAAATCCCACAGATTTACCATCCTCTGACTAAACTAATTTCTCTGCATCTCAGTTCTAAAAGGACTTCCTTCAATCTTGAAGTCGTGCCCTCTTGTCCTAGAATCCTCTACCATGGGAAATAACTTTGCCATGTCTAATCTGTTCAGGACTTTTAACATTTGGAATGTTTCTATGAGATCCCCCCTCATTCTCCTGAACTCCAGGGAATACAGCCCAAGAGCTGTCAGACGTTCCTCCTACTGTAATCCTCTCATTCCTGGAATCATTCTCATGAATCTTCTCTGAACCCTCTCCAATGTCAGTATATTCTTTCTAAAATAAGGAGCCCAAACTGGAATATACTTTTGTTGAGCACTGTGGAAAAATCTCTTTGAAAGTCTTCCATTGTTCCTCAACCGCCCCACCATATAACCTGTATTTCCAGTCTACACTAGCTAAATCCTCCCTCATCCCATTGTAGTCTGCGTTGTTTAGGCATAATACACTGGTTTTAGATTGAACTATTGCACCCTCCATTGTATGAGAAATTCAATCATACTCTGATCACTCTTTCCAGGAGGATCCCTAACTACAAGATCACTAATTTTACCTGTCTCATTGCACAGGACCAGATCTAAGGTAGCACATTCCCTTGTAGGTTCAGTAACATGCTGTTCAAGAGAGCAATCACGGATGCATTCTATGAAGTCCTCCTCAAGACTGCCTCGACCAACTTGATTCACCTAATCTACAGTGGCATGCAAAAGTTTGGGCACCCCGGTCAAAATTTCTGTTCCTGTGAATAATTAAGTGAGTAGAAGATGAACTGATCCCCAAAAGTCATAAAGTTAAAGATGAAACATTCTTTTCAACATTTTAAGCAAGATTAGTGTATTATTTTTGTTTTGTACAATTTTAGAGCGAAAAATAGGAAAGAAGCACCATGCAAAAGTTTGGGCACCCCAAGAGATTTGAGTTCTCAGATAACTTTTACCAAGGTCTCAGACCTTAATTAGCTTGTTAAGGCTGTGGCTTGTTCACAGTCATCGTTAGGAAAGGCCAGATGATGCAAATTTCAAAGCTTTATAAATACCCTGACTCCTCAAACCTTGTCCCATGAGCAGCCATGGGCTCCTCTGAGTGACTACCTAGCACTCTGAAAATTAAAATAAATGATGCCCACAAAGCAGGAGAAGGCCATAAGAAGATAGCAAAGCGTTTTCAGGTAGTCGTTTCCTCAGTTCGTAATGTAATCAAGAAATGGCAGTTAACAGGAATGGTGGAGGTCACGTTGAGGTCTGGAAGACCAAGAAAATGTTCCGAGAGAACTGCTTGTAGGATTGCTAGAAAGGCAAATCAAAACCCCTGTTTGACTGCAAAAGACCTTCAGGAAGATTTAGCAGACTCTGGAGTGGTGGTGCACTGTTCTACTGTGCAGCGATAGCTGCACAAATATGACTTTCATGGAAGAGCCATCAGAAGAAAATCTTTCCTGTGTCCTCACCGCAAAATTCAGCATCAGAAGTTTGCAAAGGAACATCTGAACAAGGCTGATGCATTTTGGAAACAAGTCCTGTGGACTGATGAAGTTAAAATAGAATTTTTTGGCCGCAATGAGCAAAGGTATGTCTGGAGAAAAAAGGGTACAGAATTTCATGAAAAGGAAACCTCTCCAACTGTTAAGCATGGGGGTGGATCGATCATGCTTTCGGCTTGTGTTGCAGCCAGTGGCATGGGGAGCATTTCACTTTTTAGGGAAGAATGAATTCAATTAAATACCAGCAAATTCTGGAAACAAAGATCACACTGTCTGTAAAAAGCTGAAGATGAAAAGAGGATGGCTTCTACAACAGGATAATGAACCTAAACACACCTCAAAATCCACAATGGACTACCTCATGAGGTGCAAGCTGAAGGTTTTGCCATGGCCCTCACAGTCCCCTGACTGTGATAATCGAAAATCTGTGGATAGACCTCAAAAGAGCAGTGCATGCAAGACAGCCCAAGAATCTCACAGAACTAGAAGCCTTTTGCAAGGAAGAATTGGTGAAAATCCCCCAAACAGGAATTGAAAGACTCTTAGCTGGCTACAGAAAACGTTTACAAGCTGTGATATTTGCCAAAGGAGGTGTTACTAAGTACTGACCATGCAGGGTGCCCAAACTTTTGCTTTGGGCCCTTTTCCTTTTTTGTTATTTTGAAACTGTAAAAGATGGAAATAAAAAGGTAATCTTGCTTAAGATATTAAAGAAATGTGTCATTAACTTTATGCCTTTTGGAAATCAGTTCATCTTCTACTCACTTAGCTATTCACAGTAACAGAAATTTTGACCGGGGTGCCCAAACTTTTGCATGCCACTGTATGTACAAGTTAAAGTCCCCCATGATACCTGCTGTTCCATTCTTACATGCCTCAGATATTTCTCTGTTTATTGCCTGTGCCACTGTAAAGTTATTATTCGGTGGCCTATAGACAACTCCCACCAGTGAATTTTTCCCTTTACCATTCTTTCTCTCTATGCAGATGGATTCAACATTCTGCTCCTTAAATCTGGTATCGTCTCTCACTATCGCCCTGATCTCATCTTTATTTAAGAGTGCTACCCAACCTCCTTTCCTTCCTGCTTATCCTTCTGTAGTACCTGATATCTTCGGATATTTAATTCTCAATCCAATCCACCCTGCAATCACGTCTCTGTAGTGGCCACTAATTCATATCCCCTTGTGCTGATTTGTGCAACAAGTTCACTGACCTTGTTTTGAATACTACAAGCATTCAAATAAAGTGCCCTTCCACTCATTGTGCTTTTAAAATCTTGTAATCTTTTACTCTTTTGCACTTGACTGTTCTTCACTCCACTCTTACTTTCTCAATTTTATTTTTTGCTTTTTCTTTAACTTTACCACACTTTTCTTTTTTGCTTTACTTCTCCAATCTGTTGAATTCACCCCCCTACTATTTAGTTTAAAGCTCTATCCCCAGCCCTAGTTACATGATTTGCTACGATTCAGATCCCATCACGGTTCAGGTGGAACCCGTCCTAATGGTACAGTTCCTTCCTTCCTTCCCCCATACTGGTGCCAACTTCTCACGAATTCAAATCCACTTCTCCCACACCAATCCTGAGCCCCACATTCAATTCTCTAATCTTCTTGACCCTATGCTAATTTGCATGTGGCTCAGATAGTAATCTAGAGATTACCACCTTTTTGGTTCAGCTTTTTAATTTAGCCCCTAGCTGCTCAAATTCCTTCAGCAGAACCTCTTTCCTCATTCAGTCTATGTTGTTTGTGCCCACATGGACCATGACAACTGGATCTTTCCCCTCCCACTGTAAATTCCTCTGCAGGTCAGATACAATGTCTTGAACCCGGGCACCAGGCAAGCAACACAGCCTTTGGGACGCTCTTATCCTCGTGACAGAGAGCTCTGTCTATTCCCTGGAATGGTGAAGCAGACTCGATGGGCTGAATGGCAAATTCTGCCCTACATCTTATGATCTTATCATCTTAGTTCATCTGCCATCTCCTCATCCCCTTATTATTTCTCTGATCACATTTTATAGCAGTCCTATATCAACTCTCATCTCTCTTTTCTTTTTCTCTTACTTGAAAAGCTTTTACTATCCACTTTGATATTATTTGCTAGTTTGCCTTTATGTTTCATATTTTCTCTCCTAATGATACTTTCAGTTGCTCTCGGTAGGTTTTTAGACCACAAGACCATAAGGTATAGGAGCAGGAGCAGAAGTAGGCCATTTGGCCCATTGAGTCTGCTCCACCATTCAATCATGGGCTGATCCAGTTCTTCCAGTCATCCCCACCTCTGCCTTCTCCCCATACCCTCTGATGCCCTGGCTAATCAAGAAGCTATCCATCTCTGCCTTAAATACACCTAATGACTTGGCCTCCACAGCTGCTTGTTGCAACAAATTCCACAGATTTACCACCCTCTGACTAAAGTAATTTCTCCACATCTTTGTTTTAAATGGACGTTCCTCAATCCTGAATTCATGCCCTCTTGTCCAAGACTAACCTATCATGTGAAATAACTTTGCATATCTAAACTGTTCAGGCATTTTAATATTCGGAATGTTTCTATGAGATCCCCCTTCATTCTCCTGAGCTCCAGGGAAAACAGCCCAAGAGCTGCCAGACGTTCCTTATACGGTAACACTTCCAGTTTTGGAATCATTCTCGTGAATCTTCTCTGAACCCTCTCCAATGTCAGTTCTAAAATTGATGCCCTGGCTAATCAAGAACCTGTCTAAAATAAGGAGCCCAAAACTGCACACAGTACTCCAAGTATGGTCTCACGAGTGCCTTATAGAGCCTCAACATCACATCCCTGCTCTTATATTCTATACCTCTAGAAATGAATGCCAACATTGCATTCACCTTCTTCACCACCGACTCAACCTGGAGGTTAACCTTTAGGGTATCCTGCACAAGGACTCCCAATTCCCTTTGCATCTCTGCATTTTGAATTCTCTCCCCATCTAAGTAATAGTCTGGCCATTTATTTCTTCCGCCAAAGTGCATGACCGTACACTTTCCAACATTGTATTTCATTTGCCACTTCTTTGCCCATTCCCCTAAACTATTTAATTCCCACTACAGGCTTTCTGTTTCCTCAACACCACCCGCTCATCCACCTATCTTTGTATCATTGGCAAATTTAGTCACAAATCCATTAATCCCATAGTCCAAATCATTGACATACATCCTTTACTCCACTGAAATGCTGCTTTGCCAGACTTTATTTTCTCCCTATCAAATGACAGTGGTATGAGAGAGGAGTTGGCCAAAGTAAATTGGTAGGAGATGCAGAAATGGCATGTGTTTCTGGGAAAAATGAGGTAAGTTTAACAAATCTTGTAGAGTTTTTCGAGCAGGTTACCAAGAAAGTAGACGAAGGAAAGGCTGTGGATGTTGTCTACATGGACTTTAGTAAGGCCTTTGACAAGGTCCCATATGGGAGGTTAGTTCAGAAAATTCAGACAGTAGGTATCCATGGAGAGGTTGTAAACTGGATTCAAAATTGGCTGTGTGGGAGAAGACAGAGAGTGGTAGTGGATGATTGCTTATCAGACTAGAGGCCTGTGACTAGTGGTGTGCCTCAAGGATCTGTGCTGGGACCATTGTTGTTTGTGGTCTATATCAATGATCTAGATAATAATGTGGTAAATTGGATCAGCAAGTTTGCTGATGACACTAAGATTGGAGGTGATGTGGACAGCGAGGAAGGCTTTCAAAGCTTGCAGAGGGATCTGGACCAACTGGAAAAATGGGCCAGAAAGTGGCAGATGGAATTTAATGCAGACAATTGTGAGATGTTGCATTTTGGAAGGACAAATCAAGGTAGGACATACACAGTAAATGGTAGGGCACTGAGGAGTGTGGAGGAACAAAGGGATCTGGGAGTTCAGATACATAATTCCCTGAAAGTGGTGTCACAGGTAGACAGGGTTGTAAAGAAGGCTTTTGGCACCCTGGCATTCATAAATCAAAGTATTGAGTACAGGAGTTGGAATGCTATGGTGAGGCTGTATAAGACATTGGTGAGGCCAAATTTGGAGTATTGTGTGCAGTTCTGGTCACCTAACTATTGGAAGGATAACAGTAAGATTGAAAGAGTGCAGAGAAGATCTACTAGGATGTTGCTGAGTCTTCAGGAGTTGAGTTACAGGGAAAGATTGAACAGGTTCGGACTTTATTCCTTGGAGTGTAGAAGACTAAGGGGAGATTTGATAGAGGTTTACAAAATTATGAGGGGGATAGACAGAGTAAAATGTGACTAGGCTCTTGCCACTTAGTTTCGGAGAGATAAATACAAGAGGACATGGCTTTAGGGTGAAAGGGGAAAGGTTTAGGGAGAACATTAGGGGGAACTTCTTCACTCAGAGAGTGGAACGAGCTGCCATCTGACGAGATAAATGCGGGCTCACTCTTAAGTTTTAAGAATCAATTGGATAGGTACATGGATGGGAGAGGTCTGGAGGGTTATGGACTGGATACAGGTCAATGGGACTAATGGAATAATGTTTCAGCACAGACTATAAGGGCCGAATGGCCTGTTTTCTGTGCTGTAGTGTTCTATGGTTCTAAGTGCAGGATAGATGTATTCCAAAAAAACAAATAAATATTCAAATCGCAAAATAGTACAGCAGTGGCTGACAAGCAAAGCCAAAGCTAACTCAAAATCAAAAGAGAGGGCATACAACAAAGCAAAAATTAATGGGAAGGCAGAGGACTGGGAAGATTTTAAAAACCTACAGAGAGCAACTAAAAGAATCATTGGGAGGGAAAAGATGAAATATTGAAAGTAAGCTAACAAACAATATCAACCTGATGGCATGAACATCGACTTCTCTAACTTCCACTAATGCCCCACCTCCCCCTCGTACCCCATCCGTTATTTATTTTTATACACACATTCTTTCTCTCTCTCCTTTTTCTCCCTCTGTCCCTCTCACTATACCCCTTGCCCATCCGCTGGGTTCCCTTCCCCCCCTTTGTCTTTCTCCCCGGACCTCCTGTTCCATGATCCTCTCATATCCCCTTTGCCAATCACCTGTCCGGTTCTTGGCTCCATCCCTCCCCCTCCTGTCTTCTCCTATCATTTTGGATCTCCACCTCCCCCTCCCACTTTCAAATCTCTTACTCACTCTTCCTTCAGTTAGTCCTGACGAAGGGTCTCGGCCTGAAATGTCAACTATACCTCTTCCTAGAGATGCTGCCTGGCCTGCTGCGTTCACCAGCAACTTTGATGTGTGTTGCTTGAATTTCCAGCATCTGCAGAATTCCTGTTGTTTGCGTTTCTAAAACAATATCAAAGATAGTAAAAGCTTTCTGAAATATGTAAAAAAAAAGAAAGAAAGAAGAAGAGATGAGAGTGGATATAGGATCACTAGCAAATGAGGTTGGGGAAATAATAACGGTGGGGGGCAAGGAGATAGAAGATGAACTAAATGTGTATTTTGCATCAATCTTCACTGTGGAAGACACTGGCAGTATGCCAGATGTTGAAAGGTGAGAGGGAAGAGAAGTGAGTGCAGTTACTATTACAAGGGAGGAGGTGCTCAAAAAGCTGAAAGAGCCAAGGATACATGTCACCCGGACCAGATGAACTGTACCCCAAGGGTTCCGAAAGAGGTTGTGGTAGGGATTGTGGAGGCATTTGTAATGATCTTTCAAAATCATTGGACTCTGGCATAGTGCCAGAGGATTGGAAAATTGCAAATGTCACTCCACTCTTTAAGAAAGGAGGAAAGCAGCAGAAGGGTAATTATAGACCAGTTAGCCTGACCTCAGTGGCTGGGAAGATATTGGACTCAATTGTTGAGGATGAGGTGATAGAGTACGAGGTGACACAGGACAAGATGGGACAAGGTCAGCATGGTTTCCTTAATGGAAAATCTTACCTGATGAACCTTTTGGAATTCTTTGAGGGGATTACAAGGAGGATAGATAAAAGGGATGATGTGGATGTTGTATATTTGGACTTTCAGAAGGCCTTTGACAAGGTGCCACAATTGAGGCTGCTTACCAACTTCAGAGCCCATGGTAATTACAGGAAAGTTACTGGCATGGTTAGAATATTGGCTGATTGGTAGGAGGCAGCGTGTGGGAATAAAAGGATCCTTTTCTGGTGGGCTACCAGTGACTAGTGGTGTTCCACAGCAGTCAGTGGTGGAACTGATTCTTTTTATGCTGTATATAAATGATTTAGATGATGGAAAAGATGGCTTTGTTGCCAAGTTTGCAGATGATATGAAGATTGGTGGAGGGGCAGGTAGTGTTGAGGAAACAGGTAGGATGCAGAAGGACTTAGACAGATTAGGGGAATGGCAAGAAAGTAACAAATTAAATACAGTTTTGGAAAATGCATAGTCATGCACTTTGGTAGAAGAAAGAAATGTGCAGACTATTTTCTGAATGGGGAGAAAATCAAAAAATCTGAGACCCAAAGGGACTTGGGAGTCTTTGTGCAGAACAACCCTAAATGTTAACTTGCAGGTCGAGTCAGTCGTGAGGAAGGCAAATGTAATGTTAGCATTCATTTCAGGTGTTCATTATCTGATAAACCTCTATCAGATTTCAGTGCTTCGGGTAAAGGAATTCCAGTTGACCAACCTCTCCATGCAGCCAATTGCCCCTAATTGAGGCAACATCACAGTGAATCTTTCCTGTACCTTCTCCAAACTCTCACATCCTTTAGTAAAGTGGTGACTGGAGCTGCACACTCTACTCCAGCTGTGCCCTAACCAATGTTTTCTGAAGTTTTACTAAGATCTCCATTCTCTTGTATTTTATTCCCTGGAGAATGAGTCAAGGATTCCTTTGCTGCCTTCACTACCCTCTCAGAGTCAGAATCAGAATCAGCTTTATTATCACCAGCATGTGACGTGAAATTTGTTAGCTTATCTACTTGTGCTGCTGGAACTTTGTATACCGTTCATCATTACTGCCTATATTCATTCACGTAGAGCAGGGAATTGTACAGCACAGGAATAGACCCTTCGCTCTATGATGCTAGGTTAAACTGCCCATCAGCTATGTGGTTTGTATCTCTCACTGTAGGTTATTAGATCCCAAAATGCATCATAACAATTGTTGATAAATGTTTCATTATGGACCCTAGTGGCCAAGCACATTAAGTTCTTGACTTTATACATTATGTGACTGAGTTCTGTTTTTTGGATGTCGGCAGCCTGTTGGTGAAAGTCTATATATGATCATCCCTAAAGTAAGGTTGGGTAATACTAAGGCTGCATTAATGGTTTGATATTCTGTAGGCGTGTGCATCCTAGTTTTACTGCTTATCTTCTCCTTGACTGTGTCAGTTGGAGAGGGAGTTTGGAGAACTGGTCAGTGAAAAGCAAGAATGCAAGATGGAGAACCAGAGATTAAAAAGGACCACAGAGGAGTTGGAGGAATCTCTCCAAAAAGCAAACAATGACCTACTGGATGCTCAACTTCAGATACAGGTGCTGCAGCAAAGATCATCACAACTCCAGGAGGAACAGGAAATGTGAGTTCACTCTGAATATGACGTGAAATTGAAACATTTTAGAAAATTTGTAATTCAGCCGATTGTCATATGAATTTCCAGTATTGATAAACAATTAGCATTTGCTTACTTAATTTTTTATAGAGTGCTACTTTAGTCATCTTATCTGTTGTAATTAGAAACATAGAAAACGTACAGCACAGTACAGGCCCTTCAGCCCACAAAGCTGTGCTGAACATGTCCTTACCCTAGAACTACCGAGGCTTACCCATAGCCCTCTATTTTTCTAAGCCCCATGTATCCATCCAGGAATCTCTTAAAAGACCCTATCGTTTCCGCTTCCACCACCGCTGCTGGCAGCCCATTCCACGCACTGACCACTTTCTGCATAAAAAAACTTACCCCTGACATCTCCTCTGTACCTATTCCAAGCATCAATTTTCGTGCAACCAATTAATGTCATTGTAGTGGTAAAATTGATTCAAATAGGGCAGCACAGTAGCCCAGCGGTTAGCACAATCACCTTGCAGTGCCAGCAATCACCAGTTGGGGCTCAGTTCCCACGGCTGTCCTTACGGAGTTTGCACGTTTTTCCAATGACCGTATGGGTTTTCTCTGGGTGCTCCAGTTGCCTCCCTCATTCCAAAGACTTACAGGTTATGATAACTCATTTTGGTAAAAGGAACAATAGTATGGACTATTATCTAAATGGGGAGAAAATTCAAACATCAGAGGTGCAGAGGGACTTTGGAACCCTCGTGCAAGACTCCCAGAAGGTTAATTTACAGGTTGAGTCTGTGGTAAAGAAGGCAAATGCAGTGTTGGAATTTATTACAGGGGGAATAAAATATAAAAGCAAGGAGATAATGCTGAAGCTTTATAAGACACTGGTCAAACTCCACTTAGAGTATTTTCAACAGCTGTGGGCCCCTTATCTCAGAAAGGATGTATTGTCATTGGAGAGAGTCCAGAGGAGGTTCACGAGGATGATTCTGGGAATGAAGGGGTTAACATGAACGTTTGGAAATTTTGGGCCTGTACTCACTGGAATTTTGAAGAATGTGGGAGGGGGGATCTCTTTGAAACCTATCAAATGTTGAAAGGGCTAGATAAGGTGGATGTGGAGACCATGTATCCCCTGGTGGGAGTATCCGAACTAAAAGGCACAGTCTCAAAATTGAGAGGTGACCTTTTAGAACAGAGGTAGGAGGAATATTTTTAGTCAAAGAGTAGCGAATTTGTGAAGTGCTCTGCCACAGACTGCGGTGGAAGCCGAGTCCGTGGGCATATTCAAAGCGGAAGTTGATGGTTTCCTGATTAGTCGGGGCATTAAGGGATATGGCTAGTGGGCAGGTGTATGGGGTTGAATGGGATCCAGGATCAGCCTTGAAGAGATGGCGAGGTGGAATCGATGGGCTGAATGGCCTAATTCTGCTCCAATGTCTTGGTTGTATGGCCGTATGGATTAGGGATACTAAGCTGCGGACATGCTATGTTGACGCAGGAAGCATGGCAACACCTGCAGGCTGCCCCCCAGCGCAATCCTCGCTGATGTGATTTGATACAAATGACGTATTTCACAGTAGTTTTTGACATTACAATGTACATGTAGCAAGTAAAGCTAATCTTTATCTTTAAGTGCTCTTGTTAACTCCTGTAGAATAAGGTTTGGAGACTTCAGTACCTTTATGATAGTTTAGAAGTATATGGGCCGTATGCAGCCAAGTAAGGGAGTAGCCAAGAGAAGAATCTTGGTCAGTATGGATCATAAATTCATAGAATATTACACCTCAGAAACAGCCCTTCGGCCTGTCTTAGTCCATGCCAAACTATTAATTTGCCTAGTCTCATTGACCTCATCCTGAACCATACCCCTCCCATCCATGAACCTATCCAAACTGAACCCGAATCCACCACTTCCTCTGGCAGCTCATTCTACCTTAACACAATCGTCTGAGTGAAGTTTCCCATCATGGTCCCCTTAAACATTTCATCTTTCACCTTAACCCCATGACCTCTTGTGTCTCCATATTAACTTAAAATAAACACATATGAATGCCGTAACTCTCATCCAGAATCGGAATCACATTTATTATCACTGACATATTGATGTTCATTTTTATCACATGTATCTTTGAACGCATTACTTACAAAAAGAAAGGAAAAAAGGCTAAACACTCTCAGGAGAGCAGGACGAGCTGGATCACACACTGGAGAGAAGGTAGCAGAGTAGAATGAGGTGGATTGCTCAGGAGAGAAGGTGAGAGAGTGGGATAAGTGGGATTGCACTCAAGAGAGAACATGGGTAGTTGGGGCAAGATGGATTGCTCTCAGGAGAGGAGGAGGGAGAGTGGGATGAGTGGGATTGTACTCTGGAGAGAAGATGGAAAAGTGGGATGTGGTAGGTTGTTCTCAGAAGATGGGAGAGAGGAATGAGCTGTATTCCTCTTATGACAGCAGGTGGGAGAGTGGGACGAGCTGGATTAAACTCAAGGAAGACACCGGGAGAATGGGATGAGCGAGATTCCTTTCAGGAGGTAAGGTGGGGGAATGCGATGATCTGGATTTGTCTCAGGAGAGCATATAGGAGAGTGGGACAAGCTGGATATTTCTCAGCAGGGAAGATAGGAGAGTGGGACAAGCTGGATATTTCTCAGCAGGGAAGGTAGGACAGTGGGACAAGGTGGATTGCTCTCAGCTGAGAAGGTGGGAGAATGGGATGAATTGGATTAGTCTCAGTAGACAAGGTGGGAGAGAGGAACAAGCTGGATTGCTCTCATTGGAGACAACTGGGAGAATGGGATGAGCTAGATCGCTCTCAGGAGAGATGGTGGGTGAGTGGCATGAGCTGGATCGTTCTCCAGAGAGAAGTTGGGAGAGTGGGACAAGTTAGATTAGTGTAAAGAGAGAGGAAAGAAGAGTGGGATAAGCTGGATTGCACTCAGGAGAGAAGGAGGGAGAGTGGAACAAGCTGGATTGCTCTTAGGAGAGAAGGAGGGACTTCCGGTAGAGCTCATGGAGTGAAGTCGTGTTCTTGACTCGCTCCATTACCTCTGAGTTTTTCTTCTTATGATCAGCTATATTTTAACTAACCATTAAGGCATCGACTTTTACAATACTTTGAAACAAATTGGGCTTTTTGATAATCGGATGCTTTTAAGGTCTGCTATGTCTAAGGATGGGAAAAATTGGGAAGGATGGCAAACCTCCGGTTAGACCGAAAGGTACCGATTTTCCTCCGGCTGAACCACCGGTGACTTTGAAAGCTATATCGGATCTAATTCAAAGGGAAATTTCAACCTCTATTACGGAGTTGATTCGTGCGGAAATTTCAATTAATTTCCAGAAAATTGCCAATTCAATCGATAAAATACAAACATCTATTACGGAACATCAGTCGGCTATATCTAATCTTCAAAAATCCACGCAACAAAATGAACTCAAGATGGGGAAAATTGAAGAAACAATTAATCTAATGAAGAAGAAACTTGACTTTCTGACCTTTAAAAACTCTGACTTAGAATCCAGAATGCGACGGCTGAATCTTTGAATGATTGGGGTGCGTGAAGCTGCTGAATCTGACAACCCAATGAAGTTTTTTTCTCAACTTTTAAAAGATGCATTTCCTACTGTATTTCCTGACCAACCACCGTTATTGGATCGTGTTCATAGAGTTCCATCATACTCGTCTAAGTCAGATAAGCCTCGACATGTCATCTTACGTTTTCATTACTTTCAAGGCAAGGAGAAACTGTTTTGATTCGTTCGATCTAAAGGTTACATTGATTTTTTGGATCTTCATTTTCGGTTTGTGGAGGATTTCAGTAAACCAATTCGGGATCAACGGGTTCGTTATAGATCTGTGATGTCGGAACTCTACAAGATGGATTTAAAACCAGCGCTGCTTTACCCAGCACGTCTAAGGATTCGTACGTTGGATGGAGCCCTCCGTTTTTTTGAATCTCCATCGGATGCCCAGAGTTATCTGGATCAATTTTCATCTTCAACATCTTAATCGTAATTTTTAACTATCTCCGTTTGATCGGAGGTTGTGAATCTGTCGGCCTTAATTTTTTTTTGCCTTGTATGGGCAGAAAAGTTTATTTTTGATTAATTAATATGGTTGCTAAACTTTCTTTCTATCTGCGTCATTCCTTTCTTTTTCCCAGGGGTTTCTGGGTGGTTATTTCCTCAGCGTCATTCTACGTATTTCCTTTGAGGCCTTAAATTTTGTAGTTTTTAAATCTTTTTTTTGTAGGTTTTCATAACTAGTTTATGTTAATAATTTCATTTCTTGTTTTGTTTATTCATGGGGTCTGGGGTTTGTTGCGGTTTTTTTATATTTTCTGGCTTTTTCTCTGTTATATTAAGTGTTTGTTTTAATTGATTTACTTTTTTTATTTTTTTACTGTTTTATAACTAGCTGATCTTTTTTATATTTACACTTTTTTTAGGGAGCGTCTATCGGAAGTCATGGGGGTAGTTTTAGTGCTTGCTTCTTTCTGGCTGGTCTGTTTTAGATTTAGCCTTGAGGTCATGGGGTGGGGGGTAGTGGGAGGGGCTTCACATTTTAGTTTTTTTCTTCTTGGGCTATGTACACTATTGAAGTATTGGTTGCGTTCTCCTTCCCGGTATCTCTTATTTGTTCTGTTCCCTTTCCGGGTTCGTGGATCGAGCCTATCGTCACTCCTCCTTTTTGCGGGTTGACTTTAGGGTTTATGGAGTCTATTATTAATTTTGTCTCCTGGAATACTAATGGTCTTAACCATCCTATTAAAAGGAAAAACGTTTTTAAAGTGTTCCGGAGACTTAAAGCACAAATTCTATTTTTACAAGAGACCCATGTGCGGAGGGGGGACAGACTACGTTTTTTTAAATTCTGGAAGGAACAACAGTTTCATTCGAACTCTAACGCTAAGATTCGAGGCGTCTCTATTTTTATAGACTCCTCTGTTACTTTTATACAACATGATATTATCTCTGATCCGAATGGTAGATTTTTACTGGTTAGTGGTCTACTATTTAATAAAAAGGTAGTTTTGGTTAATGTTTATGCTCCCAATATGGACTGTCCGGAATTTTATAAATCATTATTCAATCAGTTCCCGAATTTGAATGAGTTTTCATTGATCTGGGGCGGAGATCTTAATACCTGTTTATCTCCAGCTTTGGACCGTTCGGCTCCTCTACGGACCTTGCCTAATAAATCTGCAACTTTGATTAATTCATTCCTCTCTGATTCTGGGTCGACGGACATTTGGCGCTTTTTGCATCCTCAGGAAAAAGATTTTTCTTTTTTTTCACATGTTCACCATTCCTATTCAAGAATTACGCTTCTTTTTGGATTCCAGACCTAATCAGTTCCCCTCTACCACCACTCTGCTCCGTCTAGCAGAATTAGTCCTTACTCTTAATAATTTCTCCTTTTGCTCCTCCCATTTCCTCCAAACTAAAGGTGTAGCTATGGGCACCCGTATGGGTCCTAGCTATGCCTGCCTTTTTGTTGGGTTTGTGGAACAATCTATGTTCCGTGCCTATTCTGGTATCTGTCCCCCACTTTTCCTTCGCTACATCGACGACTGCATTGGCGCTGCTTCCTGCACGCATGCAGAACTCGTTGACTTTATTAACTTTGCCTCCAACTTTCACCCTGCCCTCAAGTTTACCTGGTCCATTTCTGACACCTCCCTCCCCTTTCTAGATCTTTCTGTCTCTGTCTCTGGAGACAGCTTATCCACTGATGTCTACTATAAGCCTACTGACTCTCACAACTATCTGGACTATTCCTCTTCTCACCCTGTCTCTTGCAAAAACGCCATCCCCTTCTCGCAATTCCTCCGTCTCCGCCGCATCTGCTCTCAGGATGAGGCTTTTCATTCTAGGATGAGGGAGATGTCTTCATTTTTTAAAGAAAGGGGCTTCCCTTCCTCCACTATCAACTCTGCTCTTAAACGCATCTCCCCCATTTCACGTACATCTGCTCTCACTCCATCCTCCCACCACCCCACTAGGAATAGGGTTCCCCTGGTCCTCACCTACCACCCCACCAGCCTCCGGGTCCAACATATTATTCTCCGCAACTTCCGCCACCTCCAACGGGATCCCACCACTAAGCATATCTTTCCCTCCCCGCCTCTCTCTGCATTCCGCAGGGATCGCTCCCTACACAATTCCCTTGTCCATTCGTCCCCCCCATCCCTCCCCACTGATCTCCCTCCTGGCACTTATCCGTGTAAGCGGAACAAGTGCTACACATGCCCTTACACTTCCTCCCTTACCACCATTCAGGGCCCCAAACAGTCCTTCCAGGTGAGGCATCACTTCACCTGTGAGTCGACTGGGGTGATATACTGCGTCCGGTGCTCCCGATGTGGCCTTTTATATATTGGTGAGACCCGACGCAGACTGGGAGACCGCTTTGCTGAACATCTACGCTCTGTCCGCCAGAGAAAGCAGGATCTCCCAGTGGCCACACATTTTAATTCCACATCCCATTCCCATTCTGACATGTCTATCCACGGCCTCCTCTACTGTAAAGATGAAGCCACACTCAGGTTGGAGGAACAACACCTTATATTCCGTCTGGGTAGCCTCCAACCTGATGGCATGAACATTGACTTCTCTAACTTCCGCTAGGCCCCACCTCCCCCTCGTACCCCATCTGTTACTCTTTTTAATGCACACATTCTTTCTCTCACTCTCCTTTTTCTCCCTCTGTCCCTCTGAATATACCTCTTGCCCATCCTCTGGGTCACCCTCCCCCCCCCCGTCTTTCTTCCCGGACCTCCTGTCCCATGATCCTCTCGTATCCCCTTCTGCCTATCACCTGTCCAGCTCTCGGCTCCATCCCTCCCCCTCCTGTCTTCTCCTATCATTTTGCATCTCCCCCTCCCCCTCCAGCTTTCAAATCCCTTACTCACTCTTCCTTCAGTTAGTCCTGACGAAGGGTCTCGGCCTGAAACGTCGACTGCGCCTCTTCCTATAGATGCTGCCTGGCCTGCTGCGTTCACCAGCAACTTTGATGTATGTTGCTTGAATTTCCAGCATCTGCAGAATTCCTGTTGTTTGATTATTTCCTTATTGACTCTCGTCTTATTTCTTCAGTGATTAAATGTGATATGACTCTATAACCATTTCAGATCATGCTCCACTTAAGCTTTCTATTAAAATTCAGGCCAATACACAAAATAATAGACAATGGCGTTTTAATTCGCTGTTGCTTCAGGACTCGGACTTTGTTAACTTTATGAATGAACAGATTGATCTTTTTTTTACAATCAACTATACGGAGGATATTTCTGTGAACATTCTTTGGGATACTTTTAAAGCTTATATTCGTGGTCAGATTATCTCGTATTCTGCTGCTTTGAGGAAGAAGCTGAAGCAGGAGGAGTTGGTAATTGTGGACAAGATTAAGGAAATTGATAAGAAATATGTTACAGCTCCCTCTGAGGAGTTATATAAACAAAGAACTGAACTTCAAATGGAACACAGTTTATTACTTTCGTCCTCGATTGTAAACCAATTAAAGAAAACAAGAAGTGAATTTTATGTACACAGTGACAAAATTGGCAAACTGTTGGCTAACCAATTGAAGTCTAATTATGCTAAATCTCAAAGTAATCAGATTTATAATCAAAATGATCGACTGATACTTGATCATGCCGGGATTAATCAAACCTCCTTTGATTTTTATTCTTCCTTATATCAATCAGAGTCTCCTCGAGACTCTAAATATATGAATGATTTTTTGGATAACCTAGACTTCCCTGAGATTTCACAGGATATGTCTTCTATGCTAGATACTCCCATTACCACTGATGAGATTAAGAATGTTATTTCCTCTATGAACCTGGGGAAAGCTCCTTGCCCTGATGGGTTTACCGCAGAATTTTATAAATGTTTTGCACCTTTATTAATCCCTTGGTTCTGTAGGGTTTTCGAGGCTTCATTAAAACTTGGTAAACTTCCGGAATCTTTCAATAGAGCGTCAATCTCTCTAATATTAAAGAAGGATAAAGATCCTGCTCAATGTGCATTTTATAGACTAATACCTTTATTAAATGTTGATTCTAAAATTTTTTCTAAATTATTAGCAAACAGATTAGAAAAAGTACTTCCTTTTATTATTTTGGAAGACCAAACGGGTTTTATTAAAGGTCGTTACTCTTTTTATAACATTCGCACACTGTTAAATATTGTTTATACCCCCTCACAAAATGTTCCTGAGTGTGTTATCTCTTTAGATGCTGAGAAAGCTTTTGATAGAGTAGAATGGCCTTACTTATTTAAGGTGCTTGAAATGTTTAATTTTAGCTCGAAATTTATATCCTGAATCAAGCTGTTATATCATTCTCCTGTGGCCTCGGTCCGTACTAACTCTCTAAGCTCACCTTTTTTCCCTCTTTTTCGAGGTACTCGACAAGGTTGTCCTCTTAGTCCTTTATTACTTGATATTGCATTAGAACCTCTTGCAATTGCCATTCGAGAATCTCCAAATATTATTGGGATAACTCGGGGCTTAAAGTCCCATAAAATATCACTCTATGCTGATGACTTACTTTTATATATTTCTAATCCTCAAAAATCCATCCCTGCTGTTTTAGAGTTATTAGCACAATTTAGTCTCTTTTCAGGTTATAAATTAAATCTTAGTAAGACTGAACTTTTCCCGATTAATAAACAACTTCCCTTATATCATAACTTTCCATTTAAATTGATTAATAATTATTTTTCATATCTTGGGATTAAAGTTACTTGTAAACACAAAGATTTATTTAAGATTAACTTTTTACCCTTAATTGACCATATTATTCAACTTTCATCTAAATGGTTTCCTTTATATTTAACTTTGATTGGTCGTATTAATGCAGTTAAGATGTTTTTTCTGCCAAAATTTTTATATATATTTCAGGCATTACCGATTTTTGTTCCAAAATCTTTTTTTGATAAAGTTGACTCAAAAATTTCTTCATTTATTTGGCAAAATAAAAACCCGAGACTGGGTAAAATACATTTACAGAAAGCTAAGAGAGATGGAGGTTTAGCATTACCTAACTTTAGATTCTATTATTGGGCAATTAATATTCGACATATGAAATTTTGGTTACTTGACCAGGATATACTATCCATTCCTAAATGGGTAGCATTGGAATTACAATCTGTTCAGGGCTATACACTTGGCTCTATTTTAGGTTCCTCTCTTCCTTTTGATTCGAAATGCCTTAAACAGGTATCTAACCCGATAGTTAAATATACCTTACGTATTTGGTTTCAATTCAGAAAATTCTTTGATCTTAACCAATTTGGGCTAGCGATTCCTATTTTAGGTAACATTTTTTCCTCCCTCTTTTACGGATCGTGCTTTTCAAATTTGGAAGACTCAGGGTATTTCACGGTTTTTGGATTTATTTTTAGATGGTTCCCTTATGTCTTTTGAACAATTATCTAATAAATATAATTTATCAAGAATACATTTTTTTAGATATCTACAAGTTAGAAATTTCCTAAGTACTATACTTTCTTCCTTTCCAATGCTTCCTCCTACATACATTTTAGATACTATAATTAACCTTAATCCATATCAGAAAGGTGCATCGGCTATGATTTATAATATTATGAAACTTAGGAAAGCTCCATTTGATAAGATTAGGGTAGATTGGGAACAGGAATTGGGTTCTATCATTTCCGTGGATGACTGGGGGCAGATTTTACAATTAGTTAATACTTCCTCTATCTGTGCTAAACATTCCCTAATTCAATTTAAAGTTGTTCATAGAGCACATATGTCCAAAGATAAATTAGCTCACTTTTATTCTCATATTAATCCTTTTTGTGATAGATGTCCGGGGCAGATAGCCTCTTTAACTCATATGTTTTGGTCTTGTCCTACTCTGGAAACTTTTTGGAGAGACATTTTTAATATTATCTCAAAGGTATTGAATATAGATATCTCTCCTCACCCTATTACTGCTATCTTTGGACTACCTAAAATTTCCAGTAATCTTTCTCCTTCAGCCCGTAGGATGATTGCATTTCTTACTTTAATGGCGAAAAGATGTATTGTACAACATTGGAAAGAGCTTAATGCTCCAACCACCTTTTTTTGGTTCTCTCAGACGATATTATGCTTGAATTTGGAGAAAATTAGAAGCAATCTTTATGATTCCTCACTTAAATTTGAACAGACCTGGAGATCTTTTATTCAATATTTTCATTTAATGTAATTTTTTTCCTTCTCTTTTTTGCTCCATATTTATATAGCCTTCTTGTTTTTTTTTACTGTTTTTAATGGAGGTCGGGTTTGAGGACGTGATTTTAAGTTCTTTAACTCTACCTGTTTCCAAGTTAGCCCATCGCTTTGCTTTGCTTTTAGTTTAGTTGCACGGTGGTTTTTTTTTCCTTTTCTCTATTGATATATATATATAAATATAAATTAGTATACTATTATGTTACCTTAGTATGTTATGTTTAAATTACATTGTATCACTTTTTTTTCTGTATTGATATCTCCTGTAATTTTATTATATTCTAACAGTGTATTAGTGCCTATATGGCTTACCTTTTTGTATACCTATTCAATAAAAAGATTTAAAAAGAAAGAAAGGAGAGAAAGAGGGAGAGTGGGATGAGAGGGATTTCTCTCAGGAGATAACATGGGTGGTTGGGACGAGCTAGATTGCACTCAGGAGAGGAGGAGGGAGAGTGGGACGTGCTGGATTGCTCTCAGGAGAGATGAGGGAGAGTGGGATTACTGTCAGTGGAAAAGTTGGAAATGTGGGACAAGCTGGATTGCACTCAGTTGAGAACATGGGAGAGAGGGAGGTGCTGGTTTGCCCTCAGGCGAGAGGGTGGGAGAGTGGAATTGTGACATTTTGGCCATTACAGGGACTTGGATATTTCAGCGGCAGGAATGTCTGTTGAGTGTGCCAGGCTTTAAATGTTTCAAAAAGGACAGAGAGGGAGGCAAAAGAGGTAGGGTCATGGCATTGCTAATTAGGGATAGTGTCACAGCTGCAGAAAATGAGGAAGTCATGGAGGGATGGTCTCCTGAGTCAGTGTGGGTGGAAGTCAGAAACAGGAAAGGGGCAATAACTCTACTGGCTGTTTTCTATAGACTCCCCAATAGTAACAGGGATACTGAGGAGGAGATAGGGAGGCAGATTCTGAAATGGATGCAATAATAATAGGGTGTTGTAATGGGAGATTTTATCTTTCCTAATATTGACTGGCATCTCTTTAGAGCAAGAGGTTTAGATGTGGTGGAGTTTGTTAGGTGTGTTCAGGAAGGTTTCCTGATGCAATATGTAGATAAGACAACTAGAGGAGAGGCCATACTTGATCTGGTATTGGGAAACGAACCTCGTCAGGTGTCAGATCTCTTGGTGGAGAGCATTTTGGAGGTAGTAATCACAACTCTATCTCCTTTACCATAGTGCTGGAGAGGGAGAGGAACAGACAATTTGGGAAAACATTTAATTGAGGTAGGGGGAAATATGATGCTATTAGGCAGGTTAGCAGATGTTCTCAGGGAAAGGCATGACAGAAATGTGGTAAATGTTCAGGGAACATTTGTATGGCGTTCTGCATAAGTAATGTTCCATTGAGGCAGGGAAAGGATGGTAGGATAAAAGAACCATGGTGTACAAAGGATGTGCAAAATCTAGTTAAGAAGAAAAGAAAAGCTTACAAAAGGTTTAAGAAACTGGGTACTGATAGATTCTGGAAAATTATCAGCTTTCCAGAAAAGAGCTTAAGAATTAAATTAGGAGAGCTAGAAGGGGCCATGAGAAGGCCTTGGTGAGCAGGATTAAGGAAAACTGCAAGGCATTCCACAAGTATGTGAAGAGCAAGAGGATGAGCCGTGCAGAATGGACCAATCAGGAGTGATAGTGGAAACGTGTGCATGGAGTCGCTTCAATATTCACCAGGGAAAAAGACCTTGGCAATTGTGGAGATGACTTACAGCGGACTGAAACACTTGAGCATATAGACATTAAGAAAGAAGATGTGCTGGAACTTTAAGTTAGATAAGTCACTGGGACTAGATGAGATATACCCCAGGCTACTGTGGGAAGTGAGGGAGGAGATTGCTAAGCTTCTGGCGATGATCTTTGCGTCATCAATAGGGACAGGAGAAGTACCAGAGGATTGGAGGGTTGCAAATTTTGTTCCCTTGTTTAAGAAAGGGAGTAGAGATAACCCAGGAAATTATAGGCCAGGGAGACTTACAACAGTGGTAGGCAAGTTGTTGAGAAGATCCTGAGAGGCAGGATTTATGAACATTTGGAGAGAATTAATCTGATTAGGGATAGTTAGCGTGGCTTTGTCAAGGGCAGGTCATGCCTTACGAGCCAGACTGAATTCTTTGAGGATGTAAGAAAACACATTGATGAAGGTAGAACAGTGGATGTAGTGTTTACGGATTTCATTAAGGCATTTGATAAGGTTCCCCATGCAAGGTTCATTCAGGAAGTAATGAGGCATGGGATCCAAGGAGACCTTACTTTATGGATCCAGAATTGGCTTGCCAACAGAGGGCAACGTGTGGTTGTAGAAGGTTCATATTCAGCAAGGAGGTCAGTGACTAGTGATGGGCCTCAGGGATCTGTTCTGGGTCCCTCCTCATTGTGATTTTCATAAATGACCTGGATGAGGAAGTGGAGGGATGGGTTAGTAAATTTGCTGATGACACAAAGGTTGGAGGTGTTGTGGATAGTGTGGAGGATTGTCAGAGGTTACAGCGGGACATTGATAAGATGCAGAACTGGGCTGAGAAGAGGCAAATGGAGTTCAACCCAGATAAGTGTGAAGTGGTTCATTTTGGTAGATCAAATTTGACAGTGTTGTTAAGAAGGCGTATGGTGTGTTGGCATTCATTAACCACTGGATTGAGTTCAAGAGTCCTGAGGTAATGTTACAGCTGCATAAGACCTTAGTCAAATCCCACTTGCAGTACTCTATTCAGTTCTGGTCACCTCACTAGAGGAAGGATGTGGACACTGTAGAAAGAGTGCAGAGGAGATTTACAAGGATGTTGCCTGGATTGGGGAGCATGCCTTATGAGAATAGGTTGAGTGAACTTGGCCTTTTCTCCTTGGAGTAATGGAAGATGAGAGGTGACCTGATGGAGGTGTGTAAGATGATGAAAGGCATTGATCGTGTGGATAGTTAGAAGCTTTTTCCCAGAGATGAAACATAAGGGGCATAGTTTTAAGGTACTTGGAAGCAGGTACTGAGGGAATGTCAGAGGTAAGTTTTTCACACTGAGTAGTGGGTGTGTGGAATGTACTGCCGGCGATGGTGGTAGAGGTGGATACAGTAGGGTTTTTTAAGAGACTCTTGGATAGGTACATGGAGCTTAGAAAAATACAGGGCTATGCAGTAGGGAAATTCTAGGCAGTTTCTAAAGTAGGTAACCTGGTCGGCGCAACATTGTGGGCTGAAGGGCCTGTAATGTTCTCTGTAGTGCGACAAGCTGGATTACACTCAAGTAAGAATGTAGAAGAGAGAGATGAGCTGGATTGCTCGAAGCAGAGAAGGTGGGAGTGTGGGACGTGCTGGATTGCTGTCAGGAGAGATGGTGGGAATGTGGGGCGAGCTGGATTAGTCTCTGGAGACAAGATAGAAGTGTGGGGCAATCTGAATTGCTCTCAGAGGAGAAGGTGGGAGAATGCGACGAGTGGAATTGCTCTCAGGAAAGAAGTTTGGAGAGTCTGATGAGCTGAGGAGTCAGGAGATAAGAAAGAAGAGTGTGATAAGCTCGATTGCAGTCAGAAGAGAAGGTGGGACAGTGGGGCAAGCTGAATTACTCTCAGAAGAGAATGTGGAAGAGTGGGACAAATTGGAATGCTTTCAGGGGAGAACATGGGAGAGTGGGACTAGCTGCATTGCCCTCAGGAGAAAACACAGGCAAATGGGATGAGCAGGATACCATTCTAGAGAGAAGGTGGGAGAATGGGACGAGCTGCATTGCTCTCAGGAGAGATGGTGGGTGAGTGGGACAAGCTGGATTGCTCTCTTGTATTGCATTTTCATGAAGATATCCATCCATAGTGTTTCTGTTATGCTGCTTAAAATGAAATCCCCTTTCACTGTCAGCTATGAAAGTTGAAAATGAGAAATAATGTCTGCTTTATTCAGTATTTCAATATTTGAATGAGATATTTCCCACAGGGAGCTCTATCGTGTGACTGAAAGCATGGAAAGAGAGAAGCTAAGCCTTTGTAAGCAGTTGGATCTCCTGAGGTAAGTTGTGTCATTGGAAACAGTCTGTGCAGTGCTGTTATTTCTGAGTTACAGGGCTTTGTGAACTCTGGGTGAAGGAAGACATTCAAATGTAACACATCTAATGATGTGACCTGGCCACTGAGTTTTTGTCTTTTTTAAATCAAGTTCTGAAGTATGACATTCCCAAATTCTGAGGGAAGGACAAAGATTAATTAAAGATAGCATGGCTTTGTTACGTTGAGTTTTCATCTGACAATCAGATTGAATTTGTCAAAGTGATAAACTGTATTGAAAATCAAAATATATCTAGATACTGCAGATCTAAAATGTAAACACAGACCATGCTTCTGGCATTTTCTGTTGTTTTACAGCAATATGTAGTTATGAGGGTGGTTAATGAAGTTTGCATGGATTTTAGTAAGGCTTTTAACAAAGTTGCATTGAGAAACTATTTAGTGTGAATTATTTGGGCTAAATGCACTGTTTCGATGCTGTGCTATTCTCTGATTCTGTCACTCAGGAACTTAATTGTTCTGTTGTGTATTAAACACAGAGAACTAGAAAGTTAGGCAGAAGTCTCCTCCTCATCTATTAAGTGGAATGGATGGGTTGTCTTATGAGGAAAGTTTGAACAGATTTGTATCCTCTGGTGATAAAGCCTGAGACGACACCTAATTTAAATGTAAGATTCTAAGGATGTGCTGACATTGGAAAGACAGGAAGAAGCTGATTCCTCTGTGAAAAAAAAAATTTCAAGCCTGTGATCACTGTCTATAATTAATAAGTTAATTATTTAAGTCAGATGGGAGGGGATTGTGAGTCTTTCTAACTCTTCTCCTGTAGGGATAGAAGAAGCAGAGTCTTTGAGCAGTTTTGGGTAGTGTTAGAGAGATTCTTCATCACCAGATGAGGTAAGAATGTGAGTCTAAGCCTACAACAGGATCAGGCATGGTCCTCTGAATGGTAGGGCAAGCTGTTGGAGAGCCTTATGCATACATTCATAGAATGTCTAATGTACGTGTAAAGGAACTTCATTGATTAGAGAAGATAGAAATATAGAAACATAGAAAACCTACAGCACAATACAGGCCCTGCGGCCCACAAAGCTGTGCCAAACATGTCCTTATCTTAGAACTACCTAGGCTTACCCATAACCCTTTATTTTACTAAGCTCCATGTACCTATCCAAAAATCTCTTAAAAGACCCCATCGTTTCCACCTCCACCACCGTTGCTGGCAGCCCATTCCACACACTCACCACTCTCTGCATAAAAAAACTTATCCCTGACATCTACTCTGTACTTACTTCCAAGCAGGTTAAAACTATGCCCTCTCATGCTAGCCATTTCAGCCCTGGGAAAAGGCCTCTAACTATCCACATGATCAATACCTCTCATTATCTGGTACACCTCTATCAGGCCACCTCTCATCCTCCATCGCTCCAAGGAGAAAAGGCTGAGTTCACTCAATCTATTCTCATAAGGCATGCTCCCCAATCCCCAAGCCAGGCAACATCCTTGTAAATCTTCTCTGTACCCTTTCTATAGTTTCCATGTCTTCCCTGTAGCGAGGCAACCAGAATTGAGCTCAGTACTCCAAGTGGGGTCTGACCAGGGTCCTATATAGCTGCAACATTACCTCTTGGCTCTTAAACTCAGTCCCATGATTGATGAAGGCCAATGCACCATACGCCTTCTTAACCACAGAGTCAACCTGCGCAGCAGCTTTGAGTATCCTATAGACTCAGACCCCAAGATCCCTCTGATCCTCCACTCTGCCAAGAGTCTTACCATTAATACTATATTCTGCCATCATATTTGACCTACCAAAATGAACCACCTCACACTTATCTGCGTTGAACTCCATCTGCCACTTTTCAGCCCAGTTTTGCATCCTATCAATGTCCTGCTGTAACCTCTGACAGCCCTCCACACTGTCCACATCACCCCCAACCTTTATGTCATCAACAAATTTACTAACCCATCCCTCCACTTCCTCATCCAGATCATTTATAACAATCACGAAGAGTAGGGGGTCCCAGAACATATCCCTGAGGCACATCACTGGTGACCGACCTCCATGCAGAATATGATCCATCTACAACCACTCTTTGCCTTCTGTAGGCAAGCCAGTTCTGGATCCAGAAAACAATGTCCCCTTGGATCTCATGCCTCCTTACTTTCTCAATAAGCCTTGTATGAGGTACCTTATCAAATGCCTTGCTGAAATCCATATACACTACATTTACGGCTCTACCTTCATCAATGTGTTTAGTCACATCCTCAAAAAATTCAATCAGGCTCGTAAGGCACAACCTGCCTTTGACAAAGCCATGCTGACTATTCCTAATCATATTATGCTTCTCCAAATGTTCGTGAATCTGCCTCTCAGGATCTTCTCAATCAACTTACCAACCACTGAAGTAAGACTCACTGGTATATAATTTCCTGGGCTATCTCTTCTCCCTTTTTTTATGATTTAAATTTTATTGAATTCTTTTACAATTTTTCCCCGAACTCTTGAATCAGTGTTGAAGTTATGCAAATCATAGCTTACAAAACATAAAATTATCCATAAAATAAAAAACAAACATGGCAGAAATAAATATCAATATAATAACCATGTGTGTCTATTTAGACCTCTAATAACTTAAAAGACTGCCATTCAGCAATATGCTTCACCACACATTCACCTCTATTCCCCTCCCCCCCCCAGAAACCTAAATATTTGCCCCGTTTTTGTGTATAGATGTCCAATCTATCAAACTGTTTGTAAGAGATGCATTCTAAAGCTGCCACTTTGGCTATTTCTGTGACTCACTCCTGAAATGATGGTCCCCCCAAGTTCCTCCGACCTCTAAGTATAATTTGTCTTCCTATCAGTAGTAGTGAGGTCGGAGATGGTATTAAACAGGAAATTAGAAATGTGTGCAATAAAGGAACAGCAGTTATAATGGGTGACTTCAATCTACATGTAGACTGGGTGAACCAAATTGGTAAAGGTGCTGAGGAAGAGGATTTCTTGGAATGTATGCGGGATGGTTTTTTGAACCAACATGTCGAGGAACCGACTAGAGAGCAGGCTATTCTGGACTGGGTTTTGAGCAATGAGGAAGGGTTAATTAGCGATCTTGTCGTGAGAGGCCCCTTGGGTAAGAGTGACCATAATATGGTGGAATTCTTCATTAACATGGAGAGTGACGTAGTTAATTCAGAAACAAAGGTTCTGAACTTAAAGAGGGGTAACTTTGAAGGTATGAGACATGAATTAGCTAAGATAGACTGGCAAATGACACTTCAAGGATTGACGGTGGATATGCAATGGCAGGCATTTAAAGGTTGCATGGATGAACTACAACAATTGTTCATCCCAGTTTGGCAAAAGAATAAATCAAGGAAGGTAGTGCACCCGTGGCTGACAAGAGAAATTAGGGATAGTATCAATTCCAAAGAAGTAGCATACAAATTAGCCAGAGAAAGTGGCTCACCTGAGGACTGGGAGAAATTCAGAGTTCAGCAGAGGAGGACAAAGGGCTTAATTAGGAAGGGGAAAAAAGATTATGAGAGAAAACTGGCAGAGAACATAAAAACGGACTGTAAAAGCTTTTATAGATATGTAAAAAGGAAAAGACTGATAAAGACAAATGTAGGTCCCCTGCAAACAGAAACAGGTGAATTGATTATGGGGAGCAAGGACATGGCAGACCAATTGAATAATTACTTTGGTTCTGTCTTCACTAAGGAGGACATAAATAATCTTCCAGAAATAGTAAGGGACAGAGGGTCCAGTGAGATGGAGGAACTGAGCGAAATACATGTTAGTAGGGAAGTGGTGTTAGGTAAATTGAAGGGATTGAAGGCAGATAAATCCCCAGGGCCAGATGGTCTGCATCCCAGAGTGCTTAAGGAAGTGGCCCAAGAAATAGTGGATGCATTAGTGATAATTTTTCAAAACTCGTTAGATTCTGGACTAGTTCCTGAGGATTGGAGGGTGGCTAATGTAACCCCACTTTTTAAAAAAGGAGGGAGAGAGAAACCGGGGAATTATAGGCCGGTTAGCCTAACGTCGGTGGTGGGGAAACTGCTGGAGTCAGTTATCAAGGATGTGATAACAGCACATTTGGAAAGCGGTGAAATGATCGGACAAAGTCAGTATGGATTTGTGGAAGGAAAATCATGTCTGACGAATCTCATAGAATTTTTTGAGGATGTAACTAGTAGAGTGGATAGGGGAGAACCAGTGGATGTGGTATATTTGGATTTTCAAAAGGCTTTTGACAAGGTCCCACACAGGAGATTAGTGTGCAAACTTAAAGCACATGGTATTGGGGGTAAGGTATTGGTGTGGGTGGAGAATTGGTTAGCAGACAGGAAGCAAAGAGTGGGAATAAACGGGACCTTTTCAGAATGGCAGGCGGTGACTAGTGGGGTACCGCAAGGCTCAGTGCTGGGACCCCAGTTGTTTACAATATATATTAATGACTTGGATGAGGGAATTAAATGCAGCATCTCCAAGTTTGCGGATGACACGAAGCTGGGTGGCAGTGTTAGCAGTGAGGAGGATGCTAAGAGGATGCAGGGTGACTTGGATAGGTTGGGTGAGTGGGCAAACTCATGGCAGATGCAATTTAATGTGGATAAATGTGAAGTTATCCACTTTGGTGGCAAAAATAGGAAAACAGATTATTATCTGAATGGTGGCCGATTAGGAAAAGGGGAGGTGCAACGAGACCTGGGTGTCATTATACACCAGTCATTGAAAGTGGGCATGCAGGTACAGCAGGCGGTGAAAAAGGCGAACGGTATGCTGGCATTTATAGCGAGAGGATTCGAGTACAGGAGCAGGGAGGTACTACTGCAGTTGTACAAGGCCTTGGTGAGACCACACCTGGAGTATTGTGTGCAGTTTTGGTCCCCTAATCTGAGGAAAGACATCCTTGCCATAGAGGGAGTACAAAGAAGGTTCACCAGATTGATTCCTGGGATGGCAGGTCTTTCATATGAAGAAAGACTGGATGAACTGGGCTTGTACTCGTTGGAATTTAGAAGATTGAGGGGGGATCTGATTGAAACGTATAAGATCCTAAAGGGATTGGACAGGCTAGATGCGGGAAGATTGTTCCCGATGTTGGGGAGGTCTAGAACGAGGGGTCACAGTTTGAGGATAGAGGGGAAGCCTTTTAGGACCGAGGTTAGGAAAAACTTCTTCACACAGAGAGTGGTGAATCTGTGGAATTCTCTGCCACAGCAAACTGTTGAGGCCAGTTCATTAGCTATGTTTAAAAGGAAGTTAGATATGGCCCTTGTGGCTACAGGGGTCACGGGGTATGGAGGGAAGGCTGGGTTCTGAGTTGGATGATCAGCCATGATCATAATAAATGGCGGTGCAGGCTCGAAGGGCCGAATGGCCTACTCCTGCACCTATTTTCTATGTTTCTATGTTTCTATCATTATACTTGTCTGGATCCAATTTTGAGAGTGTTTATCCCAAGTAACCCAAGTGTGTCTCCCAGGACAAAGGGTGTGGGGCAGAAAGGGAGTTGAATACCCGAAGCTTCGCCAATATACTTATGTATTATAATCCAAAATTCTTGAATTCTGGGACGGGACCAGAGAGCATATACCAAGTCCCCTTTATCCACCTCTCAGCGCCAGCATTCGGGGTGTTTTTCAACCCTAATCTACGTCACCTTGCTGGAGTCCAGTAAAAACGGTGCAGGATCTTAAACTGAATAAGGCACACCCTCAGGTCTCTTGACATCGTTTTGACATTTTTGCAAATTTTATCCCACTCCTTTGTCTCAAAAGTCACAGTCAGGTCTTTTTCCCATGCTCTTTTAAGACCCAACAGAAATTTGTCCCCGGAGATTTGTGTTAAAGCTAAATAATAAGTTGAGGCTTCGTGACCTTTAGCATATGCAGCCAGTACAGTAGACAGATTCGTAGCAACTTGTGGAGGTTGCTGTGTAGAACCAAAAGTTGTATGTAGCAAGTGACGCTGTTTAAGATATCTCCAAAATTGTGACCTAGAGATTTTGTACTGTTGGGTTAATTGATTGAAAGGTTTTAAACTGTCACCATTATAAAGGTCTCCCAATTTATTATACCTTTCCCTTGCCATTCCCTCCAGAAGAAAGGGGACTTATCAATACACAACTTTGGATTCATCCAGATACTCGAAGCTTCATTCAAATAGGGATTAAATTTAAATAATCTAGCTATCTTATTCCAAAACAAATGCATATGCGATATAATTGGGTGAGACCTTGCCTCAGGAGGTAACTTGATAGAGAAACATTGTAATGGAGGGATGGGAGGAAGAGCAGAACACTCAATACGATACCAAGGAGGCGCTCTCTCCGGAGGGAGAGACCAATGTGCTGAATGTTTAAGAGTAAAGGCACAGTAATAGTATATTAACTTTGGCAAACCTAAGCCCTCCCTTTCAACTGGCAATTGTAATTTGTTAAAGTTTAAGCGTGGGCATTTACCATTCCAAATAAAAGCCTTAATTATTTTATCAAGTTGCTTAAAATATGTTAATGGGATTTGAACTGGTAATGATTGGAACAGATAATTAACCTTTGGAATGCTATTCATCTTCAAGGTATTTACTTTTCCTGACATTGACAAATGCAATGATGAACATCTGTCTACATCACATGAAATTCTCTGCAATAATGGATCAAAATTTACCTTTGCTAAAACCTTCGGTTGAGGGGGAAAATTAATACCTAAATATTGTATACCCTTCTTTGGCCAGTGAAATTTACCTGGATGAAAAGCAGATGCAAGGCAGTGTGCAGTCAATGGTAGTGCTTCCGATTTTGTCCAATTAACCTTATAGCCTGAGAATCTGGAGTAAGACTTTATAATGTTAAAAAGACATGGCACCAATCGACTACAGTCTGACACAAATAATAAAATATCATCTGCAAAAAGCATCAGTCTATGAACCTGTCCTCCCACAGATATCCCTATAAAGTTCTCATTCTCTCTGATAGCTGCTGCCAGGGGCTCCAGAGCTAGACAGAACAATATTGGGGAAAGTGGGGAACCCTGTCGGGTACCCCTTCCCAGAGAGAAGTAAGGTGAAATGTAACCACTAGTTTGAACCGCTGCTTTAGGGTTATTATATAACAGTCTAATCCATTTTAAAACGATGGGTCCAAATCCAAAAAATTGAAGCATCTTAAACAGATAGCCCCATTCTACTCGATCAAGTGCTTTTTCAGCATCTAGTGAAATAGATGCTATAGGTGACTAATTACCGACCACATAATATTCACAAGACGCCTCATGTTATCAGATGAGCTGCAGCCCCTGATAAGTCCCACGTGATCACTATGTATCAACCTTGTTATTACTGTGCCTAAACAGTTTGCAAGGATCTTTGATAAAATTTTCACATCTATTGGGATTAGGGAAATTGGTCTATAATTCTTACATTCACACGGGTCTTTCCCCTCTTTCAGAATCAATGTAATTAGCACTTGTGATAAAGTAGAGGGTAAATTACCCCGCTTGATAGACTCATTGTACATATTCAGTAGTAGTGGAGCTGGCTCCTCCGCATAGCATTTAAAAAATTCCGCTGTAAATTCATCTGGGCCAGGAGCTTTCCCAGTAGGTAAGGTCTTAATCACTGATATAATTTCTTCTAATAATAGACAATAGACAATAGGTGTAGGAGTAGGCCATTCGGCCCTTCGAGCCAGCACCGCCATTCACTGTGATCATGGCTGATCATCCACAATCAGTATCCAGTTCCTGCCTTATCCCCAACGTTATAGCGGAATCAAAGTATCGTTGTTGTTCTTTCATCAGCTTGGGTAACCCTAATGGCCTCAGCTATCAATTTCTTCCTTACTAGAGTTGGAGGTTGATGTATATAAGTCCTTATGCATCATTAATTTCTTTAGGTGTCGTCAAAGTATCACCTGTTGCTGATCTAATAGCTGGGATGATAGATATTGATTCTCTCTGTTTTATACACCTTGCCAGAAGCTTGCCAGCTTTCTCCCCCGATTCAAATTGCCTTTGTCTTGCCCTGAAAAGCCAAAATTCTACTTTCTGGGATAATAGTAGATTGTATTGATATTTCAGCCATGTTAGTTCTCTCAAATCTTTGGATGACATCCGCTGCTTCAATTTTTTCTTAATCTCTTTGATTTTATTTTCTGATTATTCTGTTTTTCTATATATAAGAAATATGTTGAATAGTATATCCCTTCAAAACTGCCTTCAGGGCTTCCCAGTTAGTCCCTGCCGAGGAGGCTGTAGGCGTATTTATCTCTAAATACACCTTGATTTGTTGTCTCATTGTTTGCCTAGATATTGAATCTTGTAACAAGGATGAATTAAATCTCCATCTATGTGACTGCATTCTCTTATACTGTACTGAGGTATTGTTTCGAGACAAACCCAAGCATGATCTGATATTAGAATATTACCAATTGCATATTGAGACACAGACTGAATAAGTCACTTGGGTATAAGGAAGAAATCAATCATAGAACATAGAACATAGAATAGTACAGCACAGTACAGGCCCTTTGGCCCACAATGTTGTGCCGCCCCTCAAACCCTGCCTCCAATATAAGCCCCCACCTTAGATTCCTCCATATACCTGTCTAGTAGTCTCTTAAACTTCACTAGTGTACCTGCCTCCACCACTGACTCGGGCAGTGCATTCCACGCACCAACCCCTCTCTGAGTAAAAAACCTTCCTCTAATATCCCCTTTGAACTTCCCACCCCTTACCTTAAAGCCATGTCCTCTTGCATTGAGCAGTGGTGCCGTGGGGAAGAGGCGCTGGCTATCCACTCTATCTATTCCTCTTATTATCTTGTATACCTCTATCATGTCTCCTCTCATCCTCCTCCTCGCCAAAGAGTAAAGCCCTAGCTCCCTTAATCTCTGATCATAATGCATACTTTCTAAACCAGGCAGCATCCTGGTAAATCTCCTCTGTACCCTTTCCAATACTTCCACATCCTTCCTATAGTGAGGTGACCAGAACTGGACACAATACTCCAAGTGTGGCCTAACTAGAGTTTTATAGAGCTGCATCATTACATCGCGACTCTTGAACTCTATCCCTCGACTTATGAAAGCTAACACCCCATAAGCTTTCTTAACTACCCTATCCACCTGTGAGGCAACTTTCAGGGATCTATGGACATGTACCCCCAGATCCCTCTGCTCCTCCACACTACCAAGTATCCTGCCATTTACTTTGTACTCTGCCTTGGAGTTTGTCCTTCCAAAGTGTACCACCTCACACTTCTCTGGGTTGAACTCCATCTGCCACTTCTCAGCCCACTTCTGCATCCTATCAATGTCTCTCTGGAATCTTTGACAATCCTCTACACTATCTACAACACCACCAACCTTTGTGTCATCTGCAGACTTGCCAACCCACCCTTCTACCCCCACATCCAGGTCTTTAATAAAAATCACGAAAAGTAGAGGTATAATCCTTGTATATATTTTATGATCTGCAGAAAAAAATTGTAATCCCTCCCTTGGGATTCATAAAGTGCCAAACATCCATAAACCTGAGTGCTTTACACATTTTTTGTACCATCATAGTGAGTTTTGAGGTTCTATATGACAGCGGTCCCCAACCACTGGGACGCGGACCGGTACTGGGCCGCAAAGCATGTGCTACCGGGCTGCGAGGAGATGATATGATTTGGCGATATGAGTCAGCTGCACCTTTCCTCATTCCCTGTCACACCCTGTAGAACTTGAACGCACGCGAGGTCATTACGCATGCGTCATCCAGGTTAGCGCGGGAAGGACATCAACTCCTCGAGCTTGCAAATGACGGCGGGCTGAAAAGTATGTTTGACATAACATCTCTGCTGGCATTCTGGATCAAAGCAAGGCTGAATATCCTAAGATAGCCACGAAAGCACTGAAAACATTGCCAACATTTCCAACATATCTCTGCAATGAATGCAACGAAAACTAAATTGCGGAATAGACTGGACATAAGGAACCCCGTTCGAGTATCGCTGTCTCCCATCACCCCTTGATAGGACCGTCTTGTTGCAGGGAAACAAGCCTAGGGCTCCCACTGATTCAGCGATGTTGGTGTGTTGCAATGATTTTATCTGTTCATACGAGGAAAATATGTGCTGTGTGTTTAATATCCAAACGTTACTTAAAATGTTATGATGCTATTGACTTATAATTGACTTATCACTATATTCATGTGAGGAAAATATGCGCTGTGTGTTTAATAGTAAATTTGTTAGATAAACCCTTTTAGAAACGAAATAGTGTGTGTTAGCCACTTATAAGTGACTTATAGTTGACTTATCACCTATATTCCTGTCGTGATTAACACCCCCCCCCCCCCACGGTTGCCAACTGTTGCGTTTTAGCCAGCACATCCCATATATTGGGCTAAATTGGTTTGTCCCATATGGGACCGCCCTTGTCCCTTATTTCCCCCACTAAAGTAGAGCATTCCTATGAAACCTTTCGTGCCGAAATGGCATAAAGCAAAGAAGCAATTACCATTAATTTATATTGGAAAAATTTTTGAGCATTCCCAGACCCAAAAAATAACCTACCAAATCATACCAAATAATACATAAAACCTAAAATAACACTAACATATAGTAAAAGCAGGAATGATATGATAAATACACAGCCTATATAAAGTAGAAATAATGTATGTACAGTGTAATTTCACTGAACAGAATCGCCACAAATGATGTGTAGAAAAAAATCGGCACGTACACGCAAACGCATGAGCACACAGGTGCCCGTGCAAGGCTTCATGGTAATGATAGTCTTTGTCAGGGTAAACACAAGTGTCCTGTATTTGACTGCTACTCTGCTACTCTTGTCGGTTGGCAACCCTATGCGCCCCCCCACCGGTCTGCCAGTCCGCAAGAATATTGTCAATATTAAACCGGTCCACAGTGCAAAAAGGTTGGGGACCCCTGCTATATGATAACATCTTACTACGATCGATGATTGGATCCATTACCAAATTAAAATCTCCCCCAAGTATGATATCATAAGCTCCAACAGAAACAACAGGAATTCTGCAGATGCTGGAAATTCAAGCAACACACATAAAAGTTGCTGGTGAACGCAGCAGGCCAGGCAGCATCTCTAGGAAGAGGTGCAGTCGACGTTTCAGGCCGAGACCCTTCGTCCTGTTAGTCCTGACGAAGGGTCTCGGCCTGAAACGTCGACTGCACCTCTTCCTAGAGATGCTGCCTGGCCTGCTGCGTTCACCAGCAACTTTTATGTGTGTAGCTCCAATAGAATGTCACTTTCCTTCAAGATCAACAAAAAATCCTGCATCTTCTATATTCAGTCCATGTATGTTTGCACAAATAATATGTTGCTTCTGTACTTCTGCCACAATAGTAAGAATTCTCCCTGCTTCATCTTTGGTCTGTTTCTCACATCTAAACTGCAGCCGCCTGTTGATAAGTGTTATAACGCCCCCGCACTGTAAAAAACAGGATCTGTAAAACCCCTCAGTAGCTTTACTGATTCCTCTGCTGATAAATGTGTTTCCTGTAGAAATACCACATCCCATTTTGTCTCTTAAGCTTATTCATTAGCAACACTCACAACACACTGGAGGAACTCAGCAGGTCGGGCAGCATCCATGGAAACGATCAGTCGACGTTTCGGGCCGGAACCCTTCGTCAAGACTGTAGAGGGAAGGGGCAGAGGCCCTATAAAGAAGGTGGGGGGAGGGTGGGAAGGAGAAGTCTGGTAGGTTCCAGGTGAAAAACCAGTAAGGGGAAAGACAAAGAGGTGGGGGAAGGGAAGCAGGGAGGTGATAGGCACACAATAGGTAGTAGAAAGAGGTGGAACCATGAGGGAGGTGATAGGCAGTTGGGGGAGGGGGCAGAGTGAAATAGGGATAGAGAAAGGGAGAGGGAAGGAATTACCGGAAGTTGGAGAATTCAGTGTTAATGCCAAGGGGCTGGAGACTACCTAGACGGTATACGAGGTGTTGCTCCTCCAACCTGAGTTTAGCCTCATCATGGCAGTAGAGGAGGCCATGTATGGACATATCCGAATGGGAATGGGAAGCAGAGTTGAAGTGGGTGGCTACTGGGAAATCCTGTCTGTCTTGGCGGACGGAGCGGAGGTGCTCGACGAAGCGGTCCCCCAATCTGCGTCGGGTCTCACCGATGTAGAGGAGGCCGCACCGGGAGCACCAGATGCAATAGATGACCCCAACAGACTCACAAGTGAAATGTTGCCTCACCTGGAAGGACTGTTTGGGGCCCTGAATGGTGGCAAGAGAGGAGGTGTAGGGACAGGTGTAGCACTTGCGCTTACAGGGATAAGTGCCAGGTGGAAGATCCATGGGGAGGGATGTGTGGATCAGGGAGTCGCGGAGGGACTGATCCCCATGAAAAGTGGAGAGGGGTGGAGAGGGAAAGTTGTGCTTAGTGGCGGGGTCCTGTTGAAGGTGGTGGAAGTTGCGGAGGATAATGTGCTGGATCCGGAGCCCCTTCCCTCTACAGTCCTGACGAAGGGTTCCGGCCCGAAACGTCGACCAATCTTTTCCACGGATGCTGCCCAACCTACTGAGTTCCTCCAGCGTGTTGTGAGTGTTGCTTTGACCCCAGCATCTGCAGATTATTTTGTGTTTAAGCTTATTCATTACTTTTCTCCTTTTTATAGGATTCCCCAGACTGTTAACATTCCATGTGGTGAAACATACTTTATCTGAATTAAGAGAAGTCATAGTTAGGACAAACAAACAAATACAGTGCAATATTTTGATACTGACTCATAAACCCCCGTTTAAACTGAAAAGTAACAAAATGGCGCGTAAAACTCCCACGTGCAACAGTGGCCATAGAACACGGCCAAACGTCCCTTCCACAAAGGATTATGGTCCATGAAACTCCCAGACCAGTTTTAACTGCTCAGAAACAACGCCGGTGCAATTTCACAGTGTGCTGTTTAGCACACTTAACAGTATGTCAGCCCTGGTGCGATTAAGGTAGCTTCAGTACATTACAATCCAGCAAGATTTTAAAAAATAACAAACACAACCTGACTCATATCTTGCTCAATTTAACTAGTGTAATTAGCTCCCCCATCTCCTCAATAAATTTTCTTGCTTTACTTGGGTACTCAAAAAAACTTGAAATCATCCTTAGTCGCTATTCTTAGCTTGGCTGGGTAAAGCAGCGCAAAGCTCACATTCCCCCCCTGAAGCATCTTCTTAGATTCTTTAAACTTTCCTCGTTTTACTTGCGTGGATCTGGAGAAGTCCGGGAAGATCTTAACATGATTGTTGTCCCAGGAAAAATTGCCCGTGATCCTCGCCACTCGCAGCACAAAATCTCGATCCTTTGACCTGAGGAACCTTGTGAGGATAGGCCAAAGCCTATCTCTGGTACTGGGTCTGGGGCCCAGCGCTCTGTGTGCGTGTTCTATTTACAGTTTTTCCTCCTTATCACTGACAAGCTCCGAGACTAGCTTATCCATGAACGCGATGATATCCTGCCCTGCTTTTCCCTCTGGAATGCCGATGAATCGGAGATTGTTGCGCTGATTACGGTTCTCCATGTCCTCCAGTTTCATCTGTTAGCTGGTCAATATCCACTTTGGTAGCCAATGGGTTGACTTCTCATTCCTTATCTGCTGCTTCTAGATAGTCAAGCGGCTTCTGGACATCTGCAAGCCTGGTTATCAGTGATGACAGCTTTGACTCCACTAACGATATAGATCGGTGTATATCTTCAAGGCCTACCAGGTCATCCGAGATTTTTTTCAAAGCTGCATATATGTCAGCCAAGTCATGACTCGCCTCATGTTGGTCTCCCTCAGACGATGGTCTTCCACCATTTTGATCAGAGGCCATCTACCCAGAGCACTGCAACCTCAAATGCCCCTTAATATCTCCGGAAGTCTTCATTTTAAGTTGTTTTGGCATCTTACACGGACAGTAACACTTTAGAGCTACAACAGTGATAAAATAGACTGTGAAAGCAAATTTTTAAAGTATAATTATATACCACTGGCACAGAGCACTGTCCTAAGCAGCCGCCTCTGTCATTGCGTTACATGACTCCTCTTCTCCCTTTCTTGAATAAAGGAACATCATCCACAACCCTCCAATCCAATGGAACCTCTCCCAACCTCATTGATGATGCAAAGATCATCACCAGAGGCTCAGAAATCTCCTCCCTTGCTTCCCACAGTAGCCTGGGGTACATCCCGTTCGGTCCTGGTGATTTATCCAACTTGATGCTTTCCAAAAGCTCCAGCACATCCTCTTCCTTAATATCTACATGCTCACGCATTTCAGTCCGCTGCAAGTCATCACTACAATCACCAAGATCCTTTTCCATAGTGAATACTGAAGCAAAGTATTCATTAAGTACCTCAGCTATGTCCTCCGGTTCTATACACACTTTTCCACTGTCACACTTGAATTGATTAGTCCAATTCTCTCATGTTTTATCCTCTTGCTCTTCACATACTTGTAGAATGCCTTGGGGTTTTCCTTAATCCTGTCCACCAAGGCCTTCTCATGGCCCCTTCTGGCTCTCCTAATTTCATTCTTAAGCTCCTTCCTGTTAGCCTTATAATCTTCTAGATCTCTAACATTACCTAGATTTTCGAATCTTTCGTAAGCTCTTCTTTTCTTCTTGACTAGATTTAGAACAGCCTTTGTACACCACGGTTCCTGTATGCTACCATGCTTTCCCTGTCTCATTGGAATATACCTGTGCAGAACGCCACACAAATATCCCCTGAACATTTGCCACATTTCTTCCATACGTTTCCCTGAGAACATCTGTTCCCAATTTATGCTTCCAAGTTCTTGCCTGATAGCCTCATATTTCCCCTTACTCCAATTAAACGTTTCCCTAACTTGTCTGTTCCTATCCCTCTCCAATGGTATGGTAAACCAGATAGAATTATGATCACTATCTCCAAAATACTCTCCCACTGAGAGATCTGACACCTGACCAGGTTCATTTCCCAATACCAGATCAAGTACAGCCTCTCCTCTTGTAGGCTTATCTACATATTGTGTCAAGAAACCTTCCTGAACACACCTAACAAACTCCACTCTATCTAAACCCCTCACTCTAGGGAGATGCCAATCAATATTTGGGAAATTAAAATCTCCCACCACAACAACCCTGCTATTATTACACCTTTGCATAATCTGACTATAAAAACACCCAGTAAGGTTATTGACCCTTTCCTATTCCTAACTTCCGCACACAGAGATTCCGTAGACAACCCCTCCATGACTTCCTCATGACGAAGGGTTCCAGCCCGAAACGTCGACCGATCTTTTCCACAGATGCTGCCCCACCTGCTGAGTTCCTCCAGCATGTTGTGAGTGTGACTTCCTCCTTTTCTGCAGCCGTGACACTATCTCTGATCAACAGTGCCACACTCCCACCTCCTTTGCCTCCCTCCCTGTCCTTTCTGAAACATCTAAAGCCTGGCACTTGAAGTAGCCATTTCTGCCGCTGCACCATCCAAGTCTCTGTAATGGCCACAACATCATAGCTCCAAGTGCTGATCCACGCTCTCAGCTCATCGGCTTTATTCTTAATACTCTTCGCATTAAAATAGACACATCTCAAACCATCAGTCTGGGCGCGTCCCCTCTCTATCACCTGCCTATCCTCCCTTTCGCACTGTCGCCAAGCTTTCTATATTTGTGAGCCAACCTCCCTTTCCTCTGTCACTTCAGTTTGGTTCTCACCCCCCACCCCTCCAGCAATTCTTGTTTAAACGCTCCCCAATAGCCTTAACAAACCTCCCTGCCAGGATATTAGTCCCCCTGGGATTCAAGTGCAACCTGTCCTTTTTTATATTGGGTAAAGATGGGATTTTTACCTAATATAAGACCATAAGGTCATGCGAGAACTGTAAGTATAGTACATGGAGTAAAGCCAGATCTAACTTATAAAGAGGCTTTGAGGAAAGAGAAGCAGAATAAAGGTAGTAAGATAGTAGGGCTAAAGTGCATGTACTTTAATGCAAGAAGCATCAGGAACAAAGGTGATGAACTGAGAGCTTGGATACATACATGGAATTATGATGTAGTGGCCATGACAGAGACTTGGCTGGCACCAGGGCAGGAATGGATTTTCAATATTCCTGGATTTCAGTGCTTTAAAAGGGATGGGGTGGGGGAAGGGGGAGGAGGGGTGGCATTACTGGTCACTATTACAGCTACTAATTACTATTACAGCTACAGAAAGGATGGGTAATGTAGCAGGATCCTCTTTTGAGTCAGTATGGGTGGAAGTCAGGAACAGGAAGGGAGCAGTTACTCTATTGGGAGTATTCTATAGGCCCCCTGGTAGCAGCAGAGATACCGAGGAGCAGATTGAAAGGCAGATTTTGGAAAGGTGCAAAAATAACAGGGTTGTTATCATGGATGACTTTAACTTCCCTAATATTGATTGGCATCTGATTAGTTCCAATGGTTTAGATGGGGCAGAGTTTGTCAAGTGTGTCCAGGACAGATTCCGGTCACAGTATGTTGACAGGCTGACGAGGGGGAATGCCATACTAGATCTAGTATTAGGTAATGAACCGGGTCAGGTCACAGATCTCTCAGTGGGTGAGCATCTGGGAGACAGTGACCACCACTCCCTGGCCTTCAGCATTATCATGGAAAAGGGTAGAATCAGAGAGGACAGGAAAATTTTTAATTGAGGAAGGACAAATTATGAGGCTGAAAGGCTAGAACTTGCAGATATGAATTGGGATGATGTTTTTGCAGGGAAATGTACTACGGACATGTGGTCGGTGTTTAGGGATCTCTTGCAGGATGTTAGGGATAAATTTGTCCCGGTGAGGAAAGTAAAGAATGGTAGGGTGAAGGAACCATGGGTGACAAGTGAGGTGGAAAATCTAGTCAGGAGGAAGAAGGCAGCATACATGAGGTTTAGGAAGCAAGGATCAGATGGGTCTATTGAGGAAGATAGGGAAGCAAGAAAGGAGCTTAAGAAAGGGCTGAGGAGAGCAAGAAGGGGGCATGAGAAGGCTTTGGCGATTAGGGTAAAGGAAAACCCCAAGGCATTCTTCAATTATGTGAAGAACAAAAGAATGATAGGACCATCTAGAGATAAAGATGGGAAGATGTGCCTGGAGGCTGTGGAAGTGAGCGAGGTCCTCAATGAATACTTCTCTTCGGTATTCACTAATGAGAGGGAAATTGATGATGGTGAGGACAATATGAGTGAGGTTGATGTTCTGGAGCATGTTGATATTAAGGGAGAGGAGGTGTAGGAGTTGTTAAGATACATTAGGACGGATAAGTCCCCGGGGCCTGATGGAATATTCCCCAGACTGTTCCACGAGGTGAGGGAAGAGATTGCTGAGCCTCCGGCTAGGACCTTGATGTTCTCGTTGTCCACAGGAATGGTACCGGAGGATTGGAGGGTGATGAACGTTGTCCCTTTGTTCAAAAAAAGTTGTAGGGGTAGTCCAGGTAATAATAGACCAGTGAGCCTTACGTCTGTGGTGGGAAAGCTGTTGGAAAAGATTCTTAGAGATAGGATCTATGGGCATTTAGAGAATCATGGTCTGATCAGGGACGGTCAGCATGGCTTTGTGAAGGGCAGATCGTGTCTAACAAGCCTGATAGAGTTCTTTGAGGAGGTGACCAGGCATTTAGATGAGGGTAGTGCAGTGGATGTGATCTACATGGATTTTAGTAAGGCATTTGACAAGGTTCCACATGGTAGGCTTATTCAGAAAGTCAGAAGATGTGGGATCCAGGGAAGTTTGGCCAGGTGGATTCAGAATTGGCTTGCCTGCAGAAAGCAGACATTCGTAGTGGAGCGAGCACATTTGGATTAAAGGGTTGTGACTAGTGGTGTCCTACAAGGATCGGTTCTGGGACCTCTAGTTTTCGTGATTTTTATTAACGACATGGGTGTGGGGGTAGAAGGGTGGGTTGTCAAGTTTGCAGACGACACCAAGGTTGGTGGTGTTGTAGATAGTGTAGAGGATTGTCAAAGATTGCAGAGAGACATTGATACGTTGCAGAAGTGGGCTGAGAAGTGGCAGATGGAGATTCCCCTCTTATTCTTCTGAATGATAGTCATTATAGGCCCATAGCCATCGATTGGTCTTCATATGGTAACCCTTTCATTATCGGAATCAGTTTTGTAACCCTCCTCTGAACTGTCTGCAATATCAGCACATCCTTCATAGGGAAGGGGCCTAAAACTGGTCACAATGTTCCAAGTGAGGCCTTACCAGTGCTTTATAAAGCCTCAACGTTACATCCTTGCTTTTATATTCCAGTTTTCTTGAAATGAATGCTAATATTGCATTTGCCTTCATTGCCACAGACTCAACCTGCAAATCCCCTTTATGGAATCCTGCACAAGGACCCCCATGTCCCTTTGCACCTCAGATTTTTGAATTTTCTCTCCATTTAGAAAATAATCTGCCCTTTTTATTTCTTCGACCAAAGTACATGACCGTATACTTCCTGACGCAGCAATCCATGTACCACTTATTTGCCCGTTCTTCTAATCTCTGTCTAAGTCCTTCTATAGCGCCTCTACTTCCTCAGAACTACTTGTCCTTCCACCTATCTTTGTATCATCTGCAAACCTTTGCATCAAAGTCATTAATTCCGTCATCCAAATCACTGAAATGTAATGTAAAAAGAAACAGTTTCAACACTGAACCCTGTGAACACCACTAATCATCAGCAGCCAACCAGAAAAAGTTTCCTTTATTGCCACTCTTTGCCTCCTGCCAATCAGCCAGTGCTCTATCCATGCTAGTATCTTTCCTGTAATACTTATTAAAGAGCTCATGTGTGGAACCTTGTCACAAGTCTTCTGAAAATCCGAGTACACAACATCCCCCCCATTCTCCTTTGTCTATCCTTCTTGTTATTTCTTCAGAGACTTCCAACAGATTTGTCAGCTAAGATTTTTGCTTAATGAAACCAGGCTGACTTTGGTCTATTTTATCATATGCATTCATGTACCCCAAAACCACAACCTTAACAATAGAGTCCAACATCTTCCCCACCACTGAGATCAGACTAACTGACCTATAATTTCCATTCTTCTGCCTCTCTCCCTTGTTGAAGGATGGAGTGATATTTGCAATTTTCCAGTCCTCCCAAGCAATTCCAGAATCCATTGATTCTTGAAAGATCATTACTAATCCCTCCACAATCTCTTCAGCAACCTCTTCCAGAACCCTGGGGTATAGACCGTTTGGTCCAGGTGATTTATCTATCTTCATACCTTTCAGTTTCCCAAGCACCTTCTTCCTAATAATGACAACTTCACTTATTTCTGCATTCTGACGCTCATAGAGTCACAGAAAAGTGCAGCACACAAGATTCAAGATTCAAAAACTTTATTGTCATTCTAACCATACATCAGCTCTGCAGGGCAGAATGAGAGCGCTTCTCAGGGGCAGTGCAATCATAACATAACAAACGCAACACTAAATAATAAACATAACAATAAATAGTAAAACACAACAGCCACATGTCAGTTAAAATCAGTTATAAGTGTCCAGTGCAAGTTAAAAGTGTCCAAAGCAGAGTCAGGTGGAGCAACTATTTAGCAGTCTGACTGGCTGTGGGAGGAAGCTGTTTAGTAGCCTTGTGGTTTTAGTTTTGATGCTCCTGTAACGTTTGCCTGATGGCAGAAGAACAACCAGTTCATGGAGAGGGTGTGAGGGGTCTTTAATGATGTACTGTGTCTTCTGGAGGTATTGACTCTGAAAGAGGTCTTGGACAGAAGGTAGGGAGACCCCAATAACCTTCTCTGCTCCCCTAACCACCCTCTGCAAGGCTTTTTTGTCGACAGCACTGCAGCCGGAGTACCAGGTTGTGATGCAAACGGTCAGCACCCTCTCAACCACGCCTCTGTAGAATGTAGTTAAGATGTTAGTGGGGAGTGATGCTTGTTTAAGCTTCCTCAGAAAGTGCAATCTCTGCTGGGCCCGTTTCACAATCCCAGTGGTGTTCCTGGACCAGGTGAGATTGTCCGAGATCTGCACCCCAAGGAACTTGATGTTTTCCACTCGCTCCACTGTGGAGCCGCTGATGCTGAGGGGTGTGTGCTCAGGCTGAAACTGTCTGAAATTGACGATCATCTCCTTGGTTTTGGTGACATTAAGCATCAAGTTGTTATCACTGCACCAGCTCTCTAGGTGTTTGACCTCCTCCCTGTACATAGTTTCATCATTTTTGCTGATGAGCCCCACCACTGTGGTATCATCTGCAAATTTAATGATCAGGTTCTCCTTGAATCTGGCTGCACAGTCATGTGTTAGCAGTGTAAACAGCAATGGGTAAGCACACAGCCTTGTGGGGATCCAGTGCTCAGTGTGATGGAGTCAGAGATGTTCCTGCCAACACGGACTGACTGTGGTCTCTGTCAAGAAATCCAGAATCCAGCGACACATGGCAGTGCTAAGGCCAAGCAGCGACAGTTTCTCCACTAGTCTCTGCGTGATGATGGTATTGCACGCTGAACTGAAATCAATGTACAGGATTCTGGCATAAGTGTCTTTGTTGTCCAAGTGAGAGAGAACTGTGTGCAGTGTGGTGGATATTGCCTCCTCCGTAGAGCGATTTGGATGATAAGCAAACTGTAGAAGATCCAGCGATGAGGGGAGGCTGGCTGTGATATGAGGCTTGACAAGCCGTTCGAAACATTTCATCACTATGGGGGTCAGGGCAACGGGACGGTTATTATTCAGACAGGCTACAACTGATTTCTTTGCTACAGGGATGACTGTGGAGGTTTTGAAGCATCTGGGGACAATAGCTTGACTAAGGGAGATGTTGAAAATGTCTGTCAGGACATATGCTAATACATCAGCACATTCCTTGAGCACACGTCCAGGGATATTGTCGGGACCTCCCGCTTTTCGTGGGTTGATCCTGGCAAGGGTCCTCTGTGTTTGCTCTGGATCAATGATTGGAGCCGGCCGGTCAGATGGTAAAAAGGGACTGGTTCTCCCCCTTGCTGTAGTGTTTGATGCTTCGAAGCAGGCAAAGAAATTGTTAAGCCTGTCTGGAAGAGAGGTGTCGCTGTCATCAGTTTTCTGCCTGATCCTGTAGTCTGTCAGAGCTTTAATTCCCTGCCACATCCGTCTGGTGTCACCTGTGTCACAGAAAATAAGCTCTTCTGCCCATCTAGTTTGTGCCAAACCATTTAAACTGCCTACTCCCACTGACCTCCACCGGGACTATAGCCCCCCATACTACTACCACCATGTACCTATCCAAACTTCATTAAACGTTGAAATTGAGCTTACATGCAGCACTTGCACTGGCAGTGTGTTCCACACTCTCATGACACTCTTTCACCTTTCAACTTTAACCCATGACCAATAATTGTCCCACCCATCCTCAGTGGAAAAAGCCTGCCTGCATTTATCCTATCTATGCCCCTCATAATATTGAATACCTCTATCAAATCTCCCTCAATCTTCTACGTTCCAAAGGGTAGAGTCCTAACTTATTCAATATTTCCATATTACTTGAGTCCTTCAGACCTAGCAACCTTCTTGAAAATTTTCTCTGCACTCTTTCAACCTTATTTACATCTTTGCTGTAGATACTTGACCAAAATGGTACACAATACTCCAAAATTTAGGCCTCACCAATGTTTTGTACTCAATTCTTTGATTTATGAAGGCCAATGTGCCAAAAGCTTTCTTTATGACCCTATCAACCTGTGATACCACTTTCAATGAATTACCTTCCTGTATTCCCAGATCCTATCGTTCTACCACACTCCTCAGTGTCCTACCCTTCACTGTGTAAGACCTATTGTATTTGGGCCTACCTAATTACTACACATCACACCTCTCAAACTTCTGGCATAGTGTTCGAATCTTCCACAGTGAAGATGGATGGGAAATATTTATTCATTTCATCCACCGTTTCCATATGCCCCAGCATAATTCTCTAGTGATTGGATATCTGCTCTTGCCTCTTTTTACTCTTTAGAAATCTAAGAAATTTTTGTATCCTCTTTAACATTATTGGCTACCTTACCTTTATATTTCATCTTTTCTTTTTTAGTTGCCTTCTGTTTTTTTTTAAAGCTTCCCAGTCTTCTAACTTCCCACTAATTTTTATTATATGCCCTCTCCTAAGCTTGTATGTTGGCTTTGACTTGCCTTGTCAGCCACAGTTCTGCTGCTTTCAGAATACTTAAGACTATAAGACCATAAGACATAGGAGCAGAATTGGGTCATTCCACTCATCGAGTCTGCTCCACCAGTCCATCATGCCTGATCCCGGATCCCACTCAACCCGATATACCTGCCTTCTCGCCACATCCTGTGATGCCCTGACCGATCAGGAAGCAATCAACTTCTGCCTTAAATATACTCATGGACTTGTCCTCCACTGCAGTCTGTGGCAGAACATTCCACAGATTTACTACTCTCTAGCTAAAAAAATTCCTTCTTACATCTATTCTAAAGGGCCACCTCTCAATTTTCAGGCTGTGCTCTCTAGTCCTGGATACCCCACCAAAGGAAACATCCTCTCCACATACACCCTCTCTAGTCCTTTCAACACTCGGTAGGTTTCAATGAGAATGAAACCTCCCCCCACCCCCCACATTCTTCTAAATTCCAGTGAGTACAGGCCCGAGGCTGCCAAATTCTCCTCATATGTTAACCCCTTCATTCCCCAAATCATCCTCTTGAACAACCTCAGGACTCTCTCCAATGACAACACATCCTTTCTCTATCATGGAGTCTCAGTCATTGAGTGTGTTCAGGGAAGAATGACAGATATTTTGATATTAATGGAATCAAAGGGTATGGAAGGAGGGTACAAGAGTAGTGCCGAGGTAAAAGATCGCCCGTGATCTGATTGAATTGTAGAGCTGGAATGGAGATTGATGGCTGAATCTGGCTTCTATCTCTTACAATAAGCACAATTTGGTCAGGATTGTTGTGCATATTGGGAACTCAGGTTGAGGTGTTTGATGTTGTATTGTCCGCCGAGCTTGGCAATTAGCTTGCAGATGTTTCATTACCAGTTGAGGTGACATCCTTCGTGCGAAGTTGTTGGTGTTTCTCTCTGGGAGTGCTCATACTCCATTCATTTGCCTCAGTTCTGATTAGATACCCCTTCAGTTGACCTTTGAATTCTACTGGCTCATGTGCCTTTGGCTCTTAGGTGTTGGTAGATAGCATCTATTTTGATATGTTTGTTTATGGAGTTATCAGAAAAGAACCGTTCTTCTAAAAATTCTCGTGTCTGCTCTGTGTTTGCCTGCACCAGAAACTCTGCGGTGTCTCAGTTAAAGCGGTGTCCTTCTCAGTCTTCATGTACTGAGATCAGTGACAGTGGAAGATATCCTTGTGACACCAGTTTGTGGTCCCATAAACAAGCTGAGAGTTTACATCCTGTCTGGCCAACGTAGTTCTTGTTGCAGTCTCCACAGGTGAGTGCTATCTACGAACCCCTAAAAGCCAAAGGAACATGAACCAATAGAATTCAAATGTCAACATTAAGGGATGGCCAATCAGGACTGAGGCAAGCAAACGGGGGCTTGTATGAACACAAGTACTCCCAGAGGGTAACACCAACAACTGCGCGCCGAAGATGTCACCTCAATTGGTGATGAAACGTCTGCAAGCTAATTGCCAAGCTTGGCAAACACCACAACATCAAACCATTTGCTCAGTTCCTGAATTGGTTACAAAAATGTGCAGAATGTCATCAAAATACTTCCTGAGGTGAGCTGTCTCAGCGTTGCCAGATGGAAATTGGTACAGCAGTCTATTCTGAAGCAGGACGAGAGTTTGATTGGAATTTCACTTCTGTATTTGAATATATTGCAGAGAAATGAACAAACACCTTCGAGATGAACAGGATATGTCCAATTTCAAGGTGAGTTCTATGACTGCCTCTTACAGACAGGTAAACAGTTTGATTTTTGCTGCATTTATCTTGAAAATAGAATGTTGTTGTGAAAAGATGTCATGGATCAAGCACACACCTTTGGAAAATATACTGTACAATTATTTCATCTTTGTTACATTTCAGAAGCCATTCAAATCTGGATCAGGGAAGCAAAGAGCTGTTTGTGCTGCTGGTCAATGTGTGGAGAACAAGCTATGTTCAGACAGGTAACCGTGCTGTGTAATGGGCCTGCTGTTCAAAGCCTCTTACAGCCACAGTCACAAGTTATACTTGTAACTCACTTGGATGTCAGCGAGTTAGACCAGCGGGAAGGATTTAAAAGGTGATAGCTTTATAGAGCGGGTATCGGAGGAATGGGTGACAGAGTAGAGGGAGACAGTGTATGAGGGCTTTGTTCAACGGGACTTTGGCAATAACAGGTCGAGGCAATGTAAGCTACTTGTGAGGAACAGGAAGTATGTCTGTGAAGCTGGTGTTCTGTACTGGGTGTCAGATGTGGGATGTCTGGGAGACTCCCATCCTCCCCGACAGCCACATCTGCACCAGGTGTGTCGAGCTGCAGCTCCTTAGGGACCGGGTTAGGGAACTGGAGATGCAGCTCGATGACCTTCATCTGGTCAGGGAGAGTGAGGAGGTGATAGAGAGGACTATAGGCAGGTAGTCACCCCGGGACTTAGGGAGACAGATAAGTGGGTAACAGTCAGAGGGAAGGGCAAGAGCCAGACACTAGAGAGCACCCCAGTGGCTGAACCCCCTTAACAATAAGTACTCCTGTTTGAGTATTGTTGGGGGAGACAGCCTACCTGGGGGAAGCAACAGTCGCCACGCCTGTGGCTCAGAAAGGTAGGGAAAGGAAAAGGATGGCAGCAATGACAGGGGACTATAGAGGGTCAGACAGGAGATTCTGTGGACACAGGAAAGAAACACGGATGGTAGTTTGCTTCTCAGGTGCCAGGGTCTGGGATGCTTCTGATCGTGTCCACGATATCCTGAAATGGGAAAGTGAACAACCAGAGGACATGGTGCATATTATACCATCGACATAGGTGGGAAAATGGAGGAGGGCCTGAAAACAGACTACAGGGAGTTAGGGAGGAAGTTGAGAAGCAGGACCTCAAAGGTAGTAATCTCAGGATTACTGCCTGTGCCGCGCGACAGTGAGTATAGGAATAGAGTGAGGTGGAGGATAAATGCGTGGCTGAGGGGTTGGAGCAGAGGGCAGGGATTCAGATTTCTGGATCATTTTTGGGACAGGTGTGACCTGTACAAAAAGGACGGGTTGCACTTGAATCCAAGGGGGACCAATATCCTGGCAGGGAGGTTTGCTAAGGCTGCTGGGGAGAGCTTAAACTAGAATTGCTGAGGGGTGGGAACTGAAGTGAAGAGACAGAGGAAGGGGTGGTTGACTCACAAATAGAGAAAGCTTGTAGGCAGTGCGAGAGGGAGAATAGGCAGGTGATAGAGAAGGGATGCGCTCAGACTGATGGTTTGAGATGGGTCTATTTTAATGCAAGAAGCATCATGAACATGGATAAGTACCTGGAGCTATGATGTTGTGGCCATTACAGAGACTTGGATGGCTCAAGGGCAAGAATGGTTACTTAGAGTGCCAGGCTTTAGATGTTTCAGAAAGGACAGGGAGGGAGGCAAAAGAGGTGGAGCATGGCAGTGTTGATCAGAGATAGTGTCATGGCTGCAGAAAAGGAGGAAGACATAGAGGGATTGTCTACTGAGTCTCTGTGGGTGGAAGTTAGGAAAAGGAAGGAAGTTGAGAAAGCAGGGCCACAAAGGTAGTCATCTCGGGATTACTGCCTGTGCCACGTGACAGTGAGTATAGGAACAGAATGAGGTGGAAGATAAATGCGTGGCTGAGGGATTGGAGCAGGGGGCAGGGATTCAGATTTCTGGATCATTGGGACCTCTTTCGGGGCAGGTGTGACCTGTACAAAAAGGACAGGTTGCACTTGAATCCCAGGGAGACCAAGATCCTGGCAGGGAGGTTTGCCAAGGCTATTGGGGAGATTTTAAACTAGAATTGCTGGGGGATGGGAACCGAACTGATGTGACGGAGGAAAGGGAGATTGTCTCACAAATAGAGAAAACTTAGAGACAGTATGAGAGGGAGGATAGGCGGGTAATAGAGAAGGACGTACTCAGACCAGTGGCTTGAGATGTGTCTATTTTAATGCGAGGAGTATTATGCACAAAGCGGATGAGCTTAGAGTGTGGATCAGCACTTGGAACTATGATGTTGTGGCCACTACACAGATTTGGATGGTGCAGGGCCAGGAATGGCTACTTCAAGTGCCAGGTTTTAGATGTTTCAGAAAGGACAGGGAGGGAGGCAAAAGAGGTGGGGGCGTGGCACTGTTCATCAGGGATAGTGTCACAGCTACAAAAAAGGAGGAAGTCATGGAGGGGTTGTCTACGGAGTCTCTGTGGATGGAAGTTAGGTATAGGAAGGGGTCAATAACTCTACTGGGTGTTTTTATAGACCACCCAATACTAGCAGGGACATTGAGGAGCAGATCAGGAGACAGATTCTGCAAAGGTGTATTAATAATAGGGTTGTTGTGGTAATTTCCCAAATATCGATTGGCATCTCCCTAAAGTGAGGGGTTTATATGGGGTGGAGTTCGTTAGGTGTGTTCGGGAAGGTTTCTTGACACAATATGTAGATAAGCCTACAAGAGGAGGGGCTGTATTTAGAAACATAGAAAACCTACAGCACATTACAGGCCTTTCGGCCCTCAATGCTGTGCCGAACATGTATTTACTTTAGAAATTACCTCGGGTTACGCATAACCCTCTATATTTCGAAGCTTCATGTACCTATCCAGGAGTCTCTTAAAATACTCTATTGTATCCGCCTCCACCAACATCACCAGCAGCCCATTCCACACACTCGCCACTCTCTACGTAAAAAAAAACTTACCCCTGACATCTGCTCTGTACCTAATCTGGTATTGGGAAGTGAACCTGGTCAGGTGTCAGGTCTCCCAATAGAAGAGCATTTTGGAGATAGTGATCACAATTCTATCTCCTTTACCATAGCATTGGAGAGAGATAGGAATAGACAAGTTAGGGAAACGTTTAATTGGAGTAAGGGGAAATATGAAGCTATCAGGCAGGAACTTGGAAGCGTAAATTGGAAACAGATGTTCTCAGGGAAACGTATCGAAGAAATGTGGCAAATGTTCAGGGGATATTTGCATGGGGTTCTGCATAGGTACGTTCCAATGAGAGAGGGAAAGGATGGTAGCATACAGGAACCATGGTGTACCAAGGCTGTTCTAAATCTAATCAAGAACAAAAGAAGAGCTTATGAAAGGTTCAAAAAAATTAGGTAATGATAGAGATCTAGAAGATTATAAGGCTAGCAGAAAGGAGCTAAGAATGAAATTAGGAGAGCCAGAAGGGGCTATGAGAAGGCCTTGACAGACAGGATTAAGGAAAACCCCAAGGCATTCTACAAGTATGTGAAGAGCAAGGGGATAAGACGTGAGAAAGTAGGACCAATCAAGTGCGACAGTGGAAAAGTGTGTATGAAACCGAAGGAGATAGCAGAGGTACTTAATGAATACTTTGCTTCCGTATTCACTACAAAAAGGAGCTTGGCGATTGTAAGGATGACTTGCAGTGGACTGAAATGCTTGAGCATGTAGATATTAAAGAAGAGGATGTGCTGGAGCTTTTGGAAAGCATCAAGTTGGATAAGACACCAGGACCGATGGGATGTGCTCCAGGCTACTTGGGAAGTGAGGGAGGAGATTGCTGAGACTCTGGCTATGATCTTTGCGTCATCAATGAGGATATCAATAAGTTGATGGAGAAGATCCTGAGAGGCAGGATTTATGAACATTTGGAGAGGCGTAATATAATTAGGAATAGTCAGCATGGCTTTGTCAAAGGCAGGTTGTGCCTTATGAGTCTGATTAAATTTTTTGAGGATGTGACTAAACACATTGATGAAGGTAGAGCCGTAGATGTAGTGTATATGGATTTCAGCAAGGCATTTGATAAGGTACCCCATTCAAGGCTTATTGAGAAAGTAAGGAGGCATGGGATTCAAGGGGACATTGCTTTGTGGATCCAGAACTGGCTTGCCCACTGAAGGCGAAGTGTGGTTATAGATGGGTCATATTTTGCATGAAGGCTGGTGACCAGTGGTATGCCTCAGGGATCTGTTCTGGGACCCCTACTCTTTGTGATTTTTATAAATGATCTGGCTGACGAAGTGGAGGGATGGGTTAGTAAGTTTGCTAATGATACAAAGGTTGGGGGTGTTGTGGATAGTGTGGAGGGCTGTCAGAGGTTACAGCGGGACATTGATAGGATGCAAAACTGGGCTGAGAAGCGGCAGATGGAGTTCAACCCAGATAAGTGTGAGGTGGCTCATTTTGGTAGGTCAAATATGATGGCAGAATATAGTATTAATGGTAAGACTCTTGGCAGTGTGGAGGATCAGCGGGATCTTGAGGTCTGAGTCCATAGGACATTCAAAGCAGCTGCACAGGTTGGCTGTATGGTTAATAAGTCATACGGTACATTGGCCTTCATCAACCATGGTACTGAATTTAAGAGCTGAGAGGTAATGTTGCAGCTATAAAGGACCCTGGTCAGACCCCACTTGGAGTACTGTGCTCAGTTCTGGTCACCTCACTACAGGAAGGACGTGGAAACCATAGAAAGGGTGCAGAGGAGATTTACAAGGATGTTGCCTGGATTGGGGAGCATGCCTTATGAGAATAGGTTGATGGAACTCGGCCTTTTCTCCTTGGAGCGACGGAGGATGAGAGGTGACCTGATAGAGGTGTGTAAGATGACGAGAGGCATTGATTGTGTGGATAGTCAGAGGCTTTTTCCCTGGAGCGAAATGGCTAACATGAGAGGGCACAGTTTTAAGGTGCTTGGAAGGAGGTACAGAGGAGATGTCGGGGTAAGTTTTTTATGCAAAGACTGGTGAGTGCGTGGAATGGGCTGCCAGCGATGGTGGTGGAGGCGGATACGATAGGGTCTTTTAAGAGACTCCTGGATGGGTACATGGAGCTTAGAAAAATAGAGGACTATAGGTAACCTCAGTAATTTCTAAAGTAAGTACATGTTCGGCACAGCATCGTGGGCCGAAGGGCCTGTATTGTGCTGTAGGTAATCTATGTTTCTATGTTACATGGCACCAAGACGTACCCTTCTGCACAACTTGTCCATGCTGATTAAGGTGTCTTCCGGAGCTGGTCCTATGCAGCCCATATCTCTCTGAATCTTTCCCTGTACCAAACTAAATGTCATTTGTAGTCATACCCACCTTTACCACTTCCTCTGGCAGCTCCTTTTACCCACCATCTTTTGTATGGGAAGATTTGTCACCAGGTCTCTTTGAACTCCTTCCCTCTCACCTTAATTTTAATCCCTCCTGTTTTAGACTCTCCTATTCTACAAAACATACTTTGACCATTTATCTTACCTATGCCCCTCATGAGTTTATAAATCTATAAAGCCACCCTAAGCCTCCTTCACTCCAGAGAAAACAGTCCCAACCTATCCAGTCTCTCCTCATAATGCAAGCTCCCAGTACCAGAAGCCGCCTTCTGAATCTTTTCTGCACCCTTTCTAGTTTAATCAAATCTTCCAATATTCCTTCTGCAGTCTCCCAATGTCCCAAACAGCTATAACATGATATTCAAACTCACTTCCTTACCACTAGTTACAGGCCTCCAATCTGAAAAAAAGCAGCCCTCCATTACCACCTACCTTCCACAAAGCAAATTTTGTATCCAACTTCACCATGGCTCCAATATTATCTCCCCTAGGCCAGTGTATCATGTGGGACCTTGCCAAAAGCTCTGCTAAAGCTCCTGTAAATAATCTCAACCTGCCCTCATCAGTCCACTTGGTCATCTTTTCAAGACCATCCATTAAATACATGAGATACAATTCCTCAGATACAAAGTCATGTGGATCATGCCTAAACAGTGATTACCTTCACAAATGCAGGTGGATTCTTGTTGTGATTCACTAATAGTGAGGATACCTCAGCAGCATGTGCCTGCTCTCACCCATATCCTTAAGCATATTCACAACCGGGCTTCCGCCAACCTTTCAATAGTAAATGTCAGGGGTTGAACACCCCTGAGGAAAGAAACTTCACTCCCATCTCAGTCCTAAATCTGAGTCCTTGACTCATGATATCCCTGAGAGGGAAATGGCCTCCTTACACCATTCTTTCTGAACCTGTCAGAATTTTGGAGGTTTAACATGATATGTATCAGTCTGAACTCTAGTGAAAACATTCCTTGTCAACAGTCTCTCTCTGATTCCCCCCCTCCCCCCGCTTCCTGGAAATGAGAAATGAGGTTAGTCATCAAAGTCAAAGACCCACTGGAGATGGACAAAAGCAAATTAAAGCCCTGTGGAGAACTTGGGCAAGTTGGACTTTGTAATTCCACTAACCTTTTGCATTTTGTTAATTAAATCAGGCAGGACATTGGCAACTCAAAACCATCATTGAACAATCTGTGGCAAGCAAATAGACTGAGCCATATCAGAAAAGGAATGAATAAGGAATCTCCACCAGCAGAGCGAAGGTGCTTGCAGAGAATTATTTCAATTGAAGAAGACCCACTACCATACCTTCTTGAAGCACATTCAGCAACTCCATTACATAACTGGGTTGAGCTAAAAGAGGAGGAGCTGCATGAAGAGCAAAGCCAAGATGTAGCAGAGACTCCTTCGCTGCCAAGCAGCCAAACGGTAGATCCAGCAACATTGGAACAAGTAAGTTTTAAATTTTGAAAATTCCATCCCAGTCACAATGCTATTAGGCAGGAACTGGGGAGCACAAAATGGGAACAGATGTACTCAGCATCAGGTTTAATATCACTGGTGTATGCCGTGAAATTTGTTGTTTTGTGGCACCAGTGCATTGCAATACACAGTAATGTATATATGTGTTCATGGGTTCAATGTTGATTCAGAAATCTGATGGCAGAGGCGAAGAAGCTGTTGATGAAACATTGAGTTGTGTCTTCAGGCTCTTGTAGCCTCTCCTTGATGGTAGTAATGAGAAGAGGACATGTCCTAAGTGATGGGGGGTCCTTAATGATGGATGCCACCTTTTTTGAGGCATTATCTTTTAAAGCTATCCTTGTTGCTGGAAAGGTTAGTGCCAGTGATGGATCTGGCTGAGTTTACAACTTTCTGCAGCTTTTTCCGATCCTGTGTAGTATCCTCACCATAGGAAAGGATGATGCAACCAGTTAGAATGCTCTTCATGGTACAGCAGTAGAAACACGTGGATGCTTTTGGTGACATGCCAATTCTCCTCAAACTCCTAATGAACTATAGCTGCTGTCGTGTCTTTGTTGCAATTATATCAGTATGTTTGGCCCAGCACAGGTCTTCGGAGATGTTTACACCCAGGAACTTGAAACTGCTCACCCTTTTCACTTCTGATCTATCGATGTGGACTGGTGTGTGTCCCTTGATTTAACCTTCCTGAAATCCACAATCAATTCCTTGGTCTTACTGATGTTGAGTGCGAGGCAGTTGCTGCGATACCACTCCAAATAGTTGCTGACTATCTCACTCCTGTGCACCCCCTCTTCACCATCTGAAATTCTGCCCACAATAGGTGTGTCACTGGAGTATTGAAAGATGGCATTTGAGTTGTGTTTAGCCACACATTCATGGGTGCAGAGAGAGTAAAGCGGAGGGCTAAGCACGTATCCTTGAAATGTGCCAGTGAGGAAGAGATGTTATTTCCGATCCGCACAGATTGTGGTCTCACAATGAGGAAATCAAGGATCCAATTGCAGAGGGAGGTACAGAGGCCCATATTTTAAAGCTTAGAGTCATAGAAAAGTACAGCACAGAAACAGGGCCTTCAGTCCATCTAATCCATACTGAACCATTTAACCTGCCTACTCCCATTGACCTGCACCAGGACCATAGTCTTCCATACCCCTACCATCCATGTACCTATCCAAACTTCTGTAAAATGTGCTGAAGGAAACAGGAAGATAGCAGAAGGACTTAGATAGATTAGGAAAATGGGAAAGAAAGTAGCAAATGAAATACAGTGTTGGAAAATGCATGGTCTTGCACTTTGGTAGAAGAAATAAATGTGTAGACTATTTTCTAAACGGGGAGAAAATCCAAAATTCTGAGCTGTAAAGGGATTTGGCAGTCCTTGTGCAGACCACACTAAAGGTTAACTTACAGTTTGAGTCAGTGGCGAGGAAGGCAAGTGCAATGTTAGCATTCATTTCAAGAGGTCTAGAATACAAGAGCAAGGATGTGATGCTGAGGCTTTATAAGGCACTGGTGAGGCCTTACCTTGAGAATTGTGAACAGTTTTGGGCTCCTCATCTAAGGAAAGATGTACTGGCATTGGAGAGGGTTCAGAGAAGATTCACAAGGATGGTTCTGTGAATGAAAGAATTATCATATGAAGAACTTTGGTAGCTCTGGGTCTGTACTCACTGGAATTTAGAAGAGTGAGGGGGGCTCTCATTTGGATAACTAAGAAAATAAAAGAAGGCATCAAACTAAAAGCTTGTGTACAAAGTCACCAAGAGTTTTGGGAAACCTGAAGACTGAGAAGACTTTAAAAGCAACAAAGAACCACAAAGTGAGTAATAAAAAAAGGGATAATATATTATAAAAATAAACAAGCACAAAATATAAAAACGGATAGTAAAAGTTTTTATAATTATATAAAATGGATAAAGGTGGTAAAGTGAACATAGATCCCTTGAAGGATGAGAAGGGGGAAATGATATTGAGTAATGAGGAAAAGGCAGTGGCTTCGAATGATTATTTGTGTCAGTCTTCATGGTGGAGGACATGTCTAATATAACAAAGAGTGATGTTATAGATGCAATGGGAGATGAGGACCTCGATACAATAGCTATCGCTAAAGAGGTAGTGCTGAGCAAACTTGTGGGCCTGAAGATAGATAAGTTCCCTGGTTCTAATGGAATGCATCCCAGGGTACTGAAAGAAATGGCAGAGGTTATGGAGGCTTTGGTGATCATTTACCAAGATCCTCTGGACTCTGGGCAGGTTCCGACTGATTGGAAGATGGCGAATGTCATGCCACTGTTCAAAAAAGGATGTAGGCAAAAGGCAGGTAACTATAGGCCAGTTAGTTTCACATCTGTAGTTGGGAAAATGCTTGAAGCTATATTTGAAGAAGAAATAGCGAGACATCTGGAAAGAAATGAATCCATCAGGCAGATGCAGCATGAAATCAGCAAAGGCAGGTCTTTGACAAACTTACTGGAGTTATTTGAGGATATAACGAGCGCAGTAGATAGAGGGGAATAGATGGACATTATTTACTTGGATTTCCAGAAGGCGTTCGATAAGATACCACATAAAAGACTTATCCATAAGATAAGGATGCATAGAGTTGGGGGTGATGTATTTTAGCATGGATAGAGGATTGGTTAACTAACAGAAAGCAGAGAGTTGGGATGCATGGATGTTACTCTGGTAAGCAGTGTGCTGCAGGGGTAGGTCTTGGGCCCACAACTGTTCACGATAGAGATTAATGATCTGCAAGAGGGACCTGAGTGTTGTGTATCTAAGTTTGCTGATGATGCTAAATTGAGTGGAAAAGCAAATTGTGTAGAAGATACAGAGGGTCTGCAGAGAAATATAGATGGGTTAAGTGAGTGAGCAAGGGTCTAGCAGATGGAGTAAGATGTTGGTAAATGCGAGGTCATCCACTTTTGAAGGAAAAATGAAAGAGCAGATTGTTATTTAAATGGTAAAAAATTGCAATATACTGCAGTGCAGAGGGACTTGAGTGTGCATGAATCACAAAAAGTTGGTTTGCCGGTGCAGCAGGCTATCAAGAAGGCAAATGAGATGTAGGACTTCACTGCTAGTGGGACTGAATTTCAGAGTAGGGAGATTATGCTGCATCTGTATAGGGTACTGGGGAGGCCGCACCTGGAGTACTGCGTGCAGTTCTGGTCTCCATACTTAAGTAAAGATATACTGATTTTGGAAGTGGTGAAGAGGTGGTTCACCAGGTTGATTCCAGAGATTTGGGTGGGGGGTTAGACTATGAGGAGAGATTGAATCGCCTGGGACTGTACTCGCTGGAATTCAGAAGAATGAGAGGAGAGCTTGTAGAAACATAAAATTATGAAAGGGATAGATAAGATAGAGGCTGGAAAGTTGTTTCCACTGATAGGTGAGATTAGAACAAGGGGACATAGCCTCATGTTTCAGAGGAGTATACTTAGAACGGAGATGAAGAGGAACTGCTTTTCCCAGAGGGTGGTGAATCTGTGGAATTCTCAATGAAGCAGTCAAGGCTACCTCAGTAATTATATTTAATACAAGGTTGGATAAATTTTTGCATAGTAGGGGAATTAAGGGTTATGGGGGAAAGGCAGGTAGGTGGAGATGAGTCCATGGCCAGATCAGCCATGATCTTATTGAATGGCGGAGCAGGCTTGACAGGCCAGATGGCCGACTCCTGCTCCTGTTTCTTATGTTCTTAAAACCTTTTGAATGTTGAAAGGCCTAGACAGAGTAGATGTGGAAAGGATTTTTTCCATGTTGAGGGAGTCTATGATGAGAGGGCACAGGCTCAGGATTGAGGGACGTCGGTTCAAACAGAGGTGCAGAGAAATTTCTTTAGCCAGAGGGTGGTGAATTTGTGGAATTTGTTGCCATGTGTGGAGGCCAGGTCGTTGAGTGTATTTAAGATGGAGATTGATAGGTTCTCGATTGGCCACAGCATCAGAGGTTATGGAGCAAAGGTCGGAGAGGGGGGCTGAGGAGGGGAGAAAAGGATCCTCTATGATTGAATGGCGAAACGGACTCGATGGGCCAAATGGCCTAATTCTACTCCTGTGTCCTATGGTTTTATCAAGTGAGATAACCTCCATTTCTCAGTCTAGCAAATCTACATTTTCTGAAACATTTTTGCTCTTTCCTAATGGGGACATGAAACGACAATCACTCCTGACCCTGCCAGACCACTTTTGTGTAACACACCTACTTAGTAATACTTCATTTATCAAAGCCGTTTAACTAAACAACAGATATTTTTGCAGGACAGAGAAATATTCTCCAACCCCGACCGTTTATTCAAAATAATTTTGATTGGTAACTCCAGTGTGGGGAAAAGCTCTGTGTTGAGAAGATTTTGTGGTGATGGTTTTTATCCTGGGATCTGTGCGACTGTTGGTACGTGAGCTGACATCAACTTTCATCTGCCTGTCATCTCCTGATGTGCATTCAGTTTTCTGTAACTATATATATGAACCTGCTATTAGATTTTCCCCTCTGATAATTGTAATTTATCATTCAAATGTATCACTTAATTGCTTAGCCCATCAACCCTACTGGAGCATAGGCCATGGACAGCAGCTTGCCAGAGTTCTCTGTTCTGGGCCAGTCTTTCAACTTGTCTCCATATGTACCTATCTTCTTGGCATATCCTTCCCTCTCCCAGGGATGAAATATTTGGAGCTACTGTTTACTTTTCTGTAGCGCTAGGTTCTTAAGGGATGAGGTTTACTTTTCTGTCGCGCTAGGTTCTTATGGGATGAGGTTTACTTTTCTGTCGCGCTAGGTTCTTATGGGATGAGGTTTACTTTTCTGTAGTGCTGGGTTCTGATGGGATGAGGTTTACTTTTCTGTAGTGCTGGGTTCTGATGGGATGAGGTTGCTAGCCCCATACCCAACACTTCCTTTTGCAGCCAGGCTTGGCAGAGTTGACTCAAAGGCATGAGCACCCAACTTCCCAGTTTCTGGTGTCCCACACACACTCCCAGTTCACTTCATTCTCTTCTCCATTTGTTTCTCCCTCCAACTTTGCATGTTCCTTCTCAGTCCTGATGCCCAAAACATTGATCTGTCCCTTCTTCTACAGATGTTGATTGATCCAACATTCTGTTCATCATCCTACCTCGTTCAATGGTAGCACCTTGTTGAATATACAAATTGTCAGAATAAAAGGCAGGGCTAACTGATTAGGGAACCTTGATTTCCAAGAGATTGAGGCCCTGGTTAAGAAGGAGGTGCACAGCAGATAAATGCAACAAAAAACAAATGAGCTATCTGAGTAGTATAAGAAATGCAAGAGAACATTTAAGAAGGAAATCAGGAGGGCTAAAATAAGGCATGAGGAGAATTCTAAGAGCTTCTACAGATATATTAAAAACAAAAGGATAGCAAGGGACAAAATTGGTCCACTAGAAGATCAGAGTGGTCATCTATACATGGAGCTGAAAGAGATGGGAGAGATCTTAAATTGATTTTTTGCATCTGTATTTACTCAGAAGACAGATTTTGCATCATTACTCGGAAGTCTATGAGACAAAATAGCAGTGAGATCATGGACCCTACACAGATTACAGAGGAGGAGGTGTTTATTGGCTTGAGGCAAATGAGGGTGGATAAATCCCCAGGACCTGACACAGTGTTCCCTTGGACCCTGTGGAAGGCTAGAGCAGAAATTGCAGGGGCCCTGCCAGAGATATTTAAAATGTCCTTAACAACAGGTGAGGTACTGGTGGGTAGCTAATGTTGTTTCATTTTTTAAGAAGGGCCCTAAGAGTAAACCAGGATTTTATTAGCCTGATGTCAGGAGTGAGGAAGTCATTGGAAGGTATTCTAAGGGACCAGATATCTAAGTATTTGTATAGACAGAGATTGATTAGGAATGGTCAACATGGTTTTGTGCACGGTAGGTACACCCAATCTAATAGAGATTTTAAAGGAGGTTACCTGGAAAGCTGATGAAGAAAGACAGTAGTTGTAGTCTACATGGACCTTGCAAGACTTTAGTTTTCCTCTATCCATCCTGATTATTACACTCCATATACACTAATAAATTTGTAAAAAAAAACACAATTTTGCTGTTAAATGATCAATATCTACTCTTTATATTATGAGTTTCTAAATGATCTGTTACAAGTACCTTCTGGATTCCAGCTTCTTCCTAATGATGAATAAACCAACTGGTTTATTGTTTTTTGCATTCATTCTTCCTCTTTTCCAGTTTTCCAATCCTCTTAGACCATTCTAGAATTCTGGGAATGTTACAGAGCCACTGTCACTGCATTCACTAGCCCTACAACTACTTTTTTAAGGTCCAGCCAACCTTTATTCCCATTATTTTGTCCAGTACTTACTCTCATTTGCTTGTCAATGATAACCGTACTGTGGGATGTAAACTGAAGTAGCAGTTATATAATTAATAACTGCTTCCTTATATAAGTAACTTCTGCTTCCAGGTATCGATTACTGTGTGAGGACGGTGAATGTTGCTGGTAGTCTGCTGGCTCTCCAGTTGTGGGATACTGCTGGCCAGGAACGGTGGGTCATTCTGGCTACTTTCTAAAGGAGGATTAACTGTTTAGAATGTTCGTCTGGTGAGAGTGTCCTTGATATTGTTATTAATACCCGGAATGGTGACCGTTTGAGGGACGGCCAGGCTTATTCCCCAGAGAATGTAGTCCATCAAATCCCCTAAATGAAAGATAAGCTCACATCGTAGACTTGACATCAAGTGCTGTGTGCCTGGACCTCAGGTGGGGCAGAGAGACAGATATGCTTCATGCAGCACCAATGTAGCATCACTGAGATTAGAGAAGCATTTTTGAAATTTAAAATTCAAATAAATTTAATCGAAGTACATATACGAGACTTATTTTCTTGTGGGAAGTCACAGTCAATAAAAGAAACTCAATTGAATCGATGAAAGACTGCACCCAACAGGATGGACAAACAAGCTGTGCAAATGCAAAAAATGTAAAAAACAAACAAACAAACAAATAAATAAATAAGCAAGCAAGATATGAATGTAGAGAATATGAGATGAAGAGTCCTTGAAAGCGAGGCCATGGGTTGTGGGAACAGTTTAGTGATGGGTGAGTGAAGTTGAGTGAAGTTATCCCCTCTGGTTCAAGAGCCTGATGGTGAGGGGTTATAGCTGTTCCTGAAACTGATGATGAGAGTCCTGAGGCTCCTGTACCTTCTTCCTGCTGGTAGCAGTGAGAAGAGAGCATGGCCCGGATGGTAGTGTCTCTTATGGATGCTGCTTTCCTGTGACAGTGCTCCGTGTAGATATGCTCAATGGTGGGGAGGGCTCTACCTGTGAAGGACTGAGCTGCATCTACTCCTTTTTGTAGGCTTGGGAGTCCTTGTGCAGAACTCCCTAAAGGTTAACTTGCAGGTTGAGTCGGTGGTGAGGAAAGCAAATGTAATGTTAGCATTCATTTCGAAAGGTCTAGAATATAAGAGCAGGGATGTGATGCTGAGGCTTTGTAAGGCACTAGTGAGGCCTCACCTTAAGTATTCTGAACAGTTTTGGGCTCCTCATCTAAGAGAAGATGTGCTGGCATTGGAGAGAATTCAGAGGAGGATCATAAGCATGATTCTAGGAATGAAAGGGTTATCATACAAGGAACGTTTGAAAGCTTTGGGTCTGTACTGGTTGGAATTTAGAAAGATAAGTGGGGGATCTCATTGAAACCTTTCGAATGGTGCAAAACCTAGACAGAGTTGATGTGCAAAGGATGTTTCTTATAGTAGGGGAGTCTAGGACAAGAGGGCACAGCACCAGTCACTGGCAGCCAACCAGAAAAGGCTCCCTTTTCGCACACTCTTTGACTTCTGCCAGTTAGCCTCTGCTTTACCCAGGCTAGAATCTTTCCTGTAATACCAGGGGCTTGTAGCTTGTTAAGCAGCCTCATGTGAGCTACCTTCTGAAAATCCAAGTACACAGCATCAACCGATTCTCTGTAATCTATCCTACTTGTTATTTCTTCAAAGAATTCCAACATATTTGGCAGACAAGATCCATGCTGGCTATAGCCTATTTTACGATGGTGCCTTCAAGTACCTGAGACTTTATCCTTAATAATTGACTTCAACATCTTCCCAACCATTGAGGTGAGACTAACTGTCCTATAGTTTCCTTTTTTATGCCTCTCTCCCTTCTTGAAGAGTGAAGTGACATTTGCAAGTTTCCAATCTTTTAGAACCATTCCAGAATCCAGTGATTCTTGAAAGATCATTGCTAATGCCTCCACAATCTCTTCACCCACCTCTTTCAGAACTCTGGAGTGTACATCATCTGGTCCAGGTGACCTATCTACCTTCAGACTTTTCCATTTCCCAAGAACCTTCTCTTGTTTTGGTAACTTCACACACTTCATGACACATGGAATTTCCACCATATTGCTATTGTCTTCCACAGTGAAGACTGACGCGACATACTTATTCAGTTTGTCCACCATTTCTTTGTCCCACACTATTACTTCTCCAGCATTACTTTCCAGTGGTCCAATATCCACTCTTGCCTCTCTTTTACACTTTATGTATCTGAAGAAACTTTTAGTATCCTCTTTAGTATTATTGGCTAGCTTACTGTCGGGTATACCATCTTAACCTTACTAATGGCTTTTTTATTTGCTTTCTGTTGGTTTTTGAAAGTTTCCCAATCCACTTCCTTCCACTAATTTTTGCTTTATTAAATGCCCTGTCTTTGGCTTTTATGTTAGCTTTGACTTTTCTTGTTAGCCATGGTTGTGTCTTTTGTTTGGAATACTTCTTCCTCTGTGGACTTGTATATCCTGTGCCTTCTGAATTGCTTCGAGATATTCCAGCAAATGCTACTCTGCCTGTCATCCCTGCCAGTGTTCCTTTCCAATCAATTCTGGCCAACTCCTCTTTCATGCCTCTGTAATTCCCTTTACTCTACTGTAATACTGATACATCTGAGCTTAGCTTCTCCTTCTTAAAGATCAGGGAGAATTTGTTCATATTATGATCACTTGCTCCTAAGGGTTCTTTTTCCTTAAGCTCCCTAATTAATTTTGATTCATTACACAACAATCCAGAATAGCTGATACCCTAGTGGGCTCAACCACGAGGTGCTCTAAAATGCCATCTTGTAGGCACTCTAGAAAATACCCCTCCTGAAATCCAGCACCATCCTGATTTTGCCAATGTACCTGCATATCAAAGTCCCCATTATTATTGTAATATTGCACTTTTGGCAAGCATTTTCCATCTCCTGTTGTAATTCCATAGAAACCACAGAAAAACTACAGCACAGAAACAGGCCTTTTGGCCCTCCTTGGCTGTGCCGAACCATTTTCTACCTAGTCCCACAGACCTGCACACGACCCATATCCCTCCATACACCTCCCATCCATGTATCTGTCCAATTTATTCTTAAATGTTAAAAAAAGAACCCGCATTTACCACCTCATCTGGCAGCTCATTCCATACTCCCACCACTCTCTGTGTGAAGAAGCCCCACCTAATGTTCTCTTTAAACTCTCCCACTACCCCCCACCCTTAACCCATGTCCTCTGGTTTTTTCCTCCCCTTGCCTCAGTGGAAAAAGTCTGCTTGCATTCACTCTATCTATACCCATCATAACTTTATATACCTCTGTCAAGTATCCCCTCATTCTTCTATGCTCCAGGGAATAAAGTCCTAACCTATTCAACCTTTCTCTGTAACTGAGTTTCTCAAGTCCCGGCAACATCCTTGTAAACCTTCTTTGCACTCTTTCAACCTTATTTATATCCTTCCTGTAATTTGGTGACCAAAACTGAACACAATACTCCAGATTCGGCCTCACCAATGCCTTATACAACCTCATCATAACATTCCAGCTCTTATACTCAGTACTTTGATTAATAAAGGCCAATGTACCAAAAGCTCTCTTTACAACCCTATCTACTTGTGACGCCACTTTTAGGGAATTTTGTATCTGTATTCCTAGATCCCTCTGTTCTACTGCACTCCTCAGTGCCTTACCATTAACCCTGTATGTTCTACCTTGGTTTGTCCTTCCAACCTGCAATACCTCACACTTGTCTGTATTAAACTCCATCTGCCATTTTTCAGCCCATTTTTCCAGCTGGTCCAAGTCCCTCTGCAGGCTCTGAAAACCTTCCTCACTGTCTACTACACCTCCAGTCTTTGTATCATCAGCAAATTTGCTGATCCAATTTACCACATTATCATCCAGATCATTGATATAGATGACAAATAACAACGGACCCAGCACTGATCCCTGTGGCACACCACTAGTCACAGGCCTCCACTCGGAGAAGCAATTCTCTACTACCACTCTTTGGCTTCTTCCATTGAGCCAATGTCTAATCCAATTTACCACCTCTCCATGTATACCTAGCGACTGAATTTTCCTAACTAACCTCCCATGCGGGATCTTGTCAAAGGCCTTACTGAAGTCCATGTAGACAATATCCATTGCCTTCCCTTCATCCACTTTCCTGGTAACCTCCTCGAAAAACTCCAATAGATTGGTCAAACATGACCTACCACGCACAAAGCCATGTTGACTCTCCCTAATAAGTCCCTGTCTATCCAAATACTTGTAGATTCTGTCTCTTAGTACTCCTTCCAATAACTTACCTACTACGGACGTTAAATTTACCGGCCTATAATTTCCCGGATTACTTTTCGATCCTTTTTTAAACAGCGGAACAACATGAGCCACTCTCCAATTCTCCGGCACCTCACCTGTAGACAGCGACATTTTAAATATTTCTGCCAGGGTCCCTGCAATTTCAACACTAGTCTCCTTCAAGGTCCGAGGGAACACCCTGTCAGGTCCCGGGGATTTATTCGTAGGTCGCATCCTTACTATTGTTTGGGGGTCTGTTCACAATTCCCATCAGGGTGTTTTTACATTTGCTGTTCCTTGGCTCTACTGCAATGATTCAACAACTTCCTACCCTATGTCACCTCCTTCAAATGATATGATTTCATTTTTTACCAACAGAACAATGCCACCCCCTCTGCCTTCCTGCATGTCCTTTCGATGCAATGTGTATCCTCGGACATTAAAGTCCCAGCTATAATCTTCTTTCAGCCATGATTCAGTGCTGCCTACAACATCATTCTTGCCGATCTGTAGCTGTGCTGCAAATTAATCCACCTCATTACGTATACTGCACACATTCAAATATAACACTTTCAGTCCTGTATTTAGCCTTTTTAAATTTTTTCTGTCTTTTACATTAAAGGGGAACATGAGGGGAAACTTCTTCACTCAGAGGATTGTGAGGGCATAGAGCAAACTGGCAGCACAGGTGGTTCATGTGAGCTCAATTTCACCGTTTAAGAGAAATTTGGGTAGGTTCATGGATGGTAGGGGGATGGAGGGCTATGGTCCTGGGGCAGCTTGATGGGTGTAAGCAGTTTAAATGTTTCAGCACAGGCCAGATGGGTCAAAGGACCTATTTTTGTGCTGTAGTTTTCTATGACTTTACAACTCTATGACACTGGCCATGGTTGTGACTGATAAGGTAAATGAAATAGCGATTAAGTTCCAACACTGAATAATCTTTTTCAATAATTAGTGTGTGGGGACCATATAAGATGTTTTTAAATTGCTGAAAGTAGCAAAGGAACTGGGAATGAGAGAACTGATGAGAATGTAAAGATGCTTCTCATGAGTGTAAGCAAGCTTAGCTAGTGGACAATACGATGGCGGAAGAATACAAGAGGAACAGTATGCAATTATCCTCTTTGGTACAGGAACCAGAGATATTGAGTAGTAATGAAATGGAGGGTGATTCAGTAAAGTTGATGTTACAAGGAATCCAGGTCTCCTTGCCCACAGGACTTGGTAGTTAACATGCAGACAGGTAGAAGGACAAATGGTATCTTGGAGAAACAAGAGACTGCATGATCTGAAATCCAAAGCAAACAAAAGGCTGGAGGAACTCAGCGGGTCAGGCAGCATCTGTGCAAGGTGTGAGGAATGGACAGTTGATATTTGGATTGAGACCCTTCATCTAGATTTAACAGTAATGGTGAGATAGCTAGTAGAAAAAGGAGAGGAAAGAGGATGGAGCAAGAACTGGTAGCCAATGCGAGGATCCAGGTAAGGAGAATTGACAGGCAGATGGGGGAGGGGAGGCTGGGAGGTAATATCTACAAAAGGCTGCAGATGTTTGAATCTGATAGGAGAGGAAGTTGGAACATAAAAGTTAGCAGTTTAACTACAATTAGAGATAATAAATGGAGGGAGATGGAGGGATCCAAATCAGAAGTGAGGCATATGGGAGGCTGGAAGCGAAGGCATAATTCAATGATATTAAAGTCACTAGACAGCACAGACAGCAGATTAGCAAGGAGTGAAGGAAATTTTTTGGAATAAATTGCATTTATTTCAATGCCAGAGACCTGACAAGTAAAGCAGATGATCTCAGGGCATGGATAGCTACTTGGGACTGGGATAACCGTTACAAAAACATAGCTAAGGGAGAGACAAGACTGGCAACTAATTATTCCAGGATACAGACCATAAGACATAGGAGCAGAATTAAGCCATCTGGCCTATTGAGTCTGCTCCGCCATTCAACCATGGCTGATCATTTTTTTTCTCCTCTTCAACCCCAGTTCCTGGCCTTCATGCAGTTAGATTGCAGAAGGTTATAAGAATTAATAGGGTTCCTATGGTGGGAGGTTTTAACTTTCCGAATATGAACTGAGATAGTGCCAAGAGTTTAGATTGGGGATGGATTTTGTTAAGTGTGATCAGGAGAGTTTCCTCAGACCCGACTATGGGAAGGGACAATCTTGGGAACTAGGACAGGGCAAGTGACTGATGTATCAATGGGGAGCACTTTGGGACCAGTGACCATTGTTCTCTTAGTTTTAGATGAGTTATGGAGATGGACTTATGTGGTACACAAGTTGAAGTTCCAAACTGAAGCAAGACAATTTGTTGACAGTATCAATAAAATCTTGCAAAAATTGATTGGGTAGGTTGTTTGTAGGCAAAGAAATGTCTGACAAGTAGTAGGGTTTCAAAAGTGAGAAGGGAGAATTCAACATTGTAAGCTTCCTATATAAGGTGGAAGTTGATCCTTTTCTGATCAGTCAGGCATCAAAGGATAAGGCGAGAAGACAAGTGTATGAGGTTGAGTGGGATCCAGGATCAGCCATGATGGAATGGTGGAGCAGACTCGATGAGCTGAATGGCCTAATTTTGCTCTTATGTCTTATGGTCTTATGAAGGGCAAAGCTGACGGTAGGGATCTGGATGATGAAGGATATCAGGAATAAAGGATATCAGATGTCAGGAAAAAAAGGAGGCATGGGTCAGATACAGGAGTGGAACCAAGTATAAAGGATGCAGGAGTATACCTGAAAGCAAACAAAAAGTTCTGATAGCTTTGGCAAAGATTGAAGAGAATCCAAAAAGATTTTATATATTAAGAGAAAAAGAGTAACTAGAGAGAAAATAAGGCTTCTCCAAGACCATAATTGACATGTTTGTGTGGGGCAGCAGGAGATGGGCGAGGTCCGCGATGTATACTCCCCCTCTGCATAACAGAAGAAGATGACCTAATTGGATACACAATTGGCTTGATGGTAGGAAATAAGATTTAATGGTGAAAGGATGTTTCTTTGTCTCTGACTGGTGGTGTGCCCCAGGAGTTGGTGTTGAGCCCATTCTTGTTTATTGTCTATATTAACGATTATAGGTGAGAATATGCAAGGAGCAGTTAGTAAGTTTGCTGATGACAATAAAATGGGCGATTTTGTGGACAGTGAAGAGGAATATCAAGAATTGCAACTGGATTTTGATTGGCTGGATAGGTGGGCTGAGGAATGGCAAATAGAATTTAATCGACGTAAGTGCAAAGTGTTTTGTTTCAGAAGACAAATCAAGGTAGAACATTGAATAAAAGTGCCTCGGTACTATTGTAGAACAGAGGGTCCTTAGAGTACAGGTGCATCATCATCACCACCAGGTGCCGTGCCCAGTTTGAGCTTTGTCTGCCATGGCCCACACACTCCTGTTTCGGGTCAAGTGGATCAATTCGTTGGTATTCATTTCCAGTTCTCTAGCTGCTGTTTCCATCATCATTTGTCTTTGTCTTCCTCTTGCTTTCTTCCCTTCAATCTTTCCCATAATTGCCGTGTATTCTAACTCTCTTTCCTAATCACATGTCCAATGAAGTTACATTGCCTTTTCATGATCTCATACATTATTTTACTTTTTGTGTTTGCTCTGTTCATGACATCTTTGTTAGATATTTGTTTTGTCCATGATATTCTTTGCATCCTCCTCAAAAACCACATCTCTGCTGCTTCAATTTGTTTCCTCATGTTACTAGATATCGTCCAACATGGTTGTCCTGGGAATGCTCTAAACATATAACATATGACAGAACTGGATAAACGTAACATTTCATTCCGGGGTATGACTCTAAACTGCAACCAGTGATGAGGCTGTGATTGGGGACTTTCAGAACTTTGGGGAAAGTGGAGTTACCCCTTAGTCATTCATTGCTCCCAGGGCCGCTCTGACCCGAAACGGTAGCACCTGCAAGGGTTCCTGCTCAGGATACGAGCGAAGGCCAACGGCAGATCCGGCAGGTTCAGTAACTGAACTTATGATGGAGAAGGCGGATGAGCTAGGACCTCAAATGTCAACGGCTATAGTACAGGCAGATGAACATTTGGGAAGAGAAATGGTGATTTCTTTAGTTCGCCCAATGGTAGGCAATAGCAAACCACCGTTGCTAGATACTAGGTTTCCTAAAATCTATTAGTTAAGAAAACCATGGTCAAACTCATGGGTGCATACCTTCGTTAAAATTGAGTCAAGGTAGATAGAGCAGTGAAGAAGGATATGGTCTGCTGACCTTAATCAGTCAGGGGATTGAATATAAAGGTGAGAGGTCATGTTGCTATTGTACAAGACATTGGTGAGACCAATGTCAAGTTTTGGTCACCCTGTTATAAGAAGGATGTGACTAAACCGGAAATAGTGTGAAAAAAATTTCCAGGACGTTGCCAGGATTTGAGGAACTGAGTTAAGGGGAGAGATTAGATGGGCTGGGCCTTTGGAGCTCATTGGATTATAGAAGACCAAGGAGTGATCTTACAGTGATGTATAAAATCATGAGGGGCTTACATAGTGTGATCAATCCTTCATCCAGGGTTAGGGAAATGAAAACTAGGATGCATAGTTTTAAGGTTAGAGGTGAAAGGTTTAATAATAATCTCAGGCAATGTTTTTATATTGCGGATAATACATCTATGGAACCAACTGCTAGAGGAAGTGATTGAGGCAGGATCATTAGATCTGTTTAAGAATATGTGGACAGGTATATGAATGATAAGAGTTCAGAGGGAAATGGGATGGTCTTTTTAATATACAGTATCTCTCCGTTGGCCTAGACATGTGATAGTCAATTCTACTCTACTGTCAAAATGAAGAGATTATGGATTGATACAAAGAACAGAAAACAGTTGAGGGAGAAAGATCATTCAAATAATGCTGTGAATTTTAACTCAATGAATCGCCATCTCCTGCAGCTTTAGAAATTACATGTGCATCCTGGAACTTAGCTACTTGGTCCATCTGAATTGCTATCCATCTGTGATTCAATGTTAACACATTAAAACAATTTTAGATTCCAGTTCTACGTCTATTTTGGAAATTTAAAAGAATGTCTATGAAAATATTTTTAGTTCGCAAGCTTTATCATTGATGAATTTTATCCTGTTGCAGGTTTCGTAGTATTACAAAGCAGTTCCTCCGCAAGGTCGATGGAGTTGTCCTGGTCTATGACATCACAGCAGCAGCTAGCTTCGTCGCAGTGCAACACTGGGTGCAAAGTGTGCAGGTGCTCTGTCTTCTCGTACCTTGCGACAGCACACATCCTCTCATTCCCAAAGTTAACTTAGTTTACATTGCCAACTGCTGAAAGGATATCAACCATCCCGACTTCAACACTCCTCTCTTCAATTCCAACCTCACTCCTTCCAATCACTCAACTCTGCACTCCCTCCACACTAATCCTAACCTCACCATCAAACCTGCAGATAAAGGGGATGCTGTAGTAGTCTGGCAGACTAACCTATACCTTGCTGAGGCCCAGCTACAACTCTCAGACATCTCCTCTTACTTACCCTTTGAACAGGATCCCAGCAAGGAGCACCAGGCCATTGTCTCCCACACCATCCCTGACGTTATTAGCTCTGGGGATCTCCCATCCACTGCCACTAACCCCACATAGTTCACTCACCCCATACCTCCCGTTTCTACCTCCTACCCAAGATCCAGAAACCCGCTTGTCCAGGTAGATGCATTGTTTCAGCTTGTTCCTGCCCCACTGAACTCCTATCTGCATACCTCGACTCTGTTTTATTCCCCATGGTTCAGGCCCTTACCACCTACATCTGTGACACTTCACACGCTCTGAATACTTTCAATTGTTTCAAGTTCCATGGCCCCCATCATCTTATTTTCACTGTGGATGTCCAGACCCTCTACACCTCCACCCCCCCACCAGGAAGGGCTCAAAGCTTTCTGTTTCTTTCTGGACGCCAGACCCAAATAGTTCCCCTCCACCACCACGCTCCTCCATCTAGCGGAACTTGTCCTCACTCTTAATAATTCCTCCTTTAGCTCTTCCCACTTCCTTCAAACAAAAGGTGTAGCCATGGGCACTTGCATGGGTCCCATCTATGGCTGCCTTTTAGTCGGCTATGTGGAACAGACTTTTCCAAGCCAACGCTGGTGTCCGTCCCCTACTTTTCCCATGCTACTTTGATGACAGCATTGGTGCTACTTCCTGCATCCGTGCCAAGTTCTTTTTTTTAAATTTTATTTTCATTTGAAAAGGTATTCACAAGTAATACACAAACTTTTTTTACATATATAACCTTTTCCATTTCTTACGTGAGTAAATCTATATTAATTTGTACATTCACAAGTGCACATTGAGATAATATAGAAAATAATTAGGCATTCAAATAGATGTTTATGTGCAATTGTAATTCCACTCTATTAAACTAAATAATGATAATAATTGTTATAAAAATATTAATAATAATGGTTGAATACTAATTTCCATGTATCTCTTCTGGTCCATTTCTTTCTGGTCCAAAATTTCCCCAGATCTTTTCTTTGCTTGTATTAATTCCACATTTTCCAAAAAAAAAAGAACAGTAAACATTCGAGCCAAGGGTGCTTACGTTAACACTATTACTATGTTGGTGAGATAAACAGTATAAACCATTAGGAGAGTCATCTAAAGTCTGCTCACTTTGGGGTTATAAATTCAATCCATTTATTCTAAATTTGATAAAAATTTTTCCTTTTGGATTCTCAGAGAGTAGGTCATCTCCATTTTAAATATTTCCAAAATAATTTCATGGTGATGTTGGATTTAACCACTTTCTGGTGATTGATTTCTTACTTGCCGCTAAAAGGGCCTGCAGCTGCTTTATATCTTTCTTCTGTTCCAAAAATGATACATGCCCCAAGTAGAGAGTCTCAAAGTTCAGAGGTATCTGAGTCTTAAATACCTTAACTAATGTTAGAAACCATAGAAACTACTGCACAGAAACAGGCCCTTTGGCCCTTCTTGGCTGTGCCGAACCATTTTCTGCCTAGTCCCACTGACCTGCACACGGACCATATCCCTCCATACACCTTCCATCCATGTATCTGTCCAATTTATTCTTAAATGTTAAAAAAGAACCCACATTTATCACCTCGTCTGGCAGCTCATTCCATACTCCCACCACTCTCTGTGTGAAGAAGCCCCCCCTAATGTTCCCTTTAAACTTTTCCCCCCTCACCCTAAACCCATGTCCTCTGGTTTTTTTTCTCCCCTTGCCTCAGTGGAAAAAGCCTGCTTGCATTCACTCTATCTATACCCATCATAATTTTATATACCTCTATCAAATCTCCCCTCATTCTTCTACGCTCCAGGGAATAAAGTCCCAACCTATTCAACCTTTCTCTGTAACTGAGTTTCTCAAGTCCCGGCAACATCCTTGTAAACCTTCTCTGCACTCTTTCAACCTTATTTATATCCTTCCTGTAATTTGGTGACCAAAACTGAACACAATACTCTAGATTCGGCCTCACCAATGCCTTGTACAACCTCATCACAACATTCCAGTTCTTATACTCAATACTTTGATTAATAAAGGCCAATGTACCAAAAGCTCTCTTTACGACCCTATCTACCTGTGACGCCACTTTTAGGGAATTTTATATCTGTATTCCCAGATCCCTCTGTTCCACTGCACTCCTCAGTGCCTTACCATTAACCCTGTATGTTCTACATTGGTTTGTCCTTCCAACGTGCAATACCTCACACTTGTCAGTATTAAGCTCCATCTGCCATTTTTTTAGCCCATTTTTCCAGCTGGTCCAAGTCCCTCTGCAATGTTCTATGAATACCTTCCCAATATAAACTTAATTTAGGGCAATCCCAAAAAATATGGAAATGATTTGCCTCCTTGGAGCCACACCTTCTCCAACACGCCACGTTTGTGTCTTTATATTTTTCCTGGTATGGGGTCTTGAAGTATCTTATAATATTTTCCAACAATGTTCTCTCCAAGTCAAAGAGTTAGCGAAGACCACTGAAAGCTGCATATTTTCTCCCAAGCCTCCTCTGAAAGTACCAACCCTGCTTCTTTCTCCCACTTCTCTTTAACATACAATGTGTTTACATTTTTGGCATGAGAGAGGGCGTTATATAATCGAGAAACTGATTTACTTGGTATTGAACTGTAAGCCGAATTCAGAATCTTGAAAAATTCTAATTCTACTGTTGATAAGTCTGTATATCTACAACTCTGGTTAACATGATGTTGTAGTTGAAGGTACCTAAAAAAGTCATTGTGTTCTAGGCCATGGTTGTCCTGCAGGGATTGAAAACTTTGTAATACACTTTTATGTGTGAATGAGAGGTAGGTTGTAAGACCTTTCTTTATCCACAGTTCAAATCTTTTATCTCCTCTGCTGGGAAGAAATAAGCACACCATCTGAAAAGTTTTAACATGTTATTGATTCCATGTGAATTCGGTACCTCCTACCATACTTTCAATGTGAGATTTATCCAGCTGTTTTTAATCTTTTCCAATTGGGCCATCAATCCTTTGTCTGCTATTGAGGCCTGTAGAGGAGAACTGTCAATCAATCCAAATTCTATTTCCTTCCATCTGGCCTTGTATTCCCTATTGCACCAATATAACAGAGGGGTTATCTGTGAAGCATAAAAATAATTTCTCAAACAAAGAAGTGTCATATCTCCTCCTTCCTTTACTAACTGTAAGGTGTTAAATCGGATCCATGCCAAGTTCATCAACTTTTTTAACTTTGCCCCCAACTCCAGCCTGCCCTCAAATTTACCTGGTCCATTTCTGATACCTTCCTCCCCTTTCTTGATCTCACTGTCTCTATCTCTGGAGACAACTTATCCACTGATGTCTATTCGAAACCCACGGACTCTCACAGTTACCTGGATTATACCTCGTCTCACCCTGCTACTTGTAAAAATGCCATCACTTTGTCTCAGTTCCTCTGTCTCTGCTGTCAGGATGAGGCTTTTCATTGCAGAACGAAGGAGATAGAACATAGAACAGAGAAAACCTACAGCACAATACAGGCCCTTCAGCCAACAAAGTTGAGCTGAACACGTCCCTACCTTAGAAATTACTAGGCTTACCTATAGCCCTCTATTTTACTTAGCTCCATGTACCTATCTAAGTGTCTCTTAAATGACCCTATTGTATCCGCCCTCACCACCGTTGCCGGCAGCCCATTCCACACACTCACCACTCTCTGTATAAAAAACTTACTCCTGACATCTCTTCTGTACCTACTCCCCAGCACCTTAAACCTGTGTCCTCCTGTGGCAACCATTTCAGCCCTGGGAAAAAGCCTCTGACTATCCACATGATCAATGCCTCTCATCATCTTATACACCCCTATCAGGTCACCTCTCATCCTCCGTTGCTCCAAGGAGAAAAGGCCGAGTTCACTCAACCTATTCTCATAAGGCATGCTCCCCAATCCAGGCAACATCCTTGTAAATCTCCTGCGCGCCCTTTCTATGGTTTCCACATGCTTCCTGTAGTGAGGCGACCAGAACTGAGCACAGTACTCCAAGTGGTGTCTGACCAGGGTCCTATATAGCTGCAACATTACCTCGGCTCCTAAATTCAATTCCACGATTGATGAAGGCCAATACACCGTACGCCTTCTTAACCACAGTGTCAACCTGCACAGCTGCTTTGAGCATCCTATGGATTCGGACCCCAAGATCCCTCTGATCCTCCACATTACCTTTAATACTATATTCGGCCTTTTTGGAGATGTTCTCCTTTTCAAAAAAAAAAGGGCTTCCCTTCCACCACACTCAACCATATCTCTTCTATTTCACGACGTCTGCTCTTACCCCATCCTCCCGCCACCCTACCAGGGATAGGGTGCTTCTTGTCCTCGCTTACCACCCAACCAGCCTCCACGTCCAACACATAGTTCTCCAGAACTTCTGTCATCTCCAACAGGATCCCACCACCAAGCACATCTTTCCCTCCCCACCACTTTCTGCTTTCTGCTGGGATCACTCCCTACGTGACTCCCTTGTCCATTTGTCCCTCCCCACTGATCTCCCTCCTGGCTCTTACCCTTGCAATCAGAACAAGTGCTACACCTGCCCTTACCTCCTCCCTCACTACCATTCAGGGCCCCAGGTGAGATGACACTTCACCTGTGAGTCTGTTGGGGTCATATGCTATGTCCAGTGCATCTGGTGTAGCCTCCTGTATATCGGTGAGACCCGACGTAGATTGGGAGACCGCTTCACCGAGTACCTACGCTCCATCCGCCAGAAGAAGCGGGATCTCCCAGTGGCCACCCATTTTAATTCCACTTCCCATTCCCTTTCCAATACGTCAATCCATGGCCTCCCCTACTGTCGTGATGAGGCCACACTTAGGCTGGAGGAACATATTCCATCTGGTTAGCCTCCAACCTGATGGGATGAACATGGATTTCTTGAACTTCTGGTAATGACCCCCTTCACTGTTCCCCATTCCCTTTTCTCTCCCTGACCTTATCTCCTTATTCGCCCATCATCCCCTCTGGTTCTTCTCCCCATTTTTCTTTCTTCCACGGCCTTCTGTTTTCTCTTATCAGAGTCCCCTTTCTCCAGCCCTGTATCTCTTTCACAATTAACTTGCCAGCTCTTTACTTCATCCCTCCCCCTCCCAGTTTCACCTATCACCTTGTGTTTCTCTCTCCCCTCCTTCACCTTTTAAATCTACTCATCTTTTTTTCTGCAGTTCTGCCAAAGGGTCTCGGCTCAAAACATCGACTGTACTTTTTTGCATAGGTTCTGCCTGGCCTGCTGAGTGCCTCCGGCATTTTGTGTGTGTTGTTTGGATTTCCAGCATCTGCAGATTTTCTCTTGTTTGTGATTTGATTACTTTACATTTATTGTTTCTTCTTTTGTGCCAGTTACTGTAAGAGCATTTCACTTCAGTAAAGTAACTATTACTAATACAAACATTAGTTTTATGATTAAAAGTTATCTAACTTGACATTGACAGTACAGTACTCAGGATTCTTGGGTTGTATGGCAGGCGTCACAACACTATGTTCATCAAGGGAGTAGTGTAGCTCCTCAACGGTACAAAGTTTTGACCCTGGCTCAAGTGATCTAGTCTCTAGAGTTTAGAAAATTGCAATTGAATAAATTCTTACAGACTTGAGAGATACAATATTGGGAAAATACTTTCTATGGCTGAAAGTCTGGACCAGCTGTCACAGAGTGAGAAAAAGTTGGGCTGGGAAAAGGTTTCTGACTATCCACTCTATCTCTGCCTCTTATTGTTTTGTACATCTCTATCTATTCACCTCTCAACCTCCTACACACCAAAGAAAATAGACATAACTCATTCAACTTGGCCTCATAAGACATAATCCAGGAAGCATCCTGGTAAATGTCTGCACCCTCCCTAAAGCTTCCTATAATAAATCAACCAAAGCTGAGCACAATATTCCAACTGTGGTCCAACCAGAATTTGGTTGTGGTGTAATATTACCTCACAGTTCGAACTCAATCACCCGACTAATGAGAGCCAACACTATGTAACCTTTTTAACTATCCTATCAACTGGAGTGGCAACTTATAGGGACCTAAGGACTTGGACATGAAAATCCCATCAGTTCCTGCACACTGCTGAGAATCCTGTCATTAACCTGGTATTCTGTTTTCAAATTCAACCTTCCAAAATGAATCACTTGGCACTTTTCCAAATTGAATGCTACGCCACTTCTCAGCCCAACTATGCAACCTGTCAATGTCCTACTGTAACCAACGAAACCATCTAAACTATACACCACTCCACTAATCTTGGTATCACCTGCATACTTGCTAACATACACTTCTACTTTCTCATTCCATCATTTATAAAATTCACAAAGAGCAGGGATCCCAGAACAGATCCCTGTGGATCACCACTGCTGAATGACCTCCAGGTAGAATATCTCTCTGCCTTATGTGAGCAAAGCAGTTCTGATTCCATGTAAACAACAGGAATTCTGCAGATGCTGGAAATTCAAGCAACACACATCAAAGTTGCTGGTGAACGCAGCAGGCCAGACAGCAACTCTAGGAAGATGTACAGTCCTGACGAAGGGTCTCGGCCTGAAACATCGACTGTAGCTCTTCCTAGAGATGCTGCCTGGCCTGCTGCGTTCACCAGCAACTTTGATGTGTGTTGTCTGATTCCATGTAGCCAGATTTCCTCAATTCAATGCCTTCTGACTTTCCAGTGGGGAACCTTGCCTAACACCTTACTAAAATCCATATACACACACACATACTGCTCTATCTTCATGAATTTTTTTTCACACTTCATAAAATTCAATCAGGCTCGTAAGGCATGACCTGCCTTTCACAAAGACATGCTGATTATCCTTAATCAGACTATGCATCTTCAAACGCTCACAAATTCTGTGTTTGAGAATTCTTTCCAGTGGTTACCCACCACTGACCTAAGACTCACTGGTCGACAATTCCCAGGATTATCCCAATTATCTTCCTTGAGCAAATGAATATGTTTAGAGCATTAGACTATTAGGGAAACCATAAGACATAGGAGCAGAAGTAGGCCCATTGAGTCTGCTCCACCATTTTAACTTTACATTTCCCTCTCAGCCCCAATCTCCTGCCTTTTCCTCGTATCTCTTTATGCCCTAACTAATCAAGAATTAACCTGTCTTAAATATTCCCAATGACTTGGTGTTCACGGCCACCTGTGACAACAAATTTCACCTATTTGCCACCCTCTGGCTAAAGAAATTCCTCCTCATCACCATATTGAATGGATGTCCCTCTACTCTGATGCTGTGACCTTGGGTCTTAAACTCCCCCACCATAGGAAACATCCTCTCCATGTCCACTTTGTAGAGGCTTTTCAACATTAAATAGGTTTCAATCATATCCCCCTTCATTCTTCTGAATTCCAGTGACTACAGGCCCAGAGACATTAAACACTTTTCAAATGATAAGCCTTTCAATCCAGAAACGTTTTCATGAACCTCCTTTGAATTCTCTGTGATGTCAGCACATCCTTTCTTAGATAAGGGGCCCAAAACCACTCATAATACTCCAAGTGAGGCCTTACCAGTGCCTTATAAAGCCTCAAAATTACAAACTTGCTTTTATGTTCCAGTCCTCTCGAAATGAATGTACGTAAAGACTTGGCCTCCACAGCCGCCTGTGGCAATAAATTCCGAAGATTCACCATTCTTTGGCTAAAGAAATTCCTCCTCATCTCCATTCTAAAAGGATGTCCCTCTATTGTATGACAGAGCTGAGGATGAGCCAGCAGGTTTACAAGTAGATGATGGGTGTAACATGAATGTGAGGAAGGACAAGCCAATGATTGTGTACAAGTGCAGACAGAGCAAAGAGTTAACTTGTATCACAAAGGCAAAATTCAAAAGGATGAAGAATGCAGGACTGAAGGTGTTGTTTTTAAATGCATGTAGCATTTGGAATAAGGTGGATGAATTTGAGGCACAATTAGAGATTGGTTGGTAAGACGTTGTGGGCATCATTGAGTTGTCGCTGAAAGAAGACCATAATTGGAGCTTAACATCATCCACAAACTTGGCCACAAAGACATCAATTCCATCATCTAAATCATTAACATCTAACGTTAAAAAAATCTGTCTCGACACAGGCCCCCATGGAACACCACTGCTCACTGGCAGTCAGCCAGAAAAGGATTTCTTTATCTCACTGTTTGCCTCCTGCCAATCAGCCATTGCTCTATCCATGCTAGTGTCTATCCAAGGCCTCTTGTTAAGCAGCCTCATGTTTGGCACATTGTCAAAGGCCTTCTAAAGAATCAAGAACAAACATCCACAGATTCTCCTTTGTCTATCCTGCTTGTTATTTCTTCAAAAAATTCCAGGCAACATTTTCCCTTAAGAAACCCATGCTGACTACAGCCTATTTTATTATATGTCTCCAGGTACCCTGAAACCTCATTCTTAATAATAAACTCCAAAATCTTCCCAACCACTAAGATTAGACTAACTGGCCCATAATTTCCTTCCTTCTGCCTCTCTTCCTTCTTGAAGAGTGGAGTGACATTTGCAATTATCTATTCCTCTGGGACCATTCCAGAATCTAGTGATCATTACTAATACCTCCACAATCTCTTCAGCCACCTCTTACAGAACCCTGTGGAGTAGGCCACCTGATCCAGGTAACATCTACCTTCAGATGTTTCAGATTCCCAAGAACCTTCTCTCTAGTTATGGTAACTTCTCACACTTAGTGACCTCCTGACATCTGGAACTTCCACCACACTGCTAGTGTCTTCCACAGTGAAGACTGATGCAAAATATTATTCAGCTTGTCTGCCATTTCCTTGTTCCCCATTACTACCACTCCAGCATCATTTTCCAGTGTTCTGATATTTACCCTTGCCTCACAAACTTGAGAAAATCTGCAGATGCTGGAACTTCAAGCAGCACACACAAAATGCTGGAGGAACTCAGCAGGCCAGGCAGCATCTATGGAAAAGAGTAAACAGTCAATGTTTTCGGCCGAGACCTTTCATCAGGACCTGTCATCTTGCATCTCTTTTACACTTCATTTATCTGAAGAATCTTTTGGTATCCTCTTTAATATCATTGGCTAGCTTACCTTTCTATTCCATCATTTCCTTCTTTATGACTTTTTTAGTTGCCTTCTGTCCATTTTTTAAAAGCTTCCCTATCCTGTACCTTACCACTAATTTTTGCCCTATTATATGCCCTCTCTTTTATGCTGGCTCTGACTTCTCTTGCCAGCCATCGTTGATTCATCTTGCCTTTAGAGTACTTCTTCTTTGGGATGTATCTATCCTATGGCTTCCGAATTGCATCCAAAATTCCACCCATTGCTGTCCTGCTGTCATCGCTGCCAGTGTTCTGTTCCAATCAATATTGGTCAACTCCTCTATCATGCCTCTGTAATCCCACTCGATTCCACTATAATACTGATACATTTGACTTTAGCTTCTCTGTCTCAAATTGTAGGGTGAATTCTATCATATTATGATCACTGGTCCCTAAGGGTTCCTTTACCTTAAGCTCTGCGATCAATTCTGGTTCATTGCACAACACCCAGTCCAGAATAGCTGATCCCCTAGTGGGCTCAACCACAACCTTCTTGGGATCCAGCACCAACCTAATTTTCCCAGTCTATTTGTGTATTAAAAAAAAAGACATCTACCTATGTTTCATTGACTATACAAAAGCTTTTGACATTGTCAGACAGCAAGATCTGGAAATGTTTCAAGATCTTGACATAGATGGGAAAGATATACGTTTCTTAAGAAACTTATACTGGGACCAGGCAGCATCCATCAGAATAGAAGGAAAAGTGATTGAGTATGTGAAAATCATGAGAGGAGTCAGGCAAGGTTGTGTCTTTTCACCAGACTTATTCAACCTGGTATAGTGAAAATATCTTGAGAAGTATCAAAGACATCAAAGGATTCACAATCGGAGGCCATAATATAAATAACATCAGGTATGCTGATGACATCGTACTAATAGCTGACTTGGAAAGAAAACTTCAAGAACTACTCACTATAGTGGCAGCAGAAAGTAATCGCAGAGGCCTCTCAATCAACACCAAGAAGACAGAAAGCATGGTCATCTCCAGAAAGACAAACATCCCACAATGTGTGATCAAGATCGGAAATACAAACATCAAACAAGTCAACAAATTCAAATATCCTGGCAGCCTAATTACAAGTAATGGCAGGTGCGACACAGATATCAAATACAGAATAGCAATGGCGAAAGAAGCTTTCCAAAAAATGAAGACCATATTAACAGACAGAAAGATGAGCATGTACACTAAAAACAGAATACTGCAGTGCTACATTTATTCTATCCTGACTTATGGAAGTGAATGCTGGACCATTTCTCCAGCAATGGAAAAGAGACTAGAAGCAGCAGAATTATGGTTCTACAGGAGAATGTTAAAAATATCATGGACCACACACACATCAAATGAAGAAGTTCTCAGAAGAGCCCAAGCAGTTGGATCGCTTATACCAACAATAAGAGAAAGACAACTCAGATTCCCAGGGCACATCATGTGGAAGGATGAACTAGAAAAACTTATACTCTCTGGAAAGATTGAGGGGAGTAAACCTAGAGGAAGACCTCGGCTTATGTACATCAAAAGCACAGCCAGGTTGCTACTGTTTGGAGGTCTGCATATAACTCCCATCAGGGTTCTTTCACCCATGCCCTACATCTTCCGATCCCATGTCATGTCTTTCGAATGGTTTGATTTCGCTTTTTACCAACAGAGCCACCCCACCCCCGCTGCCACCTGCCTGTTCTTTTGGTACAATGTGTATCCTTGGATGTTAATTTCTGAGCTATAATCTTCTTTCAGCCATGATTCAGTGATGCCCAGGTTCATGTACCTTATTCTGTATACTGCGCACACTCAAATATAACATCTTCAGTCCTAAATTCATCACACTTTTTGATTTTGTCCTCCTTTTTACATTGCAATTCATCCTGCACACTGCAGTTTTACCCTGTCATCAGCCTCTCCTTGCTGGCAGTCTCACTACACACTGCCTCTGTTTGTAAACCAACTAACCCGTCCTCAGCCCTATCACTCCAGTTTCCATCTCCCTGCCAAATTAGTTTAGGGTAAGAGGAGAACTACACTATTTAGTTCATTGAATCTGATTTGCCATTCCATCGTAGCTGATTTAGTATCTCTCTGAACCCCATTCTTCTGCTTTCTCCGCATAACCTCTGACATTGGATGAGGAAATGGAGAGATAGCCCAGGAAATTATAGACCAGTGAGTCTTACTTCAGTGGTTGGTAAGCTGATGGAGAAGATCCTGAGAGGCAAGATTTATGAATATTTGGAGAGGCATAATATGATTAGGAATAGTCAGCATGGCTTTGTCAAGGGCAGGTCGTGCCTTACAAGCCTGACTGAATTTTTTGAGGATGTGACTAAACACACTGATGAAGGTAGAGCAGTAGATGTAGTGTATATGGATTTCAGCAAGGCATTTGATAAGGTACCCCATGCAAGGCTTATTGAGGAAGTAAGGATGCATGGGATCCAAGGGGACATTGCTTTGTGGATCCAGAACTGGCTTGCCCACAGAAGGCAAAGAGTGGTTGTAGACCGGTCATATTCTGCATGGAGGTCGGTGACCAGTGGTGTGCCTCAGGGATCTGTTCTGGGACTCTTACTCTTCGTGATTTTTATAAATGACCTGGATGAGTAAGTGGAGGGATGGGTTAGTAAGCTTGCTGATGACACATAGGTTGGGGGTGTTGTGGATAGAGTGGAGAGATGTCAGAGGTTACAGCGGGACATTGATAGGATGCAAAACTGGGCTGAGACGTGGCAGATGGATAAGTGTGAAGTGGTTTATTTTGGTAGGTCAAATATGATGTTAGAATATAGTATTAATGGTAAGTCTCCTGGCAGTGTGGAGGATCATAGGGATCTTGGGGTCCGACCACAGGACACTCAAAGCTGCTACGCAGCTTGACTCTGTGGTTAAGAAGGCATACGGTGCATTGGCCTTCATCAATCGTGGGATTGAGTTTAGGAGCCGAGAGGTAATGTTGCAGCTATATAGGACCCTGGTCAGACCCCACTTGGAGTACTGTGCTCAGTTCTGGTCGCCTCACTACAGGAAGGACGTGGAAGCCATAGAAAGGGTGCAGAGGAGATTTACAAGGATGTTGCCTGGATTGGGGAGCATGCCTTATGAAAGCAGGTTGAGTGAACTCGGCCTTTTCACCTTGGAGCGACGGAGGATGAGAGGTGACCTGATAGAGGTGTATTAGATGATGAGAGGCATTGATTGTGTGGATAATCAGAGGCTTTTTCCCAGGGCTGAAATGATTGCCACAAGAGGACATGGGTTTAAGATGCCGGGGAGAAGGTACAGAGGTGATGTCAGGGGTAAGTTTTTTACGCAGAGAGTGGTGAGTGCGTGGACTGGGCTGCCGGCAATGGTGGTAGAGGCAGATACAATAGGGTCTTTTGGATAGGTACGTGGAGCTTACAAAAATAGAGGCCTATGGGTAAGCCTAGTAATTTCTAAGATAGGGACATGTTTGGCACAACTATGTGGGCTGAAGGGCCTGTAATGTGCTGTAGGTTTTTCTCTGTTTCTATGTTTCTTTTTAGAATAGGTCCAGGGTCATCAATATGTTATCTTGCTACGTTAACTATTTTATCCCCAGGATTATTCTCATGAACCTCTCTTGGACCCAGTACAATGCTAGTGTATCCTTTCTTAGATAAGGGACCCACTCTAGGTGTCGTCCAATCAATTCCTCATGAAACATCAGCATTTTATCCTTGCTTTTATATTCTAGTCCTGTTGAAATGGATGATAAAATTGTATTTGCCTTCCTCACCACTGACTCAAGCTGCAAATTAAACTTTAGGGAATCCTGCATGAGTACTCCCAAGACCCTTTGCATTTCCGAGTTTAGAATGTTCCCCCATTAAGTCAATAGTTTATGCCTTTACTCCTTCTGTGCATGACCATACGCTTCCCTACACTGAATTCTCTCTGCCTCTTCTTTACCTGTTTTCCCAATCTGTCTAAGTCCTTCTGCAGACACTCTGCTTCCTCAACACTACCTGCCCTCCCAGCCATCTCTGTACCCCCTGCAAGCTTGGTTACAAAGCCACCAATTCATAACAAGGGGAGTTGAGTATCGGAGCAAAGAAGTCCTTCTGCAGTTGTACAGGGCCCTGGTGAGACCACACCTGGAGTATTGTGTACAGTTTTGGTCTCCAAATTTGAGGAAGGACATTCTTGCTATTGAGGGAGTGCAGCGGAGGTTCATGAGGTTAATTCCCGGGATGGCGGGACTGTCATATGTTGCAAGTTTGGAGCGACTAGGCTTGTATACACTGGAATTTAGAAGGATGAGAGTATACGCCGGAATTTAGAAGGATGAGAGGGGATCTGATTGAAACATATAAGATTATTAAGGGATTGGACACGCTAGAGGCAGGAAACATGTTTCCAATGTTGGGGGAGTCCAGAACCAGAGGCCACAATTTGATAATAAGAGGTAGGCCATTTAGAACAGAGTTGAGGAAAAACTTTTTCACCCAGAGGGTTGTGGATCTGTTGAATGCTCTGCCTCAGAAGGCAGTGGAGGCCAATTCTGTGGATGCTTTCAAGAAAGAGTTAGATAGAGCTCTTAATGATAGCAGAGTCAAGGGATATGGGGATAAGGCAGGAACGGGGTACTGATTGTGGATGATCAGCCATGATCATAGTGAATGGCGGTGCTGGCTCGAAGGGCCAAATGGCCTACTCCTGCATCTATTGTCTATTGTCTAATTCTGTCATCCAAGTTATTGACATATAGTATGTAAGGAAGTTGTGCCAATACTGACTCCTGCGGAAAACCATTAGTCATCGGCAGCCAACTAGAATAGACCATAAGTCACAAGTGCAGAATTAGGCCATTTGACCCATCAACTCTCCTCAACCATTCAATCACGGCTGATCCTTTTTTGCCCTCCTCAATCTCATTTCCTGGCCTTCTCCCTGTAACCTTTGATGCCGTGTCCAGTCAAGAACCTATCAATCTCTGCCTTAAATACTTTCAATAACCTGGCCACAGCAGATGCCTGAGGTAACAAATGCACCACCCTCTGGCTAAAGAAATTTCTCTACATCGCTGTTTTAAATGAATGCCCCTTTAACCTGAGGCTGTGTCCTCTTGTCCTAGACTCCCCAGCATGGGGAACATTCTTTCCACATCTACTCTGTCTAGGACTTTCAACATTCGAAAAGTTTCAATGAGATCCCCCCTCATCCTTCCAAATTCCAGCAAGTACAGACCCAGAGCCATCAAATGTTTCTCATATGATAACCTTTTCATTCCTGGAATCATCCTTGTGAACCTCCTCTGGAATCTCTCCAATGCCAGTACATCCTTTCTAAGGCGAGGGGCTTAAAACTGTTCACAATACTCAAGGTGAGGCCTCACCAGTGCTTTATATAGCCATAGCATCACATCTTTGCTCTTGTACTCAAGACCTCTTGTGATGAAAGCTAACATCGCATTTGTCTTCCTCAAAACTGACTCAACCTGCAAGCTAACCTTTAGGGTGTTCTGCACAAGTCCCTTTGCATCTCATATTTTTTGGATTATTCTCTTCGTTTAGAAAATAGTGTGCACATTTATTTCTACTACCAACGTGCATGACCATGTATTTTCCAACATTGTATTTCATTTAACCATATAACAATTACAGCACGGAAACAGGCCATCTCGGCCCTTCTAGTCCATGCCGAACTCTTATTCTCACCTAGTCCCACTGACCTGCACTCAGCCCATAACCCTCCATTCCTTTCCTGTCCATATATCTATCCAATTTAACTTTAAACGACAACATCGAACCTGCCTCAACCACTTCTGCTGAAAGCTCGTTCCACACAGCTACCACTCTCTGAGTAAAGAAGTTCCCCCTCATGTTACCCCTAAACTTTTGCCTTTAATTCTCAACTCATGTCCTCTTGTTTGAATCTCCCCCGCTCTCAATGGAAAAACCCTATCCACATCAACTCTATCTATCCCTCTCATAATTTTAAATACCTCTATCAAGTCTCCCCTCAACCTTCTACGTTCCAAAGAATAAAGACCCAACTTGTTCAACCTTTCTCTGTAACTTAGGTGATGAAACCCAGGTAACATTCTAGTAAATCCTCTCTGTACTCTCTCTATTTTGTTGACATCTTTCCTATAATTCAGTGACCAAAACTGTACACAATACTTCAAATTTGGCCTCACCAATGCCTTGTACAATTTCAACATTACATCCCAACTCCTATACTGAATTCTCTGATTTATAAAGGCCAGCATACCAAAAGCTTTCTTCACCACCCAATCCACATGAGATTCCACCTTCAGGGAACTATGCACCATTATTCCTAAATCCCTCTGTTCTACTGCACTCTTCAATGCCCTACCATTTACCATGTATGTCCTATTTTGATTAGTCCTACCAAAATGTAGCACCTCACATTTATCAGCATTAAACTCCATCTGCCATCTTTCAGCCCACTCTTCTAACTGACTTAAATCTCTCTACAAGCTTTGAAAACCTACTTCGTTATCCACAACTCCACCTATCTTAGTATTATTTACATACTTACTCATCCAATTTACCACCCCATCATCCAGATCATTAATGTATATGACAAATAACATTGGACGCAGTACAGATCCCTGAGGCACACCACTAGTCACCGGCCTCCAAACTGACAAACAGTTATCCAGCACCACTCTCTGGCGCCTCCCATCCAGCCACTGTTGAATCCATTTTACTACTTCAATATTAATACCTAACGATTGAATCTTCCGAACCAACCTTCCGTGTGGGACCTTGTCAAAGGCCTTACTGAAGTCCATATAGACAACATCCACCGCTTTACCCTCGTCAGCTTTCCTACTAACCTCTTCAAAAAATTCGATAAGATTTGTCAAACATGATCTTCCACGCACAAATCCATGTTGACTGTTCCTAATCAGACCCTGTCTATCCAGATAATTATATATACCATCTCTAAGAATACTTTCCATCAATTTACCCACCACTGACGTCAAACTCACAGGCCGAAGATTGCTAGGTTTACTCTTAGAACCCTTTTTCAACAATGGAACAACGTGAGCAATACGCCAATCCTCCGGCACCATCCCCGTTTCTAATGACATTTGAAATATTTCTGTCAGAGCCCCTGCTATTTCCACACTAACTTCCCTCAAGGTCCTAGGGAATATCCTGCCAGGATCTGGAGACTTATCCACTTTTATATTTCTTAAAAGCTCCAGTACTTCCTATTCTTTAGTCATCATAGTTTCCATAACTTCCCTACCTGTTTCCCTTATCTTACACAATTCAATATCCTTCTCCTTCATGAATACCGAAGAAAAGAAATTGTTCAAAATCTCCCCCATCTCTTTTGGCTCCACACATAGCTGTCCACTCTGATTCTTTAAGGGGACAATTTTATTCCTCACTATCCTTTTGCTATTAATATAACTATAGAAACCCTCTAGATTTATTTTCACCTTACTTGCCAAAGCAACCTCATATCTTCTTTTAGCTTTTCTGATTTCTTTCTTAAGATGCTTTTTACATTCTTTATATTCCTCGAGCACCTTATTTACTCCATGCTGCCTATATTTATTGTAGATATCTCTCTTTTTCCGAACCGTTTCCAATGTCCCTTGAAAATCATGGCTCTCTCAAACTTTTAACCTTTCCTTTCAACCTAACAGGAACATAAAGATTCTGTACTCTCAAAATTTCACCTTTAAATGGCCTCCATTTTTCAATTACATTCTTCCCATAAAACAAATTGCCCCAATTCATTCCTTCTAAATCCTTCCGCATCTCTTCAAAGTTAGCATTCCTCCAATCAAAAATCTCAACCCTGGGTCCAGACCTATCCTTCTCCATAACTATATTGAAACTAATAGCATTGTGATCACTGGACCCGAAGTGCTCCCCAGCGCAAACCTCCATCACCTGACCTATCTCATTCCCTAACAGGAGATCCAACACTGCCCCTTCTCTAGTTGGTACCTCTATGTATTGCTGCAAAAAACTATCCTGCAACATTTTACAAACTCGAAACCATCCAGCCCTTTTACATTATGGGCTTCCCAGTCTATGTGTGGAAAATTAAAATCTCCCACAATCACAACCTTATGCTTACTACAAATATCTGCTATCTCCTTACAAATTTGCTCCTCCAATTCTCACTCGCCATTAGGTGGTCTATAATACACCCCCATAAGTGTTATTACACCTTCCCATTCCTCAATTCCACCCAAATAGCCTCCCTAGACGAGCCCTCTAATCTATCCTGCCAGAGCACCGCTGTAATATTTTCTCTGATGAGCAATGCAACACCTCCCCCTCTTGTTCCTCAGATTCTGTCACACCTGAAGCAATTAAATCCAGGAATATTTAGTTGCCAATCACACCCCTCTTGTAACCATGTTTCACTAATAGCTACCACATCATACTTCCAGGTATCAATCCATGCTTTAAGCTCCTCCACCTTTCTTATAATGCTTCTAGCATTAAAATAAATGCATTTAAGAAATTTTCTACCTCTTACTCTCTGTTTATCACTAACGGTGCAAACAACTTTACTCTTTTCTTTTTCTTCCTTCTTCCCTACATCTGTTCCTACACTCTGGTTCCCCTCCCCCCTTGTATCTTGTTTAAATCCACCGGAGCCTCTCCAGCAAACTACCTGGAAGAATATTTGTCCCCCTCCAGTTCAGATGTCAACCATCCCGCCGGAACAAGTCCCACCTTCCCTGGAAAACTGGCCAAGTATCTATAAATCTGAAGCCCTCCCTCCTGCACCATGCCTTCAGCCACGTGTTGATCTGTGCTATCTTACTATTTCTAAACCTGCCTGCATGTGGCACTGGTAGCAATCCTGAGATTGCTATCCTGGAGGTCCTGTCCTTTAACTTGGCGCCTAACTCCCTAAACTCACCTTTCAGGACCTCCTCACTCTTCCTACCCACGTCATTGGTCCCTACATGGACCACAACATCCGGCTGCTCACCCTCCCTCTTGAAAATACCGCAAACTCGATCCGAGATATCGCGGACCTTGGTACCAGCAATGTAACAGACCATCTGGGATTCTCGATCTCTTCCACAGAACCTCTTATCTGTCCCCCTAACTATCGAATCCCCTATCACTACTGCTCTCCTCTTTTCCCTCCTTCCCTTCTGAGCTGAGGGTCCCATCTCGGTGCCAGAGACGCAACCACTGCAACTTGTCCCTGGTAGGTCATCCCCATCAACAGTATTTAAAACGAAGTACTTATTATTGGTGGGAATGGCCACAGGGGTGCTCTGCTCATTCTGTCTATTCCCCTTCCCTCTCCTGACAGTCACCCAGCTACCTGTCTCCTGACTCTTAGTGGTGACTATCTCCCTGTAACTCCTGTTTATTTCTGCCTCTACCTCCCGAATGATCCGAAGTTCATCCAGCTCCAGCTCCAGTTCCCTAACTCGGTTTGTCAGGAGCTGCAGCTGGATGCACCTTTCGCAGGTGTAGTCATCAGGGACGATTGTGCTCGCCCTGACTTCCCACATCCTGCAAACGGAGCACTCAGCTGCCCTAACTGCTGCCTTCATTACCTACTCTTAAGGTAATTAGATTTATTAAAGGAACTTACCCGGCCTTACCTCACTTGGAGTGAAGCTCTTCCTCAGCCTCTGCTCGCCGAAGCCTCAGGAGCCAAAGCCTTCCTACTCTGTCTCCCTCTACTCTGTCACCCGCTACAACGTTGCCCGCTCCATTAATCTGCTCTCTTTTAACTACTCCCGCTGCCTCATGGTCCGACTTACACGTGCTTGCACAGTCGTGTCCCGTTTAATTTGCCACCCTCTTCCCCATTCTCCTAATCTGTCTAAGATCTTCTGTATCCTACCTTTTTCCTCAACACTACCCACCCCTCCACCAATCTTCATATCATCTGCAAACGTGGTAATCACCTATTCCATCATCTAAATCATTTATATACAGCGTAAAAAGAAGTTGTCCCAATACTGACCCCAGTGGAACACCACTCGTCACTGGCAGCCAACCAGAAAAAGATCCTTTTATTCCTGCTCACTGCTCCTACCAATCAGCCGATGGTCTAAACATGCCAGCAGCTTTCCTGTAATACTATGGGCTCTTAACTTGGTAAGCAGCCTCGTGTGGCACCTTGTCAAAGGCCTTCTGAAAGTCAAAATATGTAACATCAACTGCATCCCCTTTATCTATCCTACTTGTAATCTCCTTTAAGAATTCCAACAGGTTTGTCAGACAGGATTTTCCCTTAAGGAAACCATGCTGACTTTGTACTATCTTGCCTTGTGTCACCAAGTACTCCATCACCACATCCTTAACAATTGACTCCAACATCTTTCCAACCACTGAGGTCAGACTGGCCTATAATTTCCTTTCTGCTGCCTTCCTCCTTTCTCAAAGAGTGGAGTGACATTTGCAGTTTTCCAGTCCTCTGGCACTATGCCAGAGTCCAATGATTTTTGAAAGATCATTTCTAATGCCACCACAATCTCTACCGCTACCTCTTCAGAACTGTAGTGTGCAGTTCATCTGGTCCGGGTGTCTTATGTGCCCTTAGGTCCTTCAGTTTTTTGAGCACCTTCTCCCTTGTTATAATGACCGCACTCACTTCTCTTCCCTCACTCACTGCAACATCTGGCACACTTCTAAATAAATACTCATTTATTTCATCAGACCTCTCCTTGTCCCCCATTATTATTTCTTCAGCCTCATTTTCTAGTGGCGCTATATCCACCTTCATCTCTCTTTTATTTTTTACATATTCGAAAAAATATTTGCTATCCACTTTGATATAGTTTGCTAGCTTGCTTTCATATTTCATTTTTTCCCCTCCTAATGATTCTTTCAGTTGCTCTCTGTAGGGTTTTAAAGCTTCCCAGCCCCCTATCTGCCTGCTAATTTTTGCTTTGTTGTATGCCCTCTCTTTTGTTTTTACATTAGCTTTGACATCCCTTGTCAGCCACGGTTGTAGTCTTTTGCCATTTGAGTATATCTTCATTTTTGGAAAACATGTGTCCTGCACCTTCCTCATTTTACCCAGAAACACACACCATTGCTGCTCTGCTGACATCCCTGCCAGCAGCTCCTTCCAATTTACTTTGGCCAACTTCTCTCTCATATCACTGTAACTTCCCTTACTCCACTGAAATACTGCTACATCAGACTTTACTTTCTCACTATCAAATTTCAAGTTGAACTCAGTAATACTGTGATCAATGGCTCTTAAGGATTCTTTTACCTTAAGCTCCCCAGTCGCCTGCAGTCCATTACATAACACCCATAAATAGGCCCTCTTTATTCCCACTCTTTGCCTCCTGCCAGTCAGTCAATCCCATATTTATGCTAATATATTTCCTGTAACACCACATTAAGCAGACTCGTGTGCGGCACCTTGTCAAAGGCTTTCTGAAAATCCAAGAATCTAACATCCACTTACTCTCCTGTGTCTATTTTGCCTGTTATTTCTTCAAAGAATTCCAATAGATTTGTCTGGCGAGATTTCCCTTTAAGGAAACCGTACTGCCATTGGCTTATTTTATTATGTGCCTCCAGGTACCCCGAAACCTCATCCTTAAATAAGGACTCCAAAGTCATCGAAACTTCTGACATCTGGCTAGTGGCCTATCATTTTGTTTCTTTTGCTTCTGTCCCATCTTATGGAGTGGAGTGACATTTGCCAACCTCTAGTCTTCTGCTACTTCTGTAAAATGCTGGGAAGCGCAGTAGCCTGGGCAGTCTCTGTGTGGAAGTAGTGAAGGTTTTGGTCGTGAGATAATGCCTGGTGTACTGAATACAGTTTAACCCCTGGTCTGGGTTCTATACGTGTGCTATGTATCAAATGTCAATTTTTTTTTTTACAGGAAGAAGCAGGTCCTGAAGTTTTAATCCTTCTCCTGGCCAATAAAACTGATCTGGAAAGTGAACGCCAGGTTTCTACAGAACAAGGGAAGCAGGTGGCAATGGTTTGTATTTCAAATAAAACATTTAAAGATAGAGTCATAGAGAAGTACAGCACATTAACAAGCCCTTTGGCCCATTTAGTCCACGCTGAAACTATTTGAACTGCCTACACTCATTGATCTGCACCAGGACCAAAGCCCCCTATATCCCTACTGTCCACGTACTTATCCATACTTCTCTTAAACGTTGAATTCGAGCTCGCCTGGATCGCTTGTGCTGGCAGCTCATTGCACATTCTCACTAAACTGAGTGAACACGTTTCCCCTCAAGTTCTCCTTAAACTTCTCACCTTTCACCCATAACCTATGACCTCTGGCTGTAGGTTACGGGTGAGACCTCAGTGGAAAAAGGCTGCTTGCATACCCCTCAGAATTTCTTATTTGTTGTTATTCAGTTGTTATGCTGAGTCCAACTCTTTGTGATCTCATGGACCAAAGTGTCCATAGGGTTTTCATGGAAAGATACGGAAGTAGATCGTCAGGCCTTTCTTCTGCGCTAATTGGGACCCGGCTGGGTTTGAACTCAGGACCATCTGCCTTGAAGTCCTGTGTTGATGCCACTACACCACCAGCCACCCCCATAATTTTGTACATCTCTATCAAATCTCCTCTCGATCTTCTATGTTCTAAAGAATACAATCCTAACCTATAACAAGAGAAAATCTGCACATGCTAGAGATCCGAGCAACACACACAAAATGGTGGAGGAACTCAGCAGGCCAGGCAACATCTATGGAAAAAAAGTACAGTCAACATTTCGGGCCGAAACCCTTCGGCAGGATGGAAGTTTGTGGCTTGAGTTCTAACCTATTCAATGTTTCCTTGTAACTCAGGTCCTCCAGACCCAGCAACATCCTTTACATTTTCTCTGCACTCTTTCAACCTTATTTACATCTTTCTTGTAGGTGGGTGATCACTGTTAGGTCTTACCATTCTCTGTGTAAAACCTACCCTGTTGGTCCTACCGAAGTGCAAAATCTCACGCTTCTCTACATTATATTCCATCTGCCATTTTTCAGCCCAATTTTCTAGCCAATGCAGGTCGCTCTGCTAGCCATGATAGCCTTCCTCACTCTCCACTACACCCCCAATTACATTATCACCCAGTCCATTGATATGGATGACAAACAACAAAGGACCCAGCATCGATCCCTGCGGCACTCCACCAGTCACAGGCTTTCAGTAAGAGAGGCAACTATCTCTCTGGCATCAGAGAGGATGGTAGTTTGCCTTCCTGGTGCCAGAGTCCAGGATATTTCTGATCGCGTCCAAGATATCCTGAAGTGGGAGAGTGAGGAGCTAGAGGTCGTGGTACATATAGGTACCAATGACATAGGTAGGAAAAGGGAAGAGGTCCTGAAAGGAGAATATAGGGAGTTAGGAAGGGAGTTGAGAAGAAGGACCGCAAAGGTAGTAATCTCGGGATTACTGCCTGTGCCACGTGACAGTGAGCGTAGGAATGGAATGAGGTGGAGGATAAATGCGTGGCTGAGGGATTGGAGCAGGGGGCAGGGATTCAGGTTTCTGGATCATTGGGACCTCTTTTGGTGCAGGTGTGACCTGTACAAAAAGGACAGGTTGCACTTGAATCTTGGTGGGGAGATTTGCGAAGGCTACTGAGGAGACTTTAAACTAGAATGGTTAAGGGGTGGGAATGAAATTGAAGAGACTAGGAGAGAGGAGGTTAGTTCACAAATAGAGAAAGCTAGTCGACTGTGTGAGGGAGGATAGGCAGGGGACAGAGAATGGGAGCACTCAGACCGAAGATGTAGGGGAGAAGGAAGAAAAAGATAGAGTTGTTTGCTCTATTAGGAATAAGCAGAGAGTAAGAGGTGGAGAGTTTCTTAAATGCATTTAATTTAATTCTAGGAGCATTGTAGGAAAGGTGGATGAGCTTAGAACATGGAATGATACCTGGAAGTATGATGTTGCAGCTATTAGTGAAACATGGTTGCAAGAGGGATGTGATTAGCAACTAAATATTCCTGGATTTCATTGCTTCAGGTGTAATAGAACTGGAAAGGCAAGAGGGGGAGGAGTTGCATTGCTTGTCAGAGAAAATATAACAGCGGTGCTTTAGCAGGATAGATTAGAGGACTCGTCTAGGGAGGCTATTTGGGTGGAATGAGGAATGGGAAAGGTGTAGTAACGCTTATAGGGGTGTATTATAGACCACCTAATGGGGAGCGAGAATTGGAGGAGTAAATGTGTAAGGAGATAGCAGATGTTTGTAGTAAGCATAAGGTTGTGATTGTGGGAGATTTTAATTTTCCACACATAGACTGGGAAGCCCATACTGTAAAAGGGCTGGATGGTTTGGAGTTTGTAAAATGTGGGCAGGATAGTTTTTTGCAGCAATACATAGAGGTACCTACTAGAGAAGCGGCAGTGTTGGATCTAATGTTAGGGAATGAGATAGAGGAGGTTTGTGTTGGGGAGCACTTCGGGTCCAGTGATCACAATGCCATTAGTTTCAATATAATTATGGAGAAGGATTGGACTGGACCCAGGGTTGAGATTTTTGATTGGAGAAAGGCCAACTTTGAGGAGATGTGAAAGGATTTAGAAGAAGTGGATTGGGACAATTTATTTTATGGGAAGTATGTAATAGAGAAATGGAGTTTATTTAGCTGAAATTTTGAGGGTACAGGATCTTTATGTTCCTATTAGTTTGAAAGGAAAGGTTAAAAGTTTGAGAGAGCCATGGTTTTCAAGGAATATTGGAAACTTGGTTCGGAAAAAGAGAGGGATCTACAATAAATACAGGCAGCTTGGAGTAAATGAGGTGCTCGACTAATATAAAGAATGTAAAAAGAATCTTAAGAAGTGTGTCTGACAGAGTGATCAGCAGCACTGGGGCTCCACAGGGGACTGTCTTGTCTCCCTTTCTCTTCACCATTTACACCTCGGACTTCAACTACTGCACAGAGTCTTGCCATCTTCAGAAGTTTTCGGATGACTGTGCCATAGTTGGATGCATCAGCAAGGGAGATGAGGCTGAGCACAGGGCTACAGTAGGTAACTTTGTCACATGGTGTGAGCAGAATTATCTGCAGCTTAATGTGAAAAAGACTAAGGAGCTAGTGGTAGACCTGAGGAGAGCTAAGGTACCGGTGATACCTGTTTCCATTCAGGGGGTCAGTGTGGACATGGTGGAGGATTACAAATACCTGGGGATACGAATTGACAATAACCTGGACTGGTCTAAGAACACTGAGGCTGTCTACAAGAAGGGTCAGAGCCGTCTCTATTTCCTGAGGAGATTGAAGTCGTTTAACATCTGCCGGACGATGCTGAGGATGTTCTACGAGTCTGTGGTGGCCAGTGCTATCATGTTTGCTGTTGTGTGCTGGGACAGCAGGCTGAGGGTAGCAGACACCAACAGAATCAACAAACTCATTTGTAAGGCCAGTGATGTTGTAGGGATGGAACTGGACTCTCTGACGGTGGTGTCTGAAAAGAGGATGCTGTCTAAGTTGCATGCCATCTTGGTCAATGTCTCCCATCCGCTTAATAATGTACTGGTTGGGCACAGGAGTACATTCAGCCAGAGACTCATTCCTCTGAGATGCAGCACAGAGTGTCATAGGAAGTCATTCCTGCCTGTGGCCATCAAACTTTACAACTCCTCCCTTGGAGGGTCAGACACCCTGAGCCGATAGGCTGGTCCTGGACTGATTTCATAATTTACTGGCATAATTTACATATTACTATTTAACTATTTATGGTTCTATTACTATTTATTATTTATGGTGCAACTGTAATGAAAACCATTTTCCCCCGGGATCAATAAAGTATGACTATGACTAAGAAAGAAATTAGAAAAGCTAAAAGAAGATATGAGGCTGCTTTGGCAAGTAAGGTGAAAATAAATCCAAAGGGTTTCTGCAGTTATATTAATAGCAAAAGGATAGTGAGGGATAAAATTGGTCCCTTAGAGAATCAGAGTGGACAGCTATGTGTGGAGCCAAAAGAGATGGGGGAGATTTTGAACAATTTCTTTTCTTCGGTATTCATTAAGGAGAAGGATATTGAATTGTGTAAGGTAAGGGAAGCAAGAAGGGTAGTTATGGAAAGTATGATGATTAAAAAAGAGGAAGTACTGGCACTTTTAAGGAATATAAAAGTGGATAAATCTCCAGGTCCGGACAAGATATTCCCCAGGACCTTGAGGGAAGTTAGTGAGAAAATAGCAGGGGCTCTGACAGAAATATTTCAAATGTCATTAGAAACGGGGATGGTGCCGGAGGATTGGCGTATTGCTCACGTTGTTCCATTGTTGAAAAAGGGTTCTAAGAGTAAACCTAGCAATCTTCGGCCTGTGAGTTTGACGTCAGTGGTGGGTAAATTGATGGAAAGTATTCTTAGAGATGGTATATATAATTATCTGGATAGACAGGGTCTGATTAAGAACAGTCAACATGGATTTGTGCGTGGAAGGTCATGTTTGACAAATCTTATTGAAATTTTTGAAGAGGTTACTAGGAAAGTTGACAAGGGTAAAGGAGTGGATATTGTCTATATGGACTTCAGTAAGGCCTTTGATAAGGTTCCACATGGAAGGTTGGTTCGGAAGGTTCAATCGTTAGGTATTAATATTGAAGTAGTAAAATGGATTCAACAGTGGCTGGATGGGAGACGCCAGAGAGTGGTGGTGGATAACTATATGTCAGATTGGAGGATGGTGTGTAGCGGTGTGCCTCAGGGATCGGTACTGGGTCCAATGTTAATTGTCATATACATTAATGGATAATGGGGTGGTAAATTGGATGAGTAAGTATGCAGATGATACTAAGATAGGTGGAGCTGTGGATGATGAAGCAGGTTTTCAAAGCTTGCAGAGGTATTTAGGCCAGTTAGAAGAGTGGGCTGAAAGATGGCAGATGGAGTTTAATGCTGATAAATGCGACGTGCTACATTTTGGTAGGACTAATCAAAATAGGACATACATGGTAAATGGTAGGTCATTGAAGAATGCAGTAGAACAGATGGATCTAGGAATAATGGTGAATAGTTCCCTGAAGGTGGAATCTCATGTGGATTGGGTAGTGAAGAAAGCTTTTGGTTTGCTGGCCTTTATTAATCAGAGCATTGAGTATAGGAGTTGGGATGTAACGTTGAAATTGTATAAGGCATTGGTAAGGCCAAATTTGGAGTATTGTGCACAGTTCTGGTCACCGAATTATAAGAAAGATGTCAATAAAATTGAGAAGGTACAGAGGAGATTTACTAGAATGTTGCCTGGGTTTCGTTTCCTGAGTTACAGAGAAAGGTTGAACGAGTTGGGTCTTTATTCTTTGGAACGTAGAAGGTTGAGGGGGGACTTTAATGAGGTACTTAAAATTATGAGGGGAAGATAGAGTTGACATGGATAGGGTTTTTCCATTGAGAGTGGGGGAGATTCAGACAAGAGGACATGAGTTGAGAGTTAAAGGTCAAAAGTTTAGGGGTAACATGAGGGGGAACTTCTTTACTCAGAGAGTGGTAGCTGTGTGGAACGAGCTTCCAGCAGAAGTGGTTGAGGCAGGTTTGACGTTGTCGTTTAAAGTTAAATTGGACAGCTATATGGACAGGAAAGTAACGGAGGGTTATGGGCTGAGTGCAGGTTAGTGGGACTAGGTGAGAGTAAGAGTTCGGCACGGACTGGAAGGGCTGAGATGGCCTGTTTCCATGCTGTAATTGTTATATGGCTATATTCTTATCTACTACCACTCTCTTGTTTCTCCCACAAAGCCCATGTCTAATCCACTTGACTACCTCATCTTGAATGCCAAACGACTGAACCTTCTTAACCAACATTCCATGCAGGACCTTGTCAAATGCCTTACTGAAGTCCATGAGTCCATGTAGACAGTATTCACTGCCTTACTTTCATCAACTTTCCTAGTAACTTCCTTGAAAAACTCTATAAGACCATAAGATATAGGAGCAGAATTAGGCCATTTGGCCCATTGAGTCTGCTCCACCATTCCATCGTGGCTGATACAATTTTCTTTTCAGCCCCAATCTCCTGCCTTCTCCTTGTATCCCTTCATGCCCCGACCAATCAAGAATAAGATTGGTTAGACATGACCTGCCATGCACGAAACCATAAAACCATAACAACAGGAATTCTGCAGATGCTGGAAATTCAAGCAACACACATCAAAGTTGCTGGTGAACACAGCAGGCCAGGCAGCATCTCTAGGAAGAGGTGCAGTCGACATTTCAGGCCGAGACCCTTCGTCAGGACTAACTGCAGGAAGAGTGAGTAATGGATTTGAAAGTTGGAGGGGGAGGGGAGATCCAAAATGATAGGAGGAGGGGGAGGGATGGAGCCAAGAGCTGGACAGGTGATAGGCAAAAGGGATACGAGAGGATCATGGGACAGGAGGTCCGGGAAGAAAGACAAGGTGGGTGGGGGACCCAGAGGATGGGCAAGGGGTATATTCAGAGGGACAGAGGGAGAAAAAGGAGAGTGAGAGAAAGAATGTGTATATAAAAATAAGTAACAGATGGGGTACGGGGGGAGGTGGGGCATTAGCGGAAGTTAGAGAAGTCGATGTTCATGCCATCAGGTTGGAGGCTCTGGGTGCCCCCCCCCCCCCCACCGCCTTGTCTTTCTTCCCGGACCTCCTGTCCCATGATCCTCTCGTATCCCTTTTGCCTATCACCTGTCCAGCTCTTGGCTCTATCCCTCCCCCTCCTGTCTTCTCCTATCATCTTGGATCTCCCCCTCCCCCTCCAACTTTCAAATCCCTTACTCACCCTTCCTTCAGTTAGTCCTGACGAAGGGTCTCAGCCTGAAACGTCGACTGCACCTCTTCCTAGAGATGCTGCCTGGCCTGCTGCGTTCACCAGCAACTTTTATGTGTGTTACCATAAAACCATAGAACACTACAGCACAGAAAGCAGGCCATTCTGCCCTTCTAGTCTGTGCCGAAACTTTGTTCAGCTAGTCCCATTGACCTGCACCCAGTCCATAACCCTCCAGACCTCTCCCATCCATGTATCTATCCAATTTATTCTTAAAACTTAAGTGAGCCCACATTTACCACGTCAGATGGCAGCTCGTTCCACACTCCCACCACTGTCTGAGTGAAGAAGTTCCCCCTAATGTTCCCCCTAAACCTTTCCCCTTTCACCCTAAAGCCATGTCCTCTCGTATTTATCTCTCCTAATCTATGTGGAAAGAGCCTACTTGCATTTACTCTGTCTATACCCCTCATAATTTTGTAAACCTCTATCAAATCTCCCTTCATTTTTCTATGCTCCAAGGAATAAAGTCCTAACCTGTTCAATTGTTCCCTGTAACTCGACTCCGGAAGACCCGGCAACATCCTAGTAAATCTTCTCTGCACTCTTTCAATCTTACTGATACCCTTCCTATAGTTAGGTGACCAGAACTGCACACAATATTCCTAATTTGGCCTCACCAATGTCTTAAACAATCTCACCATAACATCCCAACTCCTATACTCAATACTTTGATTTATGAATGCCAGGGTGCCAAAAGCCTTCTTTACAACCCTGTCTACCTGTGACGCCACTTTCAGGGAATTATGTATCTGAACTCCCAGATCTCTTTGTTCCTCTGTACTCCTCAGTGCCTTACCATTTACTGTGTATGTCCTACCTTGATTTGTCCTTCCAAAATGCAACACCTCACAATTATCTGCATTAAATTCCATCTGCCATTTTCTGGCCCATTTTTCCAGTTGGTCCAGATCCCTCTGCTAGCTTTGAAAGCCTTCCTCGCTGTCCACAACGCCTCTAATCTTAGTGTCATCAGCAAACTTGCTGATCCAATTTACCACATTATCATCTAGATCATTGATATAGACAACAAACAACAATGGTCCCAGCACAGATCCCTGAGGCACACCACTAGTCACAGGCCTCCAGTCTGAGAAGCAATCATCCACTACCACTCTCTGTCTTCTCCCACTCAGCCAATTTCGAATCCAGTTTACAACCTCTCCATGGATACCTAGTGTCTGAATCTTCTAAACTAACCTCCCATGTGGGACCTTGTCAAAGGCCTTACTAAAGTCCATGTAGGCAACATCCACAGCCCTTCCTTCATCTACTTTCTTGGTAACCTCCTAGAAAAACTCTACAAGATTCGTTAAACATGAACTACCACGTACAAAGCCATGCTGACTATCCTTAATTAGCCCTTGGCTGTCCAAATATTTGTATACCTGATCTCTCAGAACACCTTCCAATAATTTACCTACTACTGATGTCAGGCTCACCGGCCTGTAATTACCTGGTTTACTTTTGGAGCCTTTTTTTAAACAACAGAACAACATGAGCTACCCTCCAATCCTCCGGCACCACACCCGTGGCTAAGGACATTTTAAATATTTCTACCAGGACCCTGCAATTTCTACACTAGTCTCTCTCAAGGTCCGAGGAAATATAATGTCAGGCCCCGGGGATTTATCTACCTTTATTCGCTGTAAGGCAGCAAGCAGCTCCTCCTCTTTAGTCTCTATATGTTCCATGACACTACTGCTTGTTTCCCTTCCTTCCATATATGCTATGCCAGTTTCCTGAGTAAATACTGATGCAAAAAATGCCATGCTGACTATCCTTAATCAGTCCATGTCTGTCCAAATACCTATATATCCAGTCTCTTAGAATGCCTTCTAACAACTTTCCCACAACTATTGTCAGACTTACTGGCCTATAATTTTCTAGTTTCTGTTTTGACCCTTTTTTAAACAGCAGAACAAAGGACTGGTTATCATTCAGTCCTGTGGTACTTCTCCTGTCGCTGAAGATGGTTTAAGTATCTCTGCCAGGGCCCTAGCAATTTCTGCACTTGCCTCCCTTGGGGTCTGAGGGAACATCTTGTCAGCCCCTGGTGAATTATCCACCCTCATTGCCTCAGGGTAGCAAACACCTCCTTCTTTGTAATCTGTACAGGGACTATGAAGTTGATGCTGTTTTGCCTCACTTCTGTCTATTCTGTGTTCATCTCCTGAGTAGATACAGATGCAAAGAATGCATTTAAGATCTCCACATCTGTTTTTACTCTATGCATGGATTACCATTCCGGTTTTCCAGATTACCAATCTTGTCCCTTGCAATCCCTTTTGTCTTTACATATCTCTAAAATCCCTTTGGATTCTCCTTCACCTTGTCTGCTAGAGTAACTTTGTGCCTTCTTTTAGCCTTCCTGATTTTTTTCTTAAATGTTCTCTTGCAGTTCTTGTACTCCACATACACATCATTTGTTCTTCCTTGCCTTTACCGGCCATGCACCTCTTTGTACCCCTAACCAGGGCCTCAATATCTCTTGAAGACCAATATTCCCTACATGTGTTACCTTTACCCTTTATTCTGAGAAACCTTTTGCACTAAGGAGGTTCCAGTCAATATTTGGAAAGTTGAAGTCACTCATGACAACAACCCTGTTATTTTTGCAGCTTTCCAAAATCTGTCTCCTGTTCTGCACTCAGTGGCTCTGTTATAGGGGCGGGGGGGGGGGGGGTGGCGTGGATCTGTAGAATACAAACGATATAGTTTCTGATTCTACCCACACAGTGTCCACCCTTTCTGCAGCCGTGATACTGATAGGTAATGCCCCTTCTCCACCTCTTTTCCTCCCTCTCTGTCCCTATTGAAACATCTAAACCTCGGAACATTCATCAGCCATTCTTACCCTTCTGATATCCAAGTCACCGTAATGGCCACAAAGTCATGCACTGATTCGTTCCTCAAGATGGCGCCACGTACGGTGGCCGTGTTGTGAGCTTCATTCCAAATCTACAGTATACTACTAATTTCTACAAGTTTCTTAGCATTTTCTGTTCAAGTAGCTGATAGTCACATCAGAAATGATAGACTGACCCTTCTGAACATCAGAAAGATGGCATTTACCCACTTTGTGCCGCCTTTCCAACACTGGGAACCCCTGCCTACGTGATCCATGGGAGACTCACCTCTTACACCGTCACTACCTCAGAAGAAGCGCTGGAAGTGAGTGAGAAGGGCCGGTGTCCTGGTGAGGCTGAGACGGCGTGCAGCTCGACCACTGCTCCTAGCATACTCCTGGCTAAAATTCAGTCCCTGGACAACAAGCTGTGCAAACTGGGAGTCAGAATCTCCTACCAGCAGAAAACAAAGGAATGTAACATTTTGTGCTTCGTGGAGACCTGACTGACAGAGGAAATACCGGATCACGCTATCGAGCCCTCTGGATTGTCCCTGTTCCAAGTGGACAGGTCAAAAAACCTCTTTGGGAAGAGTAAAAGAGGAGGGGTGTGCTTCAAGGTCAACAATGCTTGGTATGATCCCCAGAATGAGCATGCCCTCAAATTATTTTGTTTCCCAGACCTGGAATACCTGGTGCTGCTGTGCAGATCCTACTGGCTGTGCAGGGAGTTCACGGTTATTACCATCACAGCAGTGTACATTCTGCCGCAAGCTGATACTGACCTGGCTCTCAAGGAACTGTACGAAACCATCAACACGCTGGAGGCGGCACACCCACAGGCTGCCTTCATCGTTGCCGGTGACCTTAATTGAGCATCGCTGACGAAAGTCTCTCCGAAGTTTTGTCAGCGCATCCAGGTGAGCACTTGTGGAGAAAACACACTTGACCTCTGTTACATAGAACAACATAGAATAGTACAGCACAGTACAGGCCCTTCGGCCCACAATGTTGTGCTGACCCTCAAACCCTGCCTCCCATATAAGCCCCCACCTTAAATTCCTCCATATACCTATCTAGTAGCCTCTTAAACTTCACTAGTGTATCTGCCTCCACCACTGACTCAGGCAGTGCATTCCACGCACCAACCACTCTCTGAGTAAAAAACCTTCCTCTAATATCCTCCTTGAACTTCCTACACCTTACCTTAAAGCCATGTCCTCTTGTATTGAGCAGTGGTGCCCTGGGGAAGAGGCGCTGGCTATCCACTCTATCTATTCCTCTTATTATCTTGTACACCCCTATCATGTCTCCACTCATCCTCCTTCTCTCCAAAGAGTAAAGCCCTAGCTCCCTTAGTCTCTGATCATAATGCATACTTTCTAAACCAGGCAGCATCCTGGTAAATCTCCTCTGTACCCTTTCCAATGCTTCTACATTCTTCCTATAGTGAGGCGACCAGAACTGGACACAATACTCCAAGTGTGGCCTAACCAGAGATTTATAGAACTGCATCATTACATCGCAACTCTTAAACTCTATCTCTCGACTTATGAAAGCTAACACCCCATAAGCTTTCTTAACTACCCTATCCACCTGTGAGGCAACTTTCAGGGATCTGTGGACATGTACCCTGAGATCCCTCTGCTCCTCCACACTGCCAAGTATCCTGCCATTTACTCGGTACTCTGCCTTGGAGTTTGTCCTTCCAAAGTGTACCACCTCACACTTCTCCGGGTTGAACTCCATCTGCCACTTCTCAGCCCACTTCTGCATCCTATCAATGTCTCTCTGCAATCTTCGACAATCCTCTACATTATCTACAACACCACCAACCTTTGTGTCGTCTGCAAACTTGCCAACCCACCCTTCTACCCCCACATCCAGGTCGTTAATAAAAATCACGAAAAGTAGAGGTCCCAGAACAGATCCTTGTGGGACACCACTGGTCACAATCCTCCAATCTGAAGGTACTCCCTCCACCAGAACCCTCTGCCTTCTGCAGGCAAGCCAATTCTGAATCCACCTGGCCAAACTTCCCTGGATCCCATGCCTTCTGACTTTCTGAATAAGCCTACCGTGTGGAACCTTGACAAATACCTTACTAAAATCCATATAGATCACATCCACTGCACTACCCTCATCTGTATGCCTGGTCAATTCCTCAAAGAACTCTATCAAGCTTGTTAGACACAATCTGCCCTTCACAAAGCCATGCTGACTGTCCCTGATCAGACCATGATTCTCTAAATGCCTATAGATCCTATCTCTAAGGATCTTTTCCAACAGCTTTCCCACCACAGACGTAAGGCTCACTGGTCTATAATTACCCAGACTATCCCTACTGCCTTTTTTGAACAAGGGGACAACATTTGCCTCCCTCCAATCCTCCGGTACTATTCCCATGGACAACAAGGACATGAAGATCCTAGCCAGAGGCTCAGCAATCTCTTCTTACCTCGTGGAGCAGCCTGGGGAATATTCCGTCAGAACCCGGGGACTTATCTGTCCTAATGTATTTTAACAACTCCAAGACCTCCTCTCCCTTAATATCAACATGCTCCAGAACATCAACCTCACTCATATTGTCCTCACCGTCATCAAGTTCCCTCTCATTGGTGAATACCGAAGAGAAGTATTCATTGAGGACCTCACTCACTTCCACAGCCTCCAGGCACATCTTCCCACCTTTATCTCTAATCGGTCCTACCTTCACTCCTGTCATCCTTTTTTTCTTCACATAATTGAAGAATGCCTTGGGGTTTTCCTTTACCCTACTCGCCAAGGCCTTCTCATGCCCCCTTCTTGCTCTTCTCAGCCCCTTCTTAAGCTGCTTTCTTGCTTCCCTATATTCCTCAATAGACCCATCTGATCCTTGCATCCTAAACCTCATGTATGCTGCCTTCTTCCACCTGACCAGATTTTCCACCTCACTTGTTACCCATGGTTCCTTCACCCTACCATTCTTTATCTTCCTCACCGGGACAAATTTACCCCTAACATCCTGCAAGAGATCCCTAAATATCGACCACATGTCCATAGTACATTTCCCTGCAAAAACATCATCCCAATTCACACCCGCAAGTTCTGGCCTTATAGCCTCATAATTTGCCTTTCCCCAATTAAAAATTTTCCTGTCCTCTCTGATTCTATCCTTTTCCATGATAATGCTAAAGGCCAGGGAGTGGTAGTCACTGTCCCCCAGATGCTCACCCACTGAGAGATCTGTGACCTGACCCGATTCATTACCTAGTACTAGATCTAGTATGGCATTCCCCCTGGTCAGCCTGTCCACATACTGTGACAGGAATCCATCCTGGACACACTTAACAAACTCTGCCCCATCTAAACCCTTGGAACTAATCAGGTGCCAATCAATATTAAGGAAGTTAAAGTCACCCATGATAACAACACTGTTATTTTTGCATCTTTCCAAAATCTGCCTTCCAATCTGCTCCTCTGTATCTCTGCTGCTACCAGGGGGCCTATAGAATACCCCCAATAGAGTAACTGCTCCCATCCTGTTCCTGACTTCCACCCATATTGATTCAAAAGAGGATCCTGCTACATTACCCACCCTTTCTGTAGCTGTAATAGTATCCCTGACCAGTAATGCCACCCCTCCTCCCCTTTTTCTGCCCTCTCTATCCCTTTTAGAGCACTGAAATCCAGGAATATTGAGAATCCATTCCTGCTCTGGTGCCAGTTAAGTTTCTGTAATGGCTGCTACATCATAATTCCATGTACGTATCCATCACCTTCGTTCCTGATGCTTCTTGCATTGAGGTACACACATTTCAGCCCTTCTACCTTACTGTCTTTACACCATTTATTCTGCTTCTCTTTCCTCAAAGCCTCTCTGTATGTTAGATCTGGCTTTACTCCATGCACTTCTTTCACTGCTCTATCACTCTGGGTCCCATCCCCCTCGCAAATTAGTTTAAACCCTCCCGAACCATGCTAGCAAACCTACCTGCAAGGATATTGCTCCCCCTGGAGTTCAGGTGCAACCCATCCAATCTGTACAGGTCCCACCTTCCCCAGAAGAGATCCCAATGATCTGAAAATCTAAAACCTTGCTCCCTTCACCAACTCCTCAGCCATCTCCTCCAATTCTTACCATCACTGTCACATAACACCGGCAGCAATCCTGAGAACGCCACCCTAGAGGTCCTGTTCTTCAGCCTTCTGAGTAGTTCCTGAAACCCACACTTCAGGACCTTATCCCTCTTCCTGCCTATGTCGTTGGTACCAACATGTATCACGACTTCTGGCTGCTTTCCCTCTCATACCAGGATGTCGTGCACCCGGTCAGAGACATCCCAGACCCTGGCACCCGGGAGGCAACAAACCATGCGGGTGTCCTTCTCACGTCCACAAAATCTCCTGTCTGCTGCCCTGACTGTAGAGTCTCCAATGGCGACAGTTCTCCTCTTCTCCGTCCCACCATTCTGCACCACAGGGTCGGACTCGGTGCCGGAGCCCCTGCCACCATGGCTCACACCTGGTCAGTCGTCCCCGCCAACAGTATCCAGGACGGTAAACTTATTATTCAGGGGAATGGCTACAGGGGTGCTCTGCACTACCTGTCTGCTCACCTTTGCTTTCTCCCCTCTGACTGTCACCCAACAACCTGCTCCCGGCAGCCTAGGTGTGACTACCTCCCTGTAGCTCTCATCTATGACTGCCTCATTCTCCCTTACCAGTTGAAGGTCATCCAGCTGCTGCTCCAGATTCCTTACATGGTCTTCCAGATCGCCCAGCTGCATGCACTTCTGGCAGATGTGACTCTGCGGGAGAGGAGAGATCCCCCAAGACTGCCACATCTCACGTGAGAGGCACATCACCATCTCAGGAGACATTGTAAAAACTAACTGCGAGCTAGCTTGTCCTCCCTTCCGCAATGCTTACAAAGTTCTCCTTTGCCCAGCTTTTGGAAAATCAGATCACTCTTCAATCCTGCTTTTGTCGACGTAAAGGCAGAAGCTGAAACAAGAGGCAGCCATAGTTAAAGCCGTCCACTGTCGGTCCGACCAAACGGCCTCCATGCTGTAGGACTGCTTCGACGACGTCAACTGGAATGTCTTCCATGATGAGGATGTCTCCGAGTTCACGGATGGAGTCACATGCTTCATCCGGAAGTGCATCAACGAAGTTGTCCTTTGAAGTCAGTCAGGGTCTTCCTGAACCAGAAACCCTGGATCAATAGCTCTGTGTGAGCAGCACTTACCACGTGGCACAGAGCTTATGTTGTCGGCAATCAGCAGGAGCTCAGGAAAAGCAGCTATGATCTGTGCAAAGCTATCAAGGCTGTGAAACAATACAGGGACAAGATTGAGTCAAGGTTCACACCGAATAGCACACATGACTTGTGGCGAGGGCTGAATACCATCGTAGACTTCAAAGCCAAACGTTGTGGTGCCACCAACATCGCGGCCTCTCTCTCAGATGAGCTCAATCGCTTTTACACTCAGTTCGATGTCACTAACTCTGAGCCTCCGAGGAAAGCCACCGCTAGGAACTGCAACCTGGTCATCTCTGAGGCTGAGGTAGACAGATGTTTCCAATGAGTGGACAGTCGCAAGGCTGCGGGACCGGACAGCATCCCAGTGCGAGTATTCAGGATGTGCGCAGCACAACTGGCAGGTGTGTTTACGGACACTTTAAATCTTTCCCTCTCCCAGTGTAGAGTGCCCTCCTGCTTCAAATTATCCACCATTGTCCCTGTACCAAAAAAGACTAAGGTAACATGTCGGAACGACTGGCGTCCTGTCGCACTCACCTCAATAATAAGCAAATACTTTGAGAGGCTGGTCAAGGATTACATCTGCAGCTTGCTACCACCCAAACTGGACCCCCTACAATTCTCCTACCGACACAACCGATCGACAGATGACGCAATAGCCTCTGCTCTACATAGCGTCCTGACACATCTGGAGAAGAAGGATACTTATGTGAGAATGCTGTTCTTGGACTACAGTTCAGCATTGAACACCATAATCCATCCAGACTTGACAGGAAGCTCAGAGACTTCAGCCTTCACCCTGTCTTCTGTAGCTGGATCCTGAACTTCCTGTCAGATCACCAACAGGTGGTAAGAGTGGGCTCCATTACCTCCACCCCTCTGACTCTCAACACGGGAGCCCCTCAGAGCTGTGTACTAAGTCCGCTCCTTTTCTCCCTGTAAACCCACGACTGTGTTGCCACCCACAGCTCTAATCTGCTAATTAAATTTGCCGATGACACTATGTTTATTGGCTTTATCTCAAACAATAATGAGATGGCCTACAGGGAAGAAGTCATCTCTCTGACACAGTGGTGTCAAGAAAACAACTTGTCACTCAATACCGCGAAAACAAAGGAGCTGGTTGTGGATTACCTCACTACAGGAAGGATTGGAAACTACAGAAAGAGTGCAGAGGAGATTTACAAGGGTGTTGCCTGGATTGGGGAGCATGCCTTGAGTGGGTTTCCGGTGATGTCATTGTCTAGAATGGCAGCTTAAATCAATAGCGCCTCCAGAAAAACATATTTTGCCCCATTAATCTATCAAATATAAGATCTTTCGAAAATATCTGAATTGATAAGGAGGGCAAGAATGGGGAGAAAGAATGGAGATTAAAAAAAAGCATCACTGCAGAGCCTGTGGACGAAAGGGGTGCAATGAGTGGCTCGCCTACATAAGTGCGTGATAGCGAGGCTGACGATGGGACTCGTTCAGGCGAAGCGGCAAATATGATAAAAATTCTGGAAGAGACATGGGGATTCCAAAAAGACATAAAACAGTAACTAAATGATATCAAGTCAGAGCTCGCCAACGTCAATCAAAAAATAGTGGTGACAGAAGCACGAATTGAGAAGGTGGAAGATCGTGTGCAAAACGTGGAACGGATACTAAGAAAGATGATAAAAATATTAAATCAACAAGAAAGTAAACTGCTTGACCAGGAGGGAAGATCACGACGGAAAAATATCAGGATATACAATGTTCCTGAGGAGGGGAGGGTTTGTCTGTGATGGAGTTTGTAGGAAAGTTGCTGTGGGACGCACTGGAGATTCCCTTGACCATGGAGCTTGAACTAGAGAGGGCGCATCGTGTGCTCATCCCGAGGCCTATTGGAGACAGAGAAGATAAGCCACACTCAGTAGTAATTAGATTCCTTCGATGCAATACCAAGGCAGAGATTCTACGAAAGGCCTGGGAAGAAGAGGGTGTTTTTGAACGGGAAATTTTGATCAAGATTACCCCCCAGTGGTCCTGCAGAGACATAAGGAATACTCCGAAGTAAAGCGAATATTAAAGCAAGGAAAGATTAGATTCCAAACTCTGTACCCTGCTAAACTGTGAGTGTTTTATGAAGGTGGGACGCAACTGTATCAGACAGTGGAAGAGGCGACTACAGACATGAACGGAGGGATGCCCGTCAGTGTGATCAAACCGAGGGAAAGCCTGGCTGAGCAGTTATCCCGATCTGCTTGGGAAATAGTAAGAGAACCAAGAAAGCAGGGGACAGGAGGAGGGCGAGAGAAGAATATCAGGAAGAGACTGTGAGTTTTCCGAAGACAGCCCTCACCCCCTCCAGAAGAGCCATAAGGTTTGGCTAACTTTAAAAGTGTTGATAAGCTAAACGGAAGCAAAAATAGACGGTGCTATACCTATCTCAAGAAGTACTTATTATAATGTAGATTTTATATGACTTTTTTTTTATTCATTCATTCACTCTTTTTTTCCCACCTAAATCAGAATATATATATGGGAGGAATACACAGGGAAATCTTTTCTGTGTAATGGACATAGACTTGTTCACTTACTTTTATGGGTCCTGTAATGGGGGCCCCCAACGCACAGGTAGGAGAGACTATCCCCCACATCTAGGCGTTTCCTCCAGCTCAGCCCAGGGTCATCAACTAGAGATCTCAGCCTTGGAATCACACCTTTGTTGCCTTTTTTTTATTATTCGCATTTCTTGGTTCTTATTTGTTCAGGCAGTAGATCGATTAAGTTTTATTCTGCTAATTTCAATGATATATTGACAGATAAATACACATGGATAAGGACAAAGTAAAATTCATTTCTTTTAATGTCAATGGGCTGTTGAATCCAATCAAACACAGTAAAATTCTGTCCAAAATGAAAAGAGAACAAGCCCATGTAGTATATTTACAGGAAACTCACTTAAGTGATAATGAGCATGGAAAACTAAAGAGAATGGGCTTCACTAATTTGTTTTTCTCCTCATATAAATCAGGACATAGGAGAGGAGTTGCTATTCTTATCTCAAGCAAGCTAAATTTTGAAAAAGTATTTGAAATGGGAGATAAGGAGGGCAGATATATTCTGGTAAGGGGGAATATAGATGGAAATTCAGTTACTCTATTGAATAAATATGCACCCCCAAAAAGTGATATTAGTTTCTTTCAGAAAATTACTAATATTATGGTAACGGAAACAGAAGGTCTCCTGATATGTGGGGGAGACTTAAATTTACAATTACAACCAAAGTTAGACTCTTCCAATAGAAAAACCTATGAAACAAAATCCTTACACAAGTAAGTGAATATACTTTTTGAGGATATTGGTCTAATTGATATATGGAGGGACCTTTTCCCTGACAGAAGAGATTACACTCATTATTCTGCCCCTCATTCTGTATATACAAGAATAGACTATTTCATAACATTTGGAAAAGACGAAGACAAAATAATCACCTGTGGAATTGGGACAATAGATGTAAGTGACCATGCACCTATATATTTATCTGTTGATTTTGACCTACAACCAAAGGATACTATTTGGAAACTAAATTCAAGTCTACTCAATGATCCCTACTTTAAGGAACAAATTAAAAAACAAATTGGTCTTTACTTAGAATTCAATGATAATGGAGAGGTTTCACCTCCCATTCTATGAGATACTCTAAAGGCTGTCTTAAGATGGAAAATTATAGCAATATCTTCATATAAGAAAAAAATAAGGAATAAAACATTAGAGGAATTACAAACTAGGTTGAAGGAACTAGAAAAAAAACACAAATTGAATTTGGCACAGGATACATAAGAGGAAATTTTTAAAAATAGGAATGAAATTAATAGTTTGGCTACGCAAGAAATCAGGAAAATTTTAATGTTTCTGAAACAGAGACGTTATGAAAGTGGATCTAAGTCTATGAACATACTGGTGTGGAAATTGGTAAAAAAGATAGCAGAAAATACAATTCATAGAATTAGGGATCCAAGAACAAAAATAATAAAAAAAAATAAGCTAAGTGAAATTCAAGAAGCTTTTGAAGTGTTTTTCAAAACTCTATATTCCAAAGTCCCAGGGGGAAACATAACCCAAATTGACACCTTCCTGAATTCTCTAGAGTTACCCACTTTAAGCGAAGAACAAAATAGAATGATGACTGCTGACATAACTGAAGTTGAACTAAAAGTTGCAATGAGTGGGCTTAAATTAAGCAAGTCACCAGGATCGGATGGGTATATGGCAGAGTGGTACAAAGAATTTAAAAATGAATTTATTCCTGTCTTACTCCCCACACTGAACTGGGCTCTAAAAAAGGCACAAATGCCCCCCAGCTGGAAGGAAGAGATAATCTCAGCTATTCCAAAAGAAGTCATGGATAAAATGGAATGTGGGTCACTTAGACCAATATCCATTCTTAATGTAGATTATAGATTATTTACCTCCATCATGGCCAAACGATTAGAAGAATTTCTACCCCTACTGATGCACAAGGATCAGGCAGGTTTTATACAACAATGCCAAACACAAGACTTCACATTATGGATCATATACAAAAAATAAAATTGAAGCAATAGTGATAAGCGTGGACGCTGAAAAGGCATTTGATTCCGTTAATTGGAATTTTCTTCACAGAGTTTTACATAGATTTGGTTTACATGACACAATTATTAAAACTATACAGGCACTATATGACAACCCTACTGCTAGGATTAAAATCAATGGATATTTATCAAATAGTTTTACCCTAAAAAGGGGCACGAGCCAGGGTTGTGCATGGTCACCGCTACTCTTCGCAGTATATCTAGAACCATTAGCTCAATGTATCAGACAAAATGAAGACATCAGGGAAATTACTATTAAAGGGACAGACCATAAATCGGCCTGTTACGCGGATGACATTTTGATCTATCTAGGGCAACTAACATCCTCTTTATCTAAATTGATGCAATCCTTTGAACAATATGGTCAATTATCAGGATACAAGATCAACATAGATAAAACCCAATTACTTTCATATAACTATAGCCCACCAAGAGAAATTGAAAGTAGATATCCCTGGGCATGGCAAACATAGTCTTTCAAATATTTGGCACCATTATGCCAAAAGATTTGGCAAAATTATCAGAATGCAATTATCAGCCTTTATATAAAAAATTAAGGAAGATATAACAACATGGAACCTAACTCTTTTTTGAGTCACAGTTCAAGGATTGAAACTATTAAAATGAATATAGTGCCCAGACTGTTATATCTCTTTCAGACCCTACCAATAGAGATTAATCAAAATCAATTCAATGAATGGAACAAAGTGTTATCAAGATATATATGGCAAGGAGAAAGGCCTAGAGTTTGTCTCAAAACTTTGCAATTAGCCAAGGAAAAGAGGGGATGGGGCCTACCTTCTCTTAGAGATTACTATTTTGCAGCACAGTTCAGAGCCGTGATATGCTGATGCAACCCATCATGTGATGCTTGATGGAAAAACATTGAGGAGGGGATACTTCCCGTCCCCATACAGGCAATTTTGGCTGATAACACCCTACAAAGGTACATAAATACTATTGATAATCCATGGGTGAAATGGAATCTTAAAATATGGAAAACTGTTATAGAAGAATATAAACTAGGGGGAGATACTGCAATTCTTAAATAGTGTGCATATGACTCAGATTTTATACCAAATAAACTGGATGCCAGATTTAGGGACTGGACAGCTAAAGAAATAACAGTTCTTCGCAATATAATGAAAGAAGGAACACTGGTCAGCTTTGAAATGCTTAAAGAGAAACACTTTTTAGAAAAACAAGACTTTTATCAGTATTTACAGATTCGACAGTATGTTAATAGGAGGGTTAAAAATGTAACCAAGGCAAGTACATGTTTGATAGAGCTATTTAGAAAAGCATATAATTCAGATAATGGTAGTAGAATCATTTCAAGTGTGTATAAGGGTTTGTCAAATCTTAAAACACATTTGACTTCATACATTAAAACAAAAAAGGAGAAGGAAGGAGGGATAATAATATCTGAGGAAGAATGGACAATAATATGGAGGTATCAATGGAAGTGTACCAGTTTACAGAAATGGAGGGAGTCCGGGTGGAAAAACTTGATAAGATATTTTATTACACCCTCTCAGAAATCTCATTATGATAGTAATCCCCTGTTTGCTGGAGAAATTGTGGAAATCAAAATGCAAACCATTATCATATTTTCTGGGAATGCCCCGTTATCAAGGAATATTGGAGTGGGATACACAATGCCCTACAAGACATCTTTAAATGTGAAATACCCTTAGGAAGTAAGACCATATATTTTGGATATATACCTCAAGAATGGTTGAAAAGAGATAAATATTTAATGAATGTACTGCTGGTGGATGGTAAAAAGACTCTTACCAGGAAATGGTTATCACAGGAGAGCCCAACTTTAAATGCATGGTTGGAAATTACAATGGACATTTACAAAATGGAGAAGATAACAGCATCTGTTAATCATAAGTTGGAACAGTTTGATTCATACTGGGAAAAATGGTTTAACTACATAACACCTCATAGGCCTGATTTTATTCTCACAAGTGCTGATGTTGGCGAGGGTACAGAGAAGATTCACTAGAATGATTCCGGGAATGAGAGGGTTAACATATGAGGAACGTTTGTTCGCTCTTGGACTGTATTCCTTGGAGTTTAGAAGAATGAGGGGAGACCTCATAGAAACATTTCGAATGTTGAAAGGCATGGACAGAGTGGATGTGGCAAAGTTGTTTCCCATGATGGGGGAGTCTAGTACGAGAGGGCATGACTTAAGGATTGAAGGGTGCCCATTCAGAACAGAAATATTAAGAAATTTTTTTAGTCAGAGGGTGGTGAGTCTATGGGATTTGTTGCCACGGGTGGCAGTGGAGGCCAAGTCAGTGGATGTATTTAAGGCAGAGATTGATAGGTATCTGAGTAGCCAGGGCCTCAAAGGTTACGGTGAGAAGGCGGGAGAGTGGGACTAAATGGCAGAATGGATCAGCTCATGATAACATGGCGGAGCAGACTCGATGGGCCGAATGGCTGACTTCTGCTCCTTTGTCTTATGGTCTTATGGTCTAAGTCAATGAATAGGTTGTAAGAAAAAAAGATCACTCCCTACTTGTACATAATTTTCTCCTTTTGCTTGTTCTTTCTTTCCTCTTTTCTATAAGTGTATACCTGAGATAAATATTATGTGGAGATTTGTGGCAAATATGACTATATGATATATATGTACAATATCTGAAATACATCTTATGGAAATGTTTGTTTGATGATGAACTTCAATAAAAAATAAATTACAAAAAACAAGAATAGGTTTAGTGATCTCGGCCTTTTCTCCTTGGATGGAGGATAAGAGGTGAGATGATGAGAAGCATTGATCGTGTGGATAGTCAGAGGCTTTTTCCCAGGGACAGTTTTAAGGTGCTTGGAAGCAGGTACAGAGGAGATGTCAGGGGTAAGTTTTTACGCAGAGAGTGATGAGTGTGTGGAATAGGCTGCCAGCAACAGTGGTGGAGGCGGATACGATAGGGTCTTTTAAGAGACTCCTGGATAGGTACATGGAGCTTAGAAAAATAGAGGGCTATGGGTAAGCCTAGTAATTTCTAAGGTAGGGACATGTTCGGCACAGCTTTGTGAGCTGAAGGGCCTGTATTGTGCTGTAGGGTTTCTATGTTTCTATGTAATATTAATACATTTGATTTTAGCGTATCTCTCTCAAACTGCAGGGTGAATTCTATCATATTATGATCACTGTCTCCTAAAGGTTCCTTTCCTTAAGCTCCCTAATCAAATCTGGTTCATTACAGAACACACAATCTAGATTTATCTTAGTGGGCTCAACTGAAAGCTGCCCTAAAAATCAATCTCCTTTTCTCAGGATCCAGCACCAATCAGCTTTTCCCAATCTGCTTGCATATTGAATTCCCCCATGATCATGGTAACCGTCCTTTTTACATGCCTTTTCTATCTCCCATTGTAATTTGTGCCCTACATATTGTTTACAGTTTGTGGGCCGATATATACTGTAAATCCCATCAGGGTGTTTTTGCCCTTGCAGTTTCTAACTCTACACATCTTCTTTTCCAATCTTTTTGTTAATATCAAAATATTAAACATAACATAGTATTAAAACAAAGCTATTGGGATTACATTGTTAATAATTAGCATATATAAATATAAGCTCAGTTAGCACATGGATATTGAACCTCCCAAAATCGTACAAAATACGAATATAATATGAGAAAAAAAATGCAGAAGTAACATGAAAAAAGAAAAAAAAACAAAATACCCCCCAAAAATACTAATCTAAACAATACTAATCAACTAAACTAAACTAAAGAAAGTAAAAAGACATGGGCTATTGTGTTACGTCAAATAGAACCATTAGTGTCATTAACTCTGCTCCCCTCTCTATATATTTGAAAGTAATAGAATAGGTTTGGAAAAGGTCAAATTACATCATATAGAAGTGTTGAATAAATGGCCTCCAAGTCTTTTCGAATTTTATAGAAGGATCATAAATGACACTTCTAATTTTTTCTAAATTTAAACACAACATAGTTTGAGAGAACCAATGAAATGTGGTGGGAGGATTAATCTCTTTCCAATTCAGCAAAATGGATCTTCTAGCCATTAATGTAAGAAATGCAATCATCCGACGAGCTGAAGAGGTTAAATGATTTGGTTCTATCATTGGTAAACCAAAAATTGCAGTAATAGGGTGACTCAGAACAGTTGAAATAATATCAAAGATATCTTTCCAGTATTTTTTCACAAAGGACATGACCAAAACATATGAGTTAAAGAAACTATCTCAGAGTGACACCTATCACGTACAGGATTTATATGAGAATAATAACAAGCTAATCTATCCTTAGACATGTGGGCCTTATGTACTACTTTAAACTGTATCAGCACATGTTTAGCACATATAGAGGACGAATTAACTAACTGAAGAATTTTTTTCCCATTTTTCAATAGGTAAAGTAAGCTTAAGTTCCCTTCCCCAATCATTCTTAATTTTATTAGATAAGTCTGGACGTATTTTCGTAATTATATTATAAATGGTTGCTATTACACCTTTCTGAAAAGGATTTAAATCCAAATTTTTTTCCAAAATATCTGTTGGATGTAGATTCGGAAAGGTAGGAAGAACAGTATTTAAAAAGTTTCTAATCTGTAAATAGCTAAAGAAATGGGATCTAGGGAAATTATATTTATTAGATAATTGTTCAAAGGATATGAAACAATTATCCAAAAATAGATCACAAAATCGTAATATACCTTTGGATTTCCAAACCAAATAGGCTTGATCCATAATAGAGGGTTGGAAAAAAATTAGATATAATAGGACTTACTAGAATTTTTGAAATTGAAACCATATTCATAACGTATATTTAACTATTGGATTATCCATTTGTTTATACAATTTAGAAAGAGCAAAGATTATTTTCTATTCTGTTGGTTTGATCTCCCTTTTTTCACTTATTTCGGGGTACTAGGCAGGGATGTCCTCTTAGTCCATTATTATTTGATATTGCTCTAGAACCTTTAGCAACTGCTATTCGAGATTCAACTAATATTCTTGGTATTACCTGTGGGAATGAGATACAAAGGTTATCATTATATGCAGACGATTTGTTATTTATATATTTCCAATCCTGAGAAATCCATTCCTGCAGTTTTATCCTTGTCGGCTTAGTTTAGTAATTTTTCTGGTTATAAATTGAACCTTAATAAGAGTGAACTGTTTCCGCTGAATATGCAGGTTCCGATATATGGTTGTTTACCATTTAGATTGGTTACCAACTATTTCACTTATTTAGGGGTTGAAATTACAAAAAAGCACAAGGATTTATTTAAGGCTAATGTTTTACCTTTAAATGTCAGATTAAACATCTGTTTACTAAATGGTCACCAATGTCTCTGTCATTGATAATTCGGATCAATGCTATCAAGATGATTATTTTACCCAAATTCTTATATTTATTTCAAGCGGTGCCAATCTTTATTCCGAAATCCTTTTTTGATAATGTTGATTCTAAAATTTCTTCATATATATGGCAGAATAAAAATCCTAGGTTAGGTAAAAGACATTTACAGAAGTCTGAAAAGGAGGGTGGTCTGGCATTGCCGAACTTTGGATTTTACTATTGGGCAATTAATATTCGAAATTTAAAATTTTGGACATGGGATTGGACATAATTTCAAATCCACATTGGGTAAATCTTGAATGTAAATCTGTTCAAGGGTTTTCACTGGGTTCTATTTTAGGGACTTCTACACATCTTCTAATCTTCTGATCCTCCATCATTTCTTCCTTGTCATAATGATTCTGATTCTTGGGAAATTATCTCCTGCAGAGAATTTGAGAGAAATACAACTGTTCCTGTCGTAGAATCCAGAAGTGGTTGAGGTGAATAGTATACAGTAATTATTTTTAAGGAGTCTTTAACTGGCCCTTGACCATCCAATGTTCCAAGGTTCCAAAGGTACATTTAATATCAGAAAAATGTACACAGTATACATCCTGAAATGCTTTTTCTTTGCAACCATCCACAAAAAAGAATGAATGATAGTTAAGTGTTAGAACCCCAAAGTCCCCCCAGCTCCCCTCCCTCCCACACATAAGAGACAGCAAGAAACGATCCCCCTCCTCCCCCATGCCCCCATGGGCAAAAAAAAGCATCAGCACCCACCACTGAGCACTCAAATGTGAGCAAAGACACAGACTTGCAGAAACCCAAAGACTACTCATTCACCCAGTATTCGACATACCACAGGCTCTGTCTCTCCCTAATAAGGAAGAAAGAGATGTCTCCATTTCACAGCGAGAGGGGAGACATAACAAACAACTCGCTGACTTATGATGTTAAAAGTCCATTGCGTCGCTTTTTCTGAGCTCTGTGCCCAAAGATCTCAGCTCTCTGGGCACACAGCCGTATATCTTCCATCTCCCACGACACACCAATCTCCTGCCCAGACATCGACCTTCAATCCACCAGTCTCCGTAACCACAAGATCTCAGCCCTCTGAAGGCGAACTCTTAGGCTGTGCCCTTGGCATGCCGAACAACTGTCAGTCGTGAAACCCCGAAAGCAGGTCCCATTCCCACAAAGAACGGTGGTCACTATGTAACTCCAGTTCAGGGTCTTCAGAAGAACCCTTGAAAGGGAAGAATAGAGATATGAAAGATGGAAATAGAGCTGTTTCTGAAGATGCACGCAAAGGAGTTGCCATTAGGCACCATTAATTCTCTAAGCATTCTCCATGAATTCATAGAGCTGGATTGGGAATAATGGGAGAAGCTGGAGGGATGTGGGCTTTGACTGGATTTTATGGGTCTCTGTGTATGTTTTAGAGCAGATTCTATCTAACTGAAACCCTCTTTACAGGAATCCAATATGATCTTCTATGAATGCAGTGCCTTCACTGGTGCCAACATCACTGAAGCTATCATGCACTTGGCAAGGTAAGAGAGGAACAATCTGAAAAACCATGTTACAGTTCTTTGGTTTCAACGCTTCAGCATTCAACCACTTGTTACAAGGATTATTCCTTAGTAATAATGATCAGAGAGGCACAGAGAGAATCTGTGATTACTGACAATACCTTTATTGTCTAAACTAACAAGCATGTAGAAAGGTGGGTTAGTAAATTTGCTGATAATACAAAGGTTGGGGGTGTTGTGGATAGTGTGGAGGATTGTCAGAGGTTACAGCGGGACAGCAATAGGATGCAGAACTGGGCTGAGAAGTGGCAGATGGACTTCAACTCAGATGAGTGTGAAGAGGTTCATTCTGGTAGATCCAATTTGAAGACAGAATATAATATAATCGGTAAGACTCTTGGCAGTGTGGAGGATTTGAGAGATCTTGGGGTCCATGTTGATAGGACACTCAAAGCTTCTGCACAGGTCGACAACGTTGTTAAGAAGGCATATGGTGTATTGGCTTTCAGCAACCATGGGATTGAGTTCAAGAGCCGTGAGGTAATGTTACAGCTATAAGAGACCTCGGTCAGACCTCACTTGGAGTAATGTGTTCAGTTCTAGTCACCTCACTACAGAAAGGATGTGGATGCTATTGAGAGAGTGCAGAGGAGATTTACAAGGATGTTGCCTGGATTGGAGGGTGTACCTTATGAGAATAGGTTGAGTGTACTTGGCCTTTTTTCCTTGTAGCGATGGAGGATGAGAGGTGACCTGATAGAGGTATATAAGGTAATGAGGGGCATTGACCATGTTGATAGCCAGAGGCTTTTTCCCAGGGCTGAAATGGCTAACATGAGGGGGTTAGATTTAAGGTGCTTGGCAATAAGTATCAAGGGGTTGTCAGGGATAATTTTTTCACACAGAGGGTGGTGGGTGTGTGGAATGCACTGCCAGTGGCAGTGGTGGAAGCTGATACAATAGGGTCTTCAAAGAGCTTCTTGGATAGGTACATGGAGCTTAGAAAAATAGAGCGCTATGCGGTAGGGAAATTCTAGGCGGTTTCTAGAGTAGGTTACATGGTCAGCACAACATTGTGGACTGAAGGGCCGGTGATGTGCTGTAAATTTCTATGTTCTATGTTCATGTGAATTCATACTCTAAATACCTGTGTGCACACCCACTAGGTTTCCCTTACTCTCCTGAATAGTCAAACAATAGTAAAGTTAATACCCCGACAAAGGAATTTATACTGGCCAGAAATCCCTCGTAGTCCTGATCCATTCCGCACACGTTCCACGTAGGGTCATTCACACTTGTGTCTGCGACGGCTAATTTTCAGAATTGTCGCTACTTTGCGTTCGAAGCCTCTGCTTTTATATTCATTACTTACCAGTTCAAATGCTGCATTTCAGTCTCATTGGCTATGGGTTATTTGACTGAGCTTTAACACCTTATTGGCTCAAGTCTAAGGGCTACACAACTTCATGCCTTGGGTAGCTTCTTTTGTTCTGTTCAACACTAGTTCAAAGCATACTAATCAGGTCACTCAGTCACTGGACCAAGCTAACGAGATTACATCTGTAAAACTGCCATGTTACACAATACGCAGCTTATCTGCAAATGATCTCAGGTTTAGAAGGTCAATAGCAGAAACTCTTTGTGTCCACATTTAATTGCTCTGAATAGATTATCCCAGAGTAAGAATCAGTTTTCCAATAGTTCACAAAATGGAGGTTACAGAACAGCTTCACAAAATGGCAGTATCCATTCCTTTGACCTCATGGCAAGAACAAAAACAATTGGCCTGTCTGTTTCACTGTCCTTGATTCATTTGAATTCACTAATTTGTAGACACCTAATTAATTGTTTTCATTATTTATTGAGATGATTAAACTAGTTCAGTCCAACTGTTTTGTTCTGTTCATTCTAAATGTGGAGGAACAGCAAGGGGTGGGAATTAAATTTATGGAGATATCCCCATATTTACTCTTCCCTATATTAAAATCTGAGGCTCATATTCCTGATCGGTCAGGGCATCAAAGGATATGGCAAGAAAACTAATTTGCAAAGGGGATGGGACCCGGAGCAATAGAGCAGTGAAAGAAGTGCATGAAGTAAAGCCAGATCTAACATACAGAGAGGCTTTGAGGAAAGAGAAGCAGAATAAACGGTGTAAAGGTAGTAAGGTAGAAGGGCTAAAGTGTGTGTACCTCAATGCAAGAAGCATCAGGAACAAAGGTGATGAACTGAGAGCTTGGATACATACATGGAATTCTGGTGTAGTGGCTATTACAGAGACTTGGCTGGCAACAGGGCAGGAATGGATTCTCAATATTCCTGGATTTCAGTGCTTTAAAAGGGATAGAGGTAGGATAAAAGGGGAGGAGGGGTGGCATTACTGGTAAGGGATACTATTACAGCTACAGAAAGAAAGGGTGGATAATGTAGCAGGATCCTCTTTTGAGTCAATATGGGTGGAAGTCAGGAACAGGAAGGGAGCAGTTACTCTATTGGGGGTATTCTATAGGCCCCTGGTAGCAGCAGAGATGCAGAGGAGCAGATTGGGAGGCAGATTTTGGGAAGGTGAAAAAATAACAGGGTTGTTATCATGGATGACTTTAACTTCCCTAATATTGATTGGCACCTGATTAGTTCCAAGGGTTTGGATGGGGCAGAGTTTGTTAAGTGTGTCCAGGATGGATTCCTGTCACAGTATGTTGACAGGCTGACTAGGGGGAATGCCATACTAGATCTAGTATTAGGTAACGAACCGGGCCAGGTCACAGATCTCTCAGTGGGTGAGCATCTGGGGGACAGTGACTACCGCTCCCTGGCCTTTAGCATTATCATGGAAAAGAATAGAATCAGAGAGGAGAGGAGCATTTTTAATTGGGGAAGGGCAAATTATGAGGCTATAAGGCTATAACTTGCGGGTGTGAATTGGGATGATGTTTTTGCCAGGAAATGTACTATGGACATGTGGTCGATGTTTAGAGATCTCTTGCAGGATGTTAGGGATAAATTTGTCCCGGTGAGGAAGATAGAGAATGGTAGGGTGAAGGAACCATGGGTGACAAGTGAGGTGGAAAATCTAGTCCAGTGGAAGAAGGCAGCATACATGAGGTTTAGGAAGCAAGGATCAGATGGGTCTATTGAGGAATATAGGGTAGCAAGAAAGGAGCTTAAGAAGGGGCTGAGAAGAGCAAGAAAGGGGCATGAGAAGGCCTTGGTGAGTAAGGTATAGGAAAACCCCAAGGCATTCTTCAATTATGTGAAGAAGAAAAGGATGACAGGAGTGAAGGTAGGACCGATTAGAGACAAAGGTGGGAAGATGTGCCTGGAGGCTGTGGAAGTGAGCGAGGTCCTCAATGAATATTTCTCTTCGGTATTCACCAATGAGGGGGAACTTGATGATGGTGAGGACAATATGAGTGAGGTTGATGTTCTGGAGCATGTTGATATTAAGGGAGAGGAAGTGTTGGAGTTGTTAAAATACCTTAAGACAGATAAGTCCCCAGGGCCTGACGGAATATTCCCTAGGCTGCTCCACGAGGTGGGGGAAGAGATTGCTGAGCCTCTGGCTAGGATCTTTATGTCCTCGTTGTCCATGGGAATGGTACTGGAGGGTTGGAGGGAGGCGAATGTTGTCCCTTTGTTCAAAAAATGTAGTAGGGATAGTCTGGGTAATTATAGACCAGTGAGCCTTACATCTGTGGTGGGAAAGTTGTTGGAAAAGATTCTTAGAGATAGGATCTATGGGCATTTAGAGAATCATGGTCTGATCAGGGACAGTCAGCATGGCTTTGTGAAGGGCTGATTGTGTCTAACAAGCCTGATAGAGTTCTTTGAGGAGGTGACCAGGCATATAGATGAGGGTAGTGCAGTGGATGTGATCTAGACCATAAGACAAAGGAGCAGAAATAGGCCATTCGGCCCATCGAGTCTGCTCTGCCATTTTGTCATGAGCTGATCCATTTTATCCTATTTAGTCTCACTGCCCCGCCTTCTCACCATAACCTTTGATGCCTGGCTACTCAGATACCTATCAATCTCTGCCTTAAAGACACCCAATGACTTGGCCTCCACTGCTGCCCGTGGCAACAAATTCCATAGATTCACCACCCTCTGACTAAAAAAATTTTTTTCGCATTTCTGTTCTGAAAGGGCGCCCTTCAATCCTGAAGTCATGCCCTCTTGTACTAGACTCCCCCATCATGGGAAACAACTTTGCCACATCCACTCTGTCCATGCCTTTTAACATTTGATTTTAGTGGATGGATTTTAGTAAGGCATTTCACAAGGTTCCACATGTTAGGCTTATTCAGAAAGTCAGAAGGCATGGGATCCAGGGAAGTTTGGCCAGGTGGATTCAGAATTGGCTTGCCTGCAGAAGGGAGAGGGTCGTGGTGGAGGAAGTACATTCGGATGGGGGGGTTGTGACCAGTGGTGTCCCACAAGGATCTGTTCTGGGACCTCTACTTTTCGTGATTTTTATTAACGACCTGGATGTGGGGGCAGAAGGATGGGTTGGCAAGTTTGCGGACGACACAAAGGTTGGTGGTGTTGTGGTTGTGTAGAGGATTGTTGAAGATTGCAGAGAGACATTGATAGGATGCAGAAGTGGGCTGAGAAGTGGCAGATGGAGTTCAACCCAGAGAAGTGTGAGGTGGTACACTTTGGAAGGACAAACTCCAAGGCAGAGTACAAAGTAAATGGCAGGATACTTGGTAGTGTGGAGGAGCAGAGGGATCTCGGGGTACATGCCCACAGATCCCTGAAAGTTGCCTCACTGGTAGATAGGGTAGTTAAGAAAGCTTATGGGGTGTTAGCTTTCATAAGTCAAGGGATAGAGTTTAAGAGTCACAATGTAATGATGCAGCTCTATAAAACTCTGGTTAGGCCACACTTGGAGCATTGTGTCCAGTTCTGGTCGCCTCACTATAGGAAGGATGTGGAAGCATTGGAAAGGGTACAGAGGAGATTTACCAGGATGCTGCCTGGTTTAGAAAGTATGCATTATGATCAGAGATTAAGGGAGCTAGGGCTTTACTCTTTGGAGAGAAGGAGGATGAGAGGAGACATGATAGAGGTGTACAAGATAATAAGAGGAATAGATAGAGTGGATAGCCAGCACCTCTTCCCCAGGGCACCACTGCTCAATACAAGAGGACATGTCTTTGAGGTAAGGGGTGGGAAGTTCAAGGGGGATAATAGAGGAAGGTTTTTTACTCAGAGAGTGGTTGGTGCGTGGAATGCACTGCCTGAGTCAGTGGTGGAGGCAGATACACTAGTGAAGTTTAAGAGACTACTAGACAAGTATATGGAGGAATTTAAGGTGGGGGGTGGTTATATGGGAGGCAGGGTTTGAGGGTCGGCACAACATTGTGGGCTGAAGGGCCTGTAATGTGCTGTACTATTGCATGTTCTATGTTCTATATTCTAAGGTAGATGTGTGAAGTTGAGTGGGATCTGGGATCAGCCATAATGGAATGGCAGAGTAGACGTGACGGGCTGAATAGCCTAATTCTGCTCTTATGTCTTATGGTTTTATATGTTAGAAACCTTTCCTGATAATGCACCTGTCCATAAAAAATTACTATAAAAATTGTAACTGTTTACATTTCTACCACTTTCTCTGACAGCTCTGCACACACTATTCTTTGTGGAAAAACCTGCCTCACAGATCTCCTTTGCCCCTCACTTCTTAAATTTATGACATTTAGTTTTAATCTTAATCTGTGAAACAGACTGTGATGACCCACCTTGTCAATTCCCCTCTTGATTTTATAAACAACTCACAGCATCCGTTAGTCTTGCGAGACCATGGATCTGCACCTGGAAAGTCTTCACTCTCCAGGGCGCAGGCCTGGGCAAGGTTGTATGGAAGACCAGCAGTTGCCCATGCTGCAAGTTTCCCCTCTTCACGCCACCAATGTTGTCCAAGGGAAGGGCATTAGGACCCATACAGCTTGGCACCAGTGTTGTCGCAGAGCAATGTGTGATTAAGTGCTTTGCTCAAGGACACAACACGTTGCCTCGGCTGGGGCTCGAACTCATGACCTTCAGGTAGCTAGTCCAATGCCTTAACCACTTGGCCACGTGCCCACACAACTCACAGCATCACTCCCTATCTAACTCAAGCACTCCTTGTAAAGTTACTCTGCAATCTCTATATCTTAAATACACCCTGTCAAAGAGAATCAGTTATCTGGCTCCCGATAGGGACCGATCACCCAATGTGATCATATCCCGAGGAAGATGAGCAGGGAGTTTGGAGTGGGCTTTGAGGGGGTCTGTGTAGAGATTTTGGGGTGAGCTGTGTCAAGGGTTTGGAGTGGGCTGCATAGGAGTTTTTGTATGGTCTGCGTAGGGGTTTTGTATGGTCTGCGTAGGGGTTTTGTATGGGCTGCGTAGGGGTTTTTGTATGGGCTGCGTAGGGGTTTTGTATGGGCTGCGTAGGGGTTTTTGTATGGGCTGCGTAGGGGTTTTTGTATGGGCTGCGAAGGGTTTTTTGTATGGGCTGCGTAGGGGTTTTTGTATGGGCTGCATAGGGGTTTTGGGGAAGGCTGAGTAGGGTTCTTTGGGAGGGAGTGCATGGTGGGGTTTTGGGATGGTTTGCGTAGCAGCTTTGGGGTGGGCACCGTAGGGGGCTTTGGGATGGGCTGTGTTGAGATTCTGGGTTGGGCTGCTTAGAGGGGTTTTGGGATGGGCTGCAAAGGAGTTGGGATGGGCTGCGTAGGGGGGTTTTGGGGTGGGCTGTGTAAGGGGGTTTTAGGATTGGTTGCATGGGGGGTTTGGGATGGGCTGCATGGGGGGGTTTGGGGTGGGCTGCGTGGGGGAGGTTTGGATGGGTTGCGTAGGGGTTGGATGGGCTGCGTGGGGGGGTTTGGGATGGGTTGCGTGGGGGGGTTTGGATGGGTTGCGTAGGGGTTGGATGGGCTGTGTGGGGGGGGTTGGATGGGTTGCGTAGGGGTTGGATGGGCTGCGTGGGGGGGTTTGGGATAGGTTGCGTGGGGGGGGTTTGGATGGGTTGCGTAGGGGTTGGATGGGCTGTGTGGGGGGGGTTGGATGGGCTGTGTCGGGGGGTTGGGAAGGGTAGCAAAGGGGTTGGGATGGGCTGCGTGGGGGGTTTGGGATGGGCTGTAGGGGGGTTTTGGGAAGGGTTATGTGGGGGGGTTGGTCAGGGCTGCATAAGAGTTTGGGAAGGGCTGCGTAGGGGTTTGGGAAGGGCTGCGTGGGGGAGAGTTTGGGATGGGCTGCGTGGGGGAGAGTTTGGGATGGGCTGCAAAGCGGGGTTTGGGATGGGCTGCATAAGGAGGTTTTGGGATGAGCTGTGGGGGGGGTTTGTGATGGGCTGCGTAGGAGGGGGATTGTGATGGGCTGCATAGGGGGGGTTTGGGATGAGCTGTAGGGGTGTTTTGGGATGGGCTGTAGGGGGGTTTTGGGATGGGCTGTAGGGGGGTTTTGGGACGGTTTGCGTAGGGGGGTTTGGGATGGGTTGCGTAGGAGGGGTTTTGGGACGGTTTGCGTAGGGGGGTTTGGGACGGGCTGAGTAGGAGGGGGTTTGGGATGAGCTGTAGGGGGTTTGGGATGGGCTGTAGGGGGGTTTTGGGACGGTTTGCCTAGGGGGGTTTGGGACGGTTTGCGTAGGGGGGTTTGGGATGGGCTGAGTAGGAGGGGGTTTGGGATGAGCTGTAGGGGGTTTGGGATGGGCTGTAGGGAGTTTTGGGATGGGCTGCGCAGGGGGGTTTTGGGATGGGCTATGTCAGGGCTTTCGAGGTGACCTGTGTACAGTAGGAGGGGCACTGCAGGTACATAGGCAGTGGGGATCAGGCTGTAGCCTGTCCGTGAGATGTGGACAGGTGGGTGTATGCACACTGCTCTGGGTGGGGGGTTACAGTTAGGTTAGAATCCATAAGACTGTAAGACCTAGGAGCAGAATTATGCCATTCAGCCTATTGACTCTGCTTTGCTATTCCATCATGGCTGATCCCAGATCCCACTCAACCCCATACACTTTCCTTCTCGCCATATCTTTTGATGCCCTGACTAATCAGGAAACAACAACTTCCACTTTGGATATACCCACAGACTTGGCCTCCAATGCAGTCTGTGGCTGAGCATACCACGGATTCACTACTCTCTGGCTAAAAAAATTCTTCCTTACCTCTGTACTAAAAGGTCACACCTCAGTTTTGTGACTGTGCCCGCTAGTTCCGGATATGCCCCACTATAGAAAACATCCTCTCCACATCCACCCTATCTAGTCCTTTCAACATTCAGTAGGCCTTAATGAGATCCTCCCACTTTCTCCTAAAGTCCTCATTCAGTAACCTGTACTTCACTGACCATTGGGGCCATGTGCTCACTGAAGTTTTTTATATTTGTACAAAGATTGTAGAAAAATTTCAAACTATCAATGTACTTTATTATAATTGTGGTTAACAGTTATTTTGTTTTTATGTTAGACTTTTGAAGGAGCTGCAAGATAAAGAAAAGGAAAAGTTTGTTGAACTCGGTATAAACTCACCTCAACAGAACTCTTGCTGTTCCAAATAATAGAGAATGAATCGTGTGATGATGAAAGACGTCGAGGGAAGTTGTATCTTCAGAAGTGATTACTTGCACTGTAGAGGTTGTGTGAGTTGGAAACAGCCATCCTGAGTAGATTTACTGGCTGGTAGTTTTTCTAGTTACTATTTGTTGTGTTACTGAACGTTGAGTACATACGGGGATTCCATGCATGTTAAATCGTTTGTGATCGAATTATGGCTGCAAGTGATCAAATATCAGCACATTCAAGGCAGCTACTACTGTAAGGCAAACTGACTTGCCTTGCATTGTCTCCTTTAAACATTTCTTCCTCTTCTACCTTCTAGTATTCGGCACTTCCAATATGAGGAAAATATCAATCCTATCGAAGCCTCTGGTAACTTTATAAACTTCTATCCGATTGACCTTCAGCCTGACCCACTTGAGAGAAAACAGTCCAAATCTGTCCAACCTCTCTCAGAGCTAATACACTCCAATCCAGGGACCCTCTCCAAAGCCTCCCTTCCTTCCTACCAAAGGGCAGCCCTTCTCCCCTTTGTACTTCAGTTGTCCCATGCTACCTTCTTGTTTATAATATATGCATCAAACATCTTTGTGTGTTCCTTAATCGTATTCTTGTCTTGCCACTGGATCCAGATGGGAATTGGGAAGAGAGAGTGAGGCTGATGCTGCGCAACTCTCCCTCTCTTAAATCTAAATCAAGCACTAGTCTCGACACCATTAAGCCAGCTGGTGGTGCAGTAACATCAGCGCTAGACTCCAGGAGCGAAGGTTCCCGAGTTCGAATCCAGTCGAGCCACTCCCAGGCACGCTTTCCATCTGTGCCGGGTTGAGTGTCGAGCTAGCAACTCGACCTCGTAAAAAGTATTAATGGTGTTGAGGTCTTCATCGATGACGATGGACAAACCTTAAATCGTATTCATCAAGGATATATTATGGCCACTTTTTGATCATTTAAAGTCTAAGTGGGAGTTGTTTCCTAATTTCTTTGTATTTCTATGACCCTTGTTTGATTTCAGCTTCCTAAACCTTGTATATGACTAGGTTTTCTTTTTGTCTAAATTTATATCATCTCTTATAATTACAAGTTCCTAAACCTGAAGTATCATGTACAGTTGCCATTCTTTACTCTTTCATGGAACATACTGGTCCCGAATTCAGATCAGCTGAACTTATAAATGATTCACATATGCCAGATGTGGACATGCCCAATAACAACCGCTCCCATCCTACTCTCCTTAACTCTTGCCTAATAACATAGTAATTTATCTTTCTCAAATGTATCACTTTACCATTCCAGGTCCAAACTTCTCTTTCTTCATAATTATTTTAAAACGTAAGAAATTGTAATCATTATTCCCAAAGTACTCTCCCACTGAAACAGTCTTGATCTAGTATGGCTTCCTCCTCTAGTTGGACTATCTGTGTATTGTTTCAAAAAACCCTTGTAGATGCACCTTACAAATTCTATCCCATCTAAGCTTGCATTGAGTTGCAGTCAATATTGGGGTAGTTAAATTGCAACTCTGTTGCTTTTCCATGATCTGCCTAAGTCTCTATTTCCCATTGGCTATTGATAGGCCAATCACTTTTCTTGGTTTGTTTAGCTCTACCCATATTGCCTAAGGTAAAACACTATTAAAACATACAGGATACTTTTCTTTGCTCGTCACGGGAACAATTTCAGAGTTGGGAAGTAACACTAGGACTATATACAGCACCATATAGACCACAACTGAAGTATCATGTCCAGTTCTAGTCATGGCTTTATGGAAAAGATATAACTGCACTGCAGGGGATACAGAAGAGATTCACCAAGATAGTGCTAAGACTGGAAAAGTGTGTTTATGGGAAAAGTTGAGATTGCTTTCATTGGAACAAAAGGGCTTTTATTTTGTTATGTGTGGTCATAGGGGCACCATGGTAGATTAGCAGTTAGCACAACGTTATTACAGCTCAGAGTGTCAGAACTTAGAGTTCATTCCAGCATCCTCTGTGAGAAAGTTTGTCTGTTCTTACCATGTGCACGGGGATTTCCACTGAGTGCTCTCATTTCCTCACACAGTTCAAAGACATACCAGTTGGTAGGTTAATTGGTTATTGTAAATTGTCCCGTGATTAGATAGGATTAAATTGGGAGATTGCTGGGGTGGCTTGAATGGTCAGAAGAGCTTATTCTGTGCTGTATCTCTAAGGGGCCTGGATGGACTAAGAACAATACACCTGTTGCCCAGAGCATTGGTCATGATTTGAGGGAAGAAAGGAAAAGTACTTTTCATCCAGAATGCACAGAGCTTCAGCGAGGCATAAGACCACATCTCATTTAAAAAGCACTTGGCTGGGTGATGGGAAAGTGACTTTGAGACCCAGTGTTGGAAGGTGGGATTAGACTTGTGAGCTCTCCTTATTGATAGTAAAGGTCTCTATCAGGAGTGTAAATGGTCTTTGATTTTGTACAAATACTCAAGTTATTGTTGAACAATTTTGTAGTACAGCTGTCCCAGACTAGACCCCCAGTCCATGGGTGTGTGAATTTATCAAGGTTCACTGACTGGAATCAACTTGACTGTTCAAAATTCTTTGCTTCAGTCCAGTTTTATGCTAATTCTCCTTTAGCACTGCAGATTCTGACACAACTGACTAGATTGGGGAGTTATTTCATAAGACAATGAGGAGTCAAACACCATTGTGAGACAGGACTTGCATAATCATTCAGCTGCCTGACTTCCTTCCGTGAAGGGATTTAATAAAGCAGGCATTTCTTCTGAGACTTGCTATTTGTTTTAAAATTTAGTTCCAGATTATAGAAATTAACTGAATTTGATTTTCGTATTTGCTCTGCTGGGATCTGAGCTCATTTGTTTTGCAGTTTCTGTGTTATTAGTACAACAATTTAACAAAGTGGCTATTCCCATGAAAGGAGCTTGAGTTTACTCACTTTCCTACCAGAATTATGCTTTGATAAATGGTGTAAAAAATTTTGTAAAGCAGCTGGACTCAAACCAGTATTAAGTGCATGGTTATTGATTGTGAGAATAAGTGAAATTTGGTTACTTGTCCAAACCTGTGTCAATAAATAAATGTGGTGAAAGTTGTTGTAGTTCAATGAATGAATGAATTGCATTTGCTTTGATTTTTAAAAGTTTGTTTTAAAAAAAATGACACCTCAGTATTTTAATAGATATGTTGTCAAGTATTCTGCAGGAACACAGTATAATTGCACATAAAAGCACAGAGCCCAAATTTACCACTTGACAAAGTGAGACATGCTACAGTTTTATGTCGTTTTTACTATCTGGAACTCTTGGAACTTCACACTATTGAATTACACAAAATGCGATCAATAAAAGCAAGTTAATTGCAAGTTGTACAAATAGAATTTAATCAGTTGCTGGATAATTTACAATCTTTGTATGAATTATATAACAATATGGAGAACATTTCAGCAAATGTTACAAAGCAAATATTTTATTCTTTAAAATGCACATTAAGCTGTGTTTTAAAGATTGAAAATCTTTGAATTCTAATCATCTGACTGAAAATGCAACAAAGAATATGAGCAAGATGTCGATGTATGGCTCTAGTCCCTGCCGATGGAGTTTCTCTTCAGATGACACTGCCAGCCCGCTATTTCTGTTTTGTCGTTTCAATTGCAATATATGGAAAGTCAGAAATTATGATATTTTATTTCTCATCATGAAGGACACCAATACCTTCCACTGCAACACACATAAAATGCTGGAGCAACTCAGCAGGCCAGGCAGCATCTACGGAAAAGAGTACAGTCAGCATTTTGGGCCGAGATACTCCATCAGGACTCATGACATCAGGAGTTCTGATGAAGGGTCTCAGCCCGAAACGTCGACTGTACTCTTTTCCATGATGCTGCCTGGCCTGCTGAGTTCCTCCAGCATTTTGTGTGTGTTACTCTGGATTTCCAGCATCTGCAGATTTTCTCGTTTGTGATCAGAATACCTTCCGTTGCTATACATCTCAGAAACCTTTTACAAAAACGTTGACATAACTTGCAAGTAGATGTGAAGCAGCCAATAATTACCAACACAAAATCAGGTTTCACCATGTATTAATTCTTGGCACACTTCTATTTCTGAAGAGGAATCTTGAAACAAGTGATAGTGTTACGTTTTAATGCAGCAGGTTTGATTTTCTGGCTTTGAAACACTTCGTGCCTTGCTAACTCTGAGAGATCAGAAAGAAGGGCATTTATGTCTCTAGAATGTAACTTGTGTTGGGGATTGTCAGGTGCTGGACTCCACATCCTAATATCCATAACACCAGAATAATAGCAGATATGAGACAAAGAATTGTAAAACAGTTAACGCATTTTGTAATCATGAGAGAATGATGCTTCGCACAACTGGCCCCGGAAATCCAGCTCCAGTGTAAAATCCAGATCGCGCTGCAATGAGAGAAAATTAGCAGCTTACACATGGTGACATTATCACAGGGTCATTGATCCGAAATAAACCTCCTTTCATCCGAAATAAACCTCCTTTCATCCGAAATAAAACTCCTTTCATCCGAAATAAACCTCCTTTCATCCGAAATAAACCTCCTACTGATCTGCAATACAGATCTCTCTTCAGGGGAGTAACTCAGCTCAATGTTGTCAGATCTGTGGATTTAGTGTGCCTGCTTGCAGCTATATCACTGTTTTATCCACTGCCAGATTTCTCAAAGATACTGGAAGTAACAAGACTTCCGAAAATCAAGCCTTTTTCTTAGCAAACAAATTTCTGCAGCTCTTCCTCACCCTATCCCACCCCTCCCGCCTTCCTCCCCATCCGAAACATACAGACTGCAGTGTCCCGAATTCTAGATCCGTGCAGGAATCTCTACATTTAACACATTTTAAAAACTGCTGGCTGTTTTAAAACTGGACCTCAAGTTCAGTAAATAAACCTCTAATAGGAACATGTCCACTGACCCATCACATCTGCTCTGACCAGAATGCCAAATTAAACTAATCCCACTTGCCTGCACACAGTCCATATCCCTCCAATCCCCGTCTATTCATATAGCAATCTAATTGCCTTTTAAAATATCTGCCTCACAACCACCCCTGGCAGGTATTAAAAACTGTCTCACAAATCTTCTTTAAAATTTCCCCACCTTTGAGTATTTGACATTGCCAGCTGGAGAAAAGGGCTGCCGGCCAGCTGCTGCTGGGCACACTGAGCTCCTCCAGCAGATGTGGAATCAGAAGCTGCAAACAGTCTCTTGTATCTCCAGAGCAGGGGTTCCCAACCTTAACCCTTCTCTAGAGAAGCCATTGGACCATAAGACATAGCAGCAGAATTAGGCCATTCCATCATGGCTGATTTACTATCCCTCTCAACCCCACTCTCCTGCCTGCTCTCCGTAGCCTTTGATGACCAGACTAATCAAGAACCTATCAACCTCAGCTTTAAATATACTCAGTGACTCAAATACCTCCACATTCATCTGTGGCTAAGAATTCCACCGACTCACTACCTTCCAGCTAAAGAAATTCCTCCTCATCTCTGTTTTAAATGGACATTATTCTGAGGCTGTGCCCTCTGGTTCTAGTCTCCCCCACTATCAGAAACATTCTCTCCACATTCACTCTATCCAGGCCTTGCAATATTCGATAGGTTTCAATGAGATCCCTCCCCCATTCTTCTATAGTGAGTATAGGAATAGAATCAGGTGGAGGATAAATGCGTGGCTGAGGGATTGGAGCAGGGGGCAAGGATTCAGATCTGAATCGTGGACGCATTGGTAAACATTTTCCAATGTTCTATAGAATCATAGAAACTACAGCACAGAAACAGGCCTTTTTGGCCCTTCTTGGCTGTGCCGAACCATTTTCTGTCTAGTCCCACTGACCTGCACACGGACCATATCCCTCCATACACCTCCCATCCATGTATCTGTCCAATTTATTCTTAAGTGTTAAATAAGAACCCACATTTACCACCTCGTCTGGCAGCTCATTCCATACTCCCACCACTCTCTGTGTGAAGAAGCCCCACCCTAATGTTCCTTTAAATTTTTCCCCCCTCACCCTTAACCCATGTCCTCTGGTTTTTTTCTCCCCTTGCCTCAGTGGAAAAAGCCTGCTTGCATTCACTCTATCTATACCCATCATAATTTTATATACCTCTATCAAATCTCCCCTCATTTTTCTACGCTCCAGGGAATAAAGTCCTAACCTATTCAACCTTTCTCTGTAACTGAATTTCTCAAGTCCCGGCAACATCCTTGTAAACCTTCTCTACACTCTTTCAACCTTATTTATATCCTTCCTGTAATTTAGTGACCAAAACTGAACACAATACTCCAGATTCGGCCTCACCAATGCCTTATACAACCTCATCATAACATTCCAGCTCTTATACTCAATACTTGATTAATAAAGGCCAATGTACCAAAAGCTCTCTTTATGACCCTATCTACCTGTGATGCCACTTTTAGGGAATTTTGTATCTGTATTCCCAGATCCCTCTGTTCCACTGCACTCCTCAGTGCCTTACCATTAACCCTGTATGTTCTACCTTGGTTTATCCTTCCAACATACAATACCTCACACTTGTCTGTATTAAACTCCATCTGCCATTTTTCAGCCCATTTTCCCAGCTGATCCAAGTCCCTCTGTAGGCTCTGAAAACCTTTCTCACTGTCTACTACATCTCCAATCTTTGTATCATCAGCAAATTTGCTGATCCAATTTACTACGTTATCATCCAGATCATTGATATAGATGACAAATAACAATGGACCCAGCACTGATCCCTGTGGCACACCACTAGTCACAGGCCTCCACTCAGAGAAGCAATTCTCTACCACCACTCTTTGGCTTCTTCCATTGAGCCAATGTCTAATCCAATTTACCACCTCTCCATGTATACCTAGCAACTGAATTTTCCTAACTAACCTCCCATGAGGGACCTTGTCAAAGGTCTTACTGAAGTCCATGTAGACAATATCCACTGCCTTCCCTTCATCCACTTTCCTGGTAACATCCTCGAAAAACTCCCACAGATTGGTCAAACATGACCTACCACGCACAAAGCCATGTTGACTCTCCCTAATAAGTCCCTGTCTATCCAAATGCTTGTAGATTCTGTCTCTTAGTACTCCTTCCAATAACTTACCTACTATCGACGTTAAACTTACCGGCCTATAATTTCCTGGATTACTTTTCGACCCTTTTTTAAACAACGGAACAACATGAGCCACTCTCCAATCCTCCGGCACCTCACCTGTAGACAGCGACATTTTAAATATTTCTGCCAGGGTCCCTGCAATTTCAACACTAGTCTCCTTCAAGGTCCGAGGGAACACCCTGTCAGGTCCCGGGGATTTATCCACTTTAATTTTCCTCAAGACAGCAAGCACCTCCTCCTTTTCAATCTGTACAGTTTCCATGGTCTCACTACTTGATTCCCTCAATTCCATAGATTTCATGCCAGCTTCCTTAGTAAATACAGATGCAAAAAACCTATTTAAGATCTCCCCCATTTACTTTGGTTCCGCACAGAGCCGACCACTCTGATCTTCAAGAGGACCAATTTTATCCCTTACAATCCTTTTGCTCTTAATATACCTGTAAAAGCTCTTTGGATTATCCTTCACTTTGACTGCCAAGGCAACCTCATGTCTTCTTTTAGCCCTCCTGATTTCTTTCTTAAGTATTTTCTTGCACTTCTTATACTCCTCAAGCACCTGATTTACTCCCTGCTTCCTATACATGTCATACAACTCCCTCTTCTTCTTTATCAGAGTTGCAATATCCCTTGAGAACCAAGGTTCCTTATTCCTATTCACTTTGCCTTTAATCCTGACAGGAACATACAAATTCTGCACTCTCAAAATTTCTCCTTTGAAGGCTTCCCACCTACTGATCACATCCTTGCCAGAGAACAACCTGTCCCATTCCACGCTTTTTAGATCCTTTCTCATTTCTTCAAATTTGGCCTTCTTCCAGTTAAGAACCTCAACCCTAGGACCAGATCTATCCTTGTCCATGATCAAGTTGAAACTAATGGTGTTATGATCACTGGAACCAAAGTGCTCTCCTACACAGACTTCTATCACTTGTCCTAACTCGTTTCCTAACAGGAGATCCAATATTGCATTCCCTCTAGTTGGTCCCTCTATATATTGATTTAGAAAACTTTCCTGAACACATTTTACAAACTCTAAACCATCTAGACCCCTAACAGTATGGGAGTCCCAATCAATATATGGAAAATTAAAATCCCCTACCACCACAACTTTATGTTTCAGTATCAGTTCCTGTGGACTGGAGGGTGACTAATGTTGTCTCTCTCTTCAAGAAGGGAGGAAGAGAGAAAACAGGGAATTATATACCGGTTAGCTTGACGTCGGTGGTGGGAAAGATGCTGGAGTCAATTATAAAAGATGAAATTACGACACATCTGGATAGCAGTAACAGGATCGGTCCGAGTCAGCATGGATTTACGAGGGGGAAATCATGTTTGACTAATCTTCTGGAATTTTTTGAGGATGTAACTATGAAAATGGACAAGGGAGAGCCAGTGGATGTGGTGTGCCTAGACTTTCAGAAAGCCTTTGATAAGGTCCCACATAGGAGATTAGTGGGCAAAATTAGGGCAGAGTACTGACATGGATTGAAAATTGTCTGGCTGACAGAAAACAAAGAGTAGCGATTAACAGGTCCCTTTCGGAATGTCAGGCAGTGACCAAAGGGGTACTGCAGGGTTCAGTGCTGGGACCGCAGCTGTTTACAATATATATTAATGATTTAGATGAGGAAATTAAAAGTAACATTAGCAAATTTGCCGATGACACACAGCTGGGTGACAGTGTGAAATGTGAGGAGGATGTTATGACAATGCAGGGTGACTTATACAGGCTGGGTGAGTGGGCCGATGCATGGCAGATGCAGTTTAATGTGGATAAATGTGAGGTTATCCACTTTGGTGGTAAGAACAGGAAGGCAGATTATTATCTAAATGGAGTCAAGTTAGGAAAAAGGGAAGTGCAACGAGATCTTGGTGTTCTTGTACATCAGTCACTGAAAGCAAGCATGCAATTACAGCAGGCAGTGAAAAAAGCTAATAGCATTAGGTTTAAAAAGCAGACCACCATATACAGCGGCCATTGTCGGAGTGGACTGAGTCAGAGTGGGGCGGCTTTGGCTCAAACAGGCAGAGGCCAGGGTAGGTTCCAGTAAGTTTTTTGTTCAGATTGTCTAGCGCAGAGAGAATGCCAGGCAGGATGTTGGAATGCTCCTCTTGCAGGATGTGGGAAGTCAAGGAGCCCTCCGGTTTCCCTGACAATGAAACCTGCAAGAAGTGCATCCAGCTGCAGCTCCTGACAAACCGCGTTAGGGAACTGGAGCAGGAGCTGGATGACCTGCGGATCATTCGGGAGAATGAGGAGATTATAGATCATAGCTACAGGGAGGTAGTTACACCAAAGGAGCAGAGGACAGGAAATTGGGTCACTGTCAGGTGAGAGAAGAGGAAAGGGCAGGCAGAGCAGGGTTCCCCTGTGGCCATTCCCCTCAACAACAAGTATACCGCATTGGATACTGTTGGGGGGGATGACCTACCTGGGACTAGCTACAGTAGCCGGATCTCTGGCACTGAGTCTAGCTCTGCAGTGCAGAAGGGAGGGGGGAAAAAAGAGGAGAGCGGTAGTGATAGGGGACTCGATAGTTAGAGGTGCAGATAGAAGGTTCTGTGGTCGTGACAGAGAATCCAGGATGGTTTGTTGCCTCCCAGGTGCCAGGGTCAAGGATGTCTCTGATCGATTGCATGACATTCTGAAGTGGGAGGGTGACCAGCCAGATGTTGTGGTGCACATCGGTACCAATGACATAGCAAGGAAGAGTGAAGCGGTCCTAGACAGTGAGTATAGAGAGCTTGGTAGGAAGTTGAAAAGCAGGACCTCAAGGGTGGTAATCTCAGGATTGCTACCTGTGCTAGGTGCCAGTGAGGGTAGGAATAGGATGCTCTGGAGGAGGAACAAGTGGCTGAGGAACTGGTGTAGGGGGCAGGGTTTCAGATTTCAGGATTATTGGGACCTCTTCTGGGGCAGGTGGGACCTGTACAAGAGAGACGGGTTACACTTGAACCACAGGGGGACCAATATCCTTTCAGGGAGGTTTGTTAGTGCTATTGGGGAGGCTTTAAACTAGATTTGCAGGGGGATGGGAACCAGAGTGCCAGAGCTGACAGTGTGGCTGGGGTGAAAATAAATGATATTGAAAGTTTGAGCAAATCCACTGATAGAAACATAGAAACATAGAAAATAGGTGCAGGAGTAGGCCATTCGGCCCTTCAAGCCTGCACCACCATTTATTATGATCATGGCTGATCATCCAACTCAGAACTCCGCCCCAGCCTTCCCTCCATACCCCCTGATTCCCGTAGCCACAAGGGCCATATCTAACTCCCTCTTAAATATAGCCAATGAAGTGGCCTCAACTGTTTCCTGTGGCAGAGAGTTCCACAGATTCACCACTCTCTGTATGAAGAAGTTTTACCTAATCTCTGTCCTAAAAGGCTTCCCCTTTATCCTCAAACTGTGGCCCCTTGTTCTGGACTTCCCCAACATCGGGAACAATCTTCCTGCATCTAGCCTGTCCAATCCCTTTAGGATTATATACGTTTCAATCAGATCCCCCCTCAATCTTCTAAATTCCAACGAGTACAAGCCCAGTTCATCCAGTCTTTCTTCATATGAAAGTCCTGCCATCCCAGGAATCAATCTGGTGAACCTTCTTTGTACTCCCTCTATGGCAAGGATGTCTTTCCTCAGATTAGGAGACCAAAACTGCACACAATACCCCAGGTGTGGTCTCACCAAGGCCTTGTACAACTGCAGTAGTACCTCCCTGCTCCTGTACTCGAATCCTCTCGCTATAAATGCCAGCATACCATTCGCCTTTTTCACCGCCTGCTATACCTGCATGCCCACTTTCAATGACTGGTGTATAATGACACCCAGGTCTCGTTGCACCTCCCCTTTTCCTAATCGGCCACCATTCAGATAATAATCTGTTTTCCTATTTTTGCCACCAAAGTGGATAACTTCACATTTATCCACATTAAATTGCATCTGCCATGAATTTGCCCACTCACCCAACCTATCCAAGTCACTCTGCATCCTCTTAGCATCCTCCTCACAGCTAACACTGCCACCCAGCTTCATGTCATCCGCAAACTTGGAGATGCTGCATTTAATTCGCTCATCCAAGTCATTAATATATACTGTAAACAACTGGAGTCCCAGCACTGAGCCTTGCGGTACCCCACTAGTCACCGCCTGCCATTCTGAAAAGATCCCGTTTATTCCCACTCTTTGCTTCCTGTCTGCTAACCAACTCTCCATCCACATCAATACCTTACCCGCAATACCGTGTGCTTTAAGTTTGCACACTAATTTCCTGTGTGGGACCTTGTCAAAAGCCTTTTGAAAATCCAAATATACCACATCCACTGGTTCTCCCCTATCCACTCTACTAGTTACATCCTCAAAAAATTCTACGAGATTCGTCAGACATGATTTTCCTTTCACAAATCCATGCTGACTTTGTCCGATGATTTCACGGCTTTCCAAATGTGCTGTTATCACATCTTTGATAGCTGACTCCAGCAGTTTCCCCACCACCGACGTTAGGCTAACCGGTCTATAATTCCCCGGTTTCTCTCTCCATCCTTTTTTAAAAAGTGGGGTTACATTAGCCACCCTCCAATCCTCAGGAACTAGTCCAGAATCTAACGAGTTTTGAAAAATTATCACTAATGCATCCACTATTTCTTGGGCTACTTCCTTAAGCACCCTAGGATGCAGACCATCTGGCCCTGGGGATTTATCTGCCTTCAATCCCTTCAATTTACCTAACACCACTTCCCTACTAACATGTATTTCGCTCAGTTCCTCCATCTCACTGGACCCTCTGTCCCCTACTATTTCTGGAAGATTATTTATGTCCTCCTTAGTGAAGACAGAACCAAAGTAATTATTCAAAAAAAGGTTGTGAGTGGTGGTAAAGATCTTCTGAGGTGTATATATTTCAATGCTAGGAGTATTGCGGGGAAGGCGGATGAGTTGAGGGAGTGGATTGACACGTGGAATTATGATGTTGTAGCAATTAGTGAAACTTGGCTACAGGAGGGGCAGGACTGGCAGCTTAATATTCCAGGGTTCCGATGTTTCAGATATGATCGAGGCAGAGGAATGAAAGGTAGGGGAGTAGCATTGCTTGTTAGGGAAAATATTACAGCAGTGCTCAGGCAGGACAGATTAGAGGGCTTGTCTACTGAGTCCTTATGGGTGGAACTGAGAAACAGGGAAGGTATGGCCACATTAGTGGGATTGTATTACAGATCACCCAATAGTCAACGAGACTTGGAAAAGCAAATCTGCAGAGAGATAGCAGGCAACTGCAGGAAACATAAAGTTGTGGTGGTAGGGGATTTTAATTTTCCATACATTGATTGGGACTCCCATACTGTTAGGGGTCTAGATGGTTTAGAGTTTGTAAAATGTGTTCAGGAAAGTTTTCTAAATCAGTATATAGAGGGACCAACTAGAGGGGATGCAATATTGGATCTCCTGTTAGGAAACGAATTAGGGCAAGTGATAGAAGTCTGTGTAGGGGAGCACTTTGGTTCCAGTGATCATAACACCATTAGTTTCAATTTGATCATGGACAAGGATAGATCTGGTCCTAGGGTTGAGGTTCTGAACTGGAAGAAGGCCAAATTTGAAGAAATGAGAAAGGATCTAAAAAGCGTGGATTGGGACAGGTTGTTCTCTGGCAAGGATGTGATTGATAGGTGGGAAGCCTTCAAAGGGGAAATTTTGAGAGTGCAGAGTTTGTATGTTCCTGTCAGGATTAAAGGCAAATTGAATAGGAATAAGGAACCTTGGTTCTCAAGGGATATTGCAACTCTGATAAAGAAGAAGAGGGAGTTGTATGAAATGTATAGGAAACAGGGGGTAAATCAGGTGCTTGAGGAGTATAAGAAGTGCAAGAAAATACTTAAGAAAGAGATCAGGAGGGCAAAAAGAAGACATGAGGTTGCCTTGGCAGTCAAAGTGAAGGATAATCCAAACAGATTTTACAAGTATATTAAGAGCAAAAGGATTGTAAGGGATAAAATTGGTCCTCTTGAAGATCAGAGTGGTCGGCTTTGTGCGGAACCAAAGGAAATGGGGGAGATCTTAAATAGGTTTTTTGCGTCTGTATTTACTAAGGAAGCTGGCATGAAATCTATGGAATTGAGGGAATCAAGTAGTGAGACCATGGAACTGTACAGGTTGAAAAGGAGGAGGTGCTTGCTGTCTTGAGGAAAATTAAAGTGGATAAATCGCCGGGACCTTGAAGGAGACTAGTGTTGAAATTGCGGGGGCCCTGGCAGAAATATTTAAAATGTCGCTGTCTACGGGTGAAGTGCCGGAGGATTGGAGAGTGGCTCATGTTGTTCCGTTGTTTAAATAAGGATCAAAAAGTAATCCGGGAAATTATAGGCCGGTGAGTTTAATGTCAGTAGTAGGTAAATTATTGGAGGGAGTACTAAGAGACAGAATCTACAAGCATTTGGATAGACAGGGGCTTATTAGGGAGAGTCAACGTGGCTTTGTGCGTGGTAGGTCATGTTTGACCAATCTGTTGGAGTTTTTCGAGGAGGTTACCAGGAAAGTGGATGAAGGGAAGGCAGTGGATATTGTCTACATGGACTTCAGTAAGACCTTTGACAAGGTCCCGCATGGGAGGTTAGTTAGGAAAACTCAGTCGCTAGGTATACATGGAGAGGTGGTAAATTGGATTAGACATTGGCTCGATGGAAGAAGCCAGAGAGTGGTGGTAGAGAATTGCTTCTCTGAGTGGAGGCCTGTGACTAGTGGTGTGCCACAGGGATCAGTGCTGGGTCCATTGTTATTTGTCATCTATATCAATGATCTGGATGATAATGTGGTAAATTGGATCAGCAAATTTGCTGATGATACAAAGATTGGAGGTGTAGTAGACAGTGAGGAAGGTTTTCAGAGCCTGCAGAGGGACTTGGACCAGCTGGAAAAATGGGCTGAAAAATGGCAGATGGAGTTTAATACTGACAAGTGTGAGGTATTGCACGTTGGAAGGACAAACCAAGGTAGAACATACAGGGTTAATGGTAAGGCACTGAGGAGTGCAGTGGAACAGAGGGATCTGGGAATACAGATACAAAATTCCCTAAAAGTGGCACCACAGGTAGATAGGGTCGTAAAGCGAGCTTTTGGTACATTGGCCTTTATTAATCAAAGTATTGTGTACAAGAGCTGGAATGTTATGATGAGGTTGTATAAGGCATTGGTGAGGCCGAATCTGGAGTATTGTGTTCAGTTTTGGTCACCAAATTACAGGAAGGATATAAATAAGGTTGAAAGAGTGCAGAGAAGGTTTACAAGGATGTTGCGGGGACTTGAGAAACTCAGTTACAGAAAAAGGTTGAATAGGTTAGGACTTTATTCCCTGGAGCGTAGAAGAATGAGGGGAGATTTGATAGAGGTATATAAAATTATGATGGGTATAGATAGAGTGAATGCAAGCAGGCTTTTTCCACTGAGGCAAGGGGAGAAAAAAAACAGAGGACATGGGTTAAGGGTGAGGGAGGAAACGTTTAAAGGGAACATTAGGGGGGGCTTCTTCGCACAGAGAGTGGTGGGAGTATGGAATGAGCTGCCAGACGAGGTGGTAAATTCGGGTTCTTTTTTAACATTTAAGAATAAATTGGACAGATACATGGATGGGAGGTGTATGGAGGGATATGGTCCGTGTGCAGGTCAGTGGGACTAGGCAGAAAATGGTTCGGCACAGCCAAGAAGGGCCAAAGGGCCTGTTTCTGTGCTGTAGTTTCTATGGTTCTATGGTTCTATGGCATGCTGGCCTTCATAACAAGGGGAACTGAGTATAAGAGCAAAGAGGTCCTTCTGCAGCTGTACAGGGCCCTGGTGAAACCACACCTGGAGTACTGTGTGCAGTTTTGGTCTCCAAATTTGAGGAAGGACATTCTTGCTACTGAGGGAGTGCAGTGTAGGTTAATTTCCGGGATGGTGGGACTGTCATATGTCGAAAAATTGGAGTGACTGGGCTTGTATACTCTGGAATTCAGAAGGCTGAGAGGGGATCATTGAAACATATATTATTAAAGGATTGGACACGCTGGAGGCAGGAAGCATGTTCCCGCTGATGGGTGAGTCCAGAACCAGAGGCCACAGTTTAATAATAAGGGGTAGGCCATTTAGAACCGGAGTTGAGGAAAAACTTTTTCACCCAGAGAGTGGTGGATATATGGAATGCTCTGCCCTAGAAGGCTGTGGAGGCCAAGTCTCTAGATGCTTTCAAGAAAGAGATGGATATTGCTCTTAAAGATAGCGGAATCAAAGGTTATGGGGATAAGGCAGGAACTGGTTACTGATAGTGGATGATCAGCCATGACCACAGTGAATAGCGGTGCTGGCTTGAAGGGCCGAATGGCCTACTCCTGCACCTATTGTCTATTGACCTCTTCTGGGACAGGTGTGACCTGTACAAAAAGGATGGGTTGCACTTGAATCCCACGGGGACCAATATCCTGGTGGGGAGGATTGCAAAGACTGTTGGGGAGAGTTTGATCTAGAATTGCTGGGGGTTGGGAACCAAACTCAAGTGACGGAGGAAAGGGAGGTTGACTCACAAATAGAGAAAGCTTGGAGACAGTGCAAAAGGCAGGACAGACAGGTGACAGAGAAGGGACGCACTCAGACCGATGGTTTGAGATGTGTCTATTTTAATGAGAGGAGTATTAAGAATAAAGCAGATGAGCTAAGAGCGTGGATCAGCACTTGGCGCTATGATGTTGTGACCATTACAGAGACTTAGATGGTGCACGGGCAGGAATGGCTACTTCAAGTGCCATGCTTTAGATGTTTCAGAAAGGACAGGGAGGGAGGCAAAAGAGTTAGGGGCATGGCACTGTTGATCAGAGATAGTGTCACAGCTACAGAAAAGGAAGAAGTCATGGATGAGCTGTTTACAGAGTCTCTGTGGATGGAAGTTAGGAATAGGAAGGGGTCAATAACTCTACTGGGTGTTTTTCATAGACCACCCAATAGTAACAGGGACATCAAGGAGCAGATAGGGAGACAGATTCTGCAAAGGAGTAGTAATAACAGGGTTGTTGTGGTGGGAGATTTTAATTTCCCAAATATTGATTGGCATCTCCCTAGAGTGAGGGGTTTAGATGGGGTGGAGTTTGTTAGGTGTGTTCAGGAAGGTTTCTTGATACAATATGTAGATAAGCCTACAAGACAGGCTGTACTTGATCTCGTATTGGGAAATGAACCTGGTCAGGTGTCAGATCTCTCAGTGGGAGAGCATTTTGGAGATAGTGATCACAACTGTATCTCCTTTACCATACCATTGGAGAGGAATAGGAACAGACAAGTTAGGGAAACGTTTAATTGGAGTGAGGGGGAATATAAGGCTATCAGGCAGGAATTTGGAAGCATAAATTAGAAACAAATGTTCTCAGGGAAACGTACCGAAGAAATGTGGCAAATGTCCAGGGGAGAAATGTTCAATAGATACATTCCAATGAGACAGGGAAAGGATGGTAGGGTACAGGAACCGTGGTGTACAAAGGCTGTTGTAAATCTAGTCAGGAGGAAAAGAAGAGCTTACAAAATGTTCAAAAAGCTAGGTAATGATAGAGATCTAGAAGATTATAAGGCTAGCAAGAAGAAGCTTAAGAATGAAATTAGGAGAGCCAGAAGGGGCCATGAGAAGGCCTTGGCGAACAGGATTAGGGAAAACTCCAAGGCATTCTACAAGTATGTGAAGAGCAAGCGGGGAAGACGGGAGAGAATAGGACCAATCGAGTGTGACAGTGGAAAAGTGTGTGTGGAACCAGAGGAGTTGGCAGAGGTACTTAATGAATACTTTGCTTTAGTATTCAGTACGGAAAAGGATCTTGGTGATTGTAGGGATGACTTGCAGTGGACTGAAAAGCTTGAGCATGTAGATATTAAGGAAGAGGATGTGCTGGAGCTTTTGGAAAGCATCAAGTTGGATAAGTCACCGGGACTGGACGGGATGTATCCCAGGCTACTGTGGGAAGCGAGGGAGGAGATTGCTTAGCCTCTGGCGATGATCTTTGCATCATCGAGGACGGTAGAGGTTCCGAAGGATTGGAGGGTTGTGGATGTTGTTCCCTTATTCAAGAAAGGGAGTAGAGATAGCCCAGGAAATTATAGACCAGTGAATTTTACTTCAGTGGTTGGTAAGTTGATGGAGAAGATCCTGAGAGGCAAGATCAACATTTTGGAGGGGCATAATACGATTAGGAATAGTCAGCATGGCTTTGTCAAAGGCAGGTCGTGCCTTACGAGCCTGATCGAATTTTTTGAGGATGTGACTAAACACATTGATGGAGGTAGCGCTGTAGGTGTAGAGTATATGGATTTCAGCAAGGCATTTGATAAGGTACCCCATGCAAGGCTTATTGAGAAAGTAAGGAGGCATGGGATCCAAGGGGACATTGCTTTGTGGATCCAGAACTGGCTTGCCCACAGAAGGCAAAGAGTGGTTGTAGACAGGTCATATTCTATATGGAGGTCAGTGACCAGTGGTGTGCCTCAGGGATCTGTTCTGGGACCCCTACTGTTTGTGATTTTTATAAATGACCTGGATGAGGAAGTGGAGGGATGGGTTAGTAAGTTTGCTGATGACACAAAGGTTGGGGGTGTTGTGGATAGTGTGGAGGGCTGTCAGAGGTTACAGCAGGACATTGATAGGATGCAAAACTGGGCTGAGAAGTGGCAGATGGAGTTCAACCCACATAAGTGTGAGGTGGTTCATTTTGGTAGGTCAAATATGATGGCAGAATATAGCATTAATGGTAAGACTCTTGGCAGTGTAGAGCATCAGAGGGATTTTGAGGTCCGAGTCCATAGGACACTCAAAGCTGCTGCGCAGGTTGACTCTGTTGTTAAGAAGGCATACGGTGCATTGACCTTCATCAATCATGGGATTGAGTTTAATAGCTGAGAGGTAATGTTGCAGCTACATAGGACCCTGGTCAGACCCCACTTGGAGTACTGTTCTCAATTCTGGTCGCCTCACTGCAGGAAGGACGTGGAAGTCATAGAGAGGGTGCAGAGGAGATTTACAAGGATGTTGCCTGGATTGGGGAGCATGCCTTATGAGAATTGTTTGAGTGAACTCAGACTTTTCTCCTTGGAGGGACGGAGGATGAGAGGTGACCTGATAGAGCTGTACAAGATGATGAGAGACATTGATCATGTGGATAGTTAGAGGCTTTTTCCCAGGGCTGAAATGGCTAGGACGTGAGGGCATATTTTTAAGGTCGTGGAAATAGGTACAGAGGAGATGTCAAGTTTCTTATGAAGAGAGTGGTGAGTGCGTGGAATGGGCTGCCGGCGGTGGTCGTGGAGGCAGAAACAATAGGGTCTTTTAAGAGACTTCTGGATGGATTCATGGAGCTTAGAAAAACAGAGGGCTATGGGTAAGCCTAGGTCGTTCTAAGGTAGGGACATGTTCGGCACAGCTTTGAGGGCCGAAGGGCCGTATTGTACTGTAGGTTTTCTATGCTCTATATTTCTAAACTCCAGCGAGTGTTGGGGGGGGGGGTAGCTCTCACTGAACCCTGTTCCCTACAATAATGATTCACCAGTCCCACCTGACTGGCCCCTTCACTGGAGCCCTGTAAAGTTTTCTTGGCTTTCAAAGATCTTGTGGGGATACATATTGATGCTATCTACCAGATCCCTATATCCACCTTTCCTGTTACCTCACAGGTTCAGCCAAACATGAGTTGCCTTCAGCAGATTGTGCTACAGAAGGAGGGAAGAGATTGCTTGAGCTCTGATGAAGATTTGAATCAGAATCATATTTATTATTACAGATTTAAATGATGTGAAATGTGATGGTCTGTGGCAGCAGTACAGTGCAATGATATAAAATACTATAAATTACAGAATAAATAAATGGTGCAAAAAGAGGAATAATGAGAGATGATAGCAACACACATCAAAGTTGCTTGTGAACGCAGCAGGCCAGGCAGCATCTCTAGGAAGAGGTACAGTCAACGTTTCGGGCCGAGACCCTTCGTCAGGACTAACTGAAGGAAGAGTTAGTAAGAGATTTGAAAGTGGGAGGGGGAGGGGGAGATCCAAAATGATAGGAGAAGACAGGAGGGGGAGGGTTGGAGCCAAGAGCTGGACAGGTGATAGGCAAAAGGGATATGAAAGGATCATGGGACAGGAGGCCCAGGGAGAAGGAAAGGGGGGAGGGGGGGAAAACCCCAGAGGATGGGCAAGGGGTATAGCCAGATGGACAGAGGGAGAAAAAGGAGAGAGAGAGAAAGAATGTGTGTATATAAATAAATAACGGATGGGGTACGAGGGGGAGGTGGGGCATTAGCGGAAGTTAGAGAAGTCAATGTTCATGCCATCAGGTTGGAGGCTACCCAGACGGAATATAAGGTGTTGTTCCTCCAACCTGAGTGTGGCTTCATTTTGACAGTAGAGGAGGCCATGGATAGACATATCAGAATGGGAATGGGATGCGGAATTAAAATGTGTGGCCATTGGGAGATCCTGTTTTCTCTGGCGGACAGAGCGTAAGTGTTCAGCGAAACGATCCCCCAGTCTACATCGGGTCTCGCCAATATAAAGAAGGCCACATTGGGAGCACCGGACGCAGTATATCACCCCAGCCGACTCACAGGTGAAGTGTCACCTCACCTGGAACGACTGTCTGGGGCCCTGAGTGGTGGTAAGGGAGGAAGTGTAAGGGCATGTGTAGCACTTGTTCCGCTTACAAGGATAAGTGCCAGGAGGGAGATCAGTGGGGAGGGGTGGGGGGGATGAATGGACAAGGGAGTTGCGTAGGGAGTGATCCCTGCGGAAAGCAGGGTGGGGGGAGAGGGAAAGATGTGCTTAGTCGTGGGATCTCGTTGGAGGTGGCGGAAGTTACAGAGAATAATATGTTGGACCCGGAAGCTGGTGGGGTGGTAGGTGAGGACTAGGGGAACCCTATTCCTAGTGGGGTGGCGGGAGGATGGAGTGAGAGCAGATGTGCGTGAAATGGGGGAGATGCGTTTGAGAGCAAAGCTGATGGTGGAGGAAGGGAAGCCCCTTTCTTTAAAAAAGGAGGACATCTCCCTCGTCCCGGAATGAAAAGCCTCATCCTGAGAGCAGATGCGGTGGAGACGGAGGAATTACGAGAAGGGGATGGCATTTTTGCAAGAGACAGGGTGAGAAGAGGAATAGTCCAGATAGTTGTGAGAGTCAGTAGGCTGATAGTTGACATCAGTAGATAAGCTATCTCCAGAGATAGAGACAGAAAGATCTAGAAAGGGGAGGGAGGTGTCAGAAATGGACTAGGTAAACTTGAGCGCAGGGTGAAAGTTGGAGGCAAAGTTAATGAAGTCAACGAGCTCACCATGTGTGCAGGAAGCAGCGCCAATGTAGTCGTCAATGTAGCGAAGGAAAAGTGCGGGACGATACCAGAGTAGGTTTGGAACATATATCGTTCCACAAAGCCAACAAAAAGACAGGCATAGCTAGGACCCATACGGGTGCCCATAGCTACACCTTTAGTTTGGAGGAAGTGGGAGGAGCCAAAGGAGAAATTATTAAGAGTAAGGACTAATTCCGCTAGATGGAGCAGAGTGGTGGTAGAGGGGAACTGATTAGGTCTGGAATCCAAAAAGAAGCGGAGAACTTTGAGACCTTCCTGATGGGGGATGGAAGTATATAGGGACTGGACATCCATGGTGAAAATAAAGCGGTGGGGGCCAGGGAACTTAAAATCATCGAAACGTTTAAGAGCATGAGAAGTGTCACGAATATAGGTAGGAAGGGATTGAACAAGGGGGGATAAGACCATGTCGGGGTATGCAGAAATGAGTTCGGTGGGGCAGGAGCAAGCTGAGACAATAGGTCTCATATGTTCATATGATCAGGGTTCATGGCATGTTCATAAATCTGATGGCAGAGGAGAAGAAACTGTTTCTAAATGTTTGCATGTGGGTCTGCAGTCTCCTGTACCTCTTCCCCTATGGTAGTCCCAGATGGTGAGAGTTCTTAGTCATGGGTGCCATATTCTTCTTAGCTACAGCCTTGTCTGTCTAAATGTCTCTAACATTGCTACTATATGTGCCTTCCTGGCAGTGTGTTTCACACACCTACCAGCTGCTGGGTGTAAGTACTTGCCTCACACATTTCTATTAAATGCATTCCACTCTGGGAAAAAAGATGCTTTTCATAACATTACATATTTCCATCTGATCACTGCTCAGCCTCCAGAGAATACAATCCAAATTTGCCCAACCTTTCCTTAGCACTAATATCATTCAATCTGAGCAGCATCCGGTGAAATGCTTCTGCATCCTCAACAAAGACTCCACATTTTTCTTGTAATGTGGTGACCAGAGTTACACACAATACTCAAAATGGGGCCAAATCAAAGCTTTATACAGCTGCAGCAGACTGGCTATTTCCATCAAAAGACCACAGTCTGAAGTGACAAAGTCTCTAAACATATGAGATTCTGTAGATGCTGGAAACCCAGAGCAACACACACATAACGGTGGAGAAACTCAGCAGGTCAGGCAGCAACTATGGAAATGAATTCAATATTTCAGGCTGAGACCCTTCACCAGGACTGGAAGTCTTTTGTGTGTTCTGGGCTGCCAGCCTATATTTGGAGCTCAGATCCCTGCAGTACAACTTGAAGGCATACGTTTTCTAACTCAGAAGCTAGAATGTGTCCCAGAGCAGGAACTATATTGAATGGGATAACACTCCATAACAAATCGGCAGTTAGGTTTGACTTACGTTGTTTTTAGCATTGGGATTCATTGTGATAGTGCCACAAATCTCTTCTCCCAGTTTCACTGTCAAGTAGTCTTCTAAGTAAAATACTGTCTGTTTCCAGTGTGTGTACGGAGCGTCTGGAGCTTCAAACAAACAAGTCGGCAAGAACATTACAACCTGAAAATACATTCTCCTAAATGCTATATATAACTTATAGACATACCCCTCCCATGACACACCAACAAATTCAGCCCATTCTAAGCCTATGCACTAAGGGAGTCAATGCCAGCCCATGGGAAATGAGATGTGGAGAAGATGTTTTCTATAGTCAGTGAGTCTAGGACCAGAAGGCACAGCCTCAGAATAGAGGGACATCCATTTAGAACAGAGATGAGAAGGAACTTCTTTAGGTGAATCTTGGAACTGGCACAGACAACTGGCCTGTAAGGCCTCAGCAGTACATCCTTGCTTTTACATTCTTGTCCTCTTGGAATGAATCTAACATTGCATTTGCCTTCCTTAACCTGCAAGGCTGTGGAGGCCAAGTGACAAGGTATATCGAAAGCGGAGGTTAATAGGTTCTTGGTTAGCCAGGGTGCCAAAGGTTACAGGGAGAAGACAGGACAATGGGTTGAGAGGGATAATAAATCAGCCATGATGGAATGGTGGAGCCGAGTTTCCTAATTCTGCTCCTATGTCTTTTGGAAAGTATGGTACAATTTTATGAAATGGCACACTGAATATGCTATTGAATTCTACAACTTTCAGTAACTCACTTTCTCTTTCGATCTTATAACTGACCAGGCCATCAGTGCTCTTAGACTCTAATACTATAAGACACAGGAGCAGAATGAGTCATTCAACCATCAGATTTGCTCTGCCATTCAATCATGACTGAGTTTTTTTAAAACCCTATTCTCCCATCTTCTCCCTGTAATAAGACCGTAAGAAAGGAGCAGAATTAGGCTATTTAGCCATTTGAGTCTGTTCTGCCATTTCATCATGGCTGATCCAATTTTCCTCTCAGCCCCAATCTCAGGCCTTCTCCCCCTATCCCTTCATGCCCCAACCAATCAAGAATCTATCAACCTCTGCCTTAAATATACATAAAGACTTGGCCTCCACAGCTGCCTTTGGCAAAAAATTCCACAGATACACCACCCTCTAGCTAAAGAAATTCTTCCTCATCTCTATTCTAAAAGTATGTCTCTCTACTCTGAGGCTGTGTCCTCTGGTCTTAGACTCCCCTTCCATAGGAAACATCCTCTCCACATCCACTCTAGCAAGATGTTTCATCATTTGATAGGTTTCAATGAGGTCACCCCGTATTCTTCTGAATTTTGATAGCCCAGAGTTATCAAGCGCTCTTCATATGACAAGTCATTCAATCCTGGAATCATTCTTGTTAACCTCCTTTGAACGATGTGCAGTAAGATAAGGGGCCCAAACTGCTCACAATACTCCAAGTGAGGCCTCACCAGTGCTTTATGAAGTCTCAACACTACATCATTGCTTTTATATTTTAGTCCTCTTGAAATGAATGCTAACATTGCATTTGCCTTCCTCGCCACAGACTCGACCTGCAAATTAACCTTTAGGGAATCCTGCACAAGGTCGTCCAAGTCCCTTTTGTGACTAAGTTTTCTGTATTTTCTCTTCATTTACAAAATAGCCAACCCTTTCATTTCTTCTACCAAAGTGCATGACCATACTCTTCCCAACACTGTATTCCATCTGCCACTTCTTTGCCCATTCTCTTAAACGGTCTAAGTCCTTCTGTAGCCTCTCTACTTCCTCAAAACTACCTGCCACTCCACCTATCTTCATATCATCTTCAAACTTTGCAACAAAGCCATCAATTCCATCATCCAAATTATTGATAGATGACGTTAAAAGAATCGGTCCACACAGACCTCTGTGGAACACTACTTGTCACCAGCACCCAACCAGAGAAGGCTCCCTTTATTCCCACTCTTTGCCTCCTGCTAATCAGCCACTGCTTTATCCATTCTAGAATTTTTCCTGTAATACCATGGACTTGTAGCTTGTTAAGCAGCCTCATATGTGGCTTCTGAAAATCCAAGTACACAATATCAACTGTTTCTCCTTTGTCTATCCTGCTTGTTATTTCCTCAAAGGATTCCAACAGAATTGTCAGGCAAGATTTTCCCTTGAGGAAACCATGCTGACTTTGGCTTAATCCTTAACCCCCTTACCAGTCAAGAACCTATCAATCTCTGCTGTAAGTGCACCCAATGATTTGCCCTCTACAGTCTTCCGTGGCAATAAATCCCATTGATTCACTAGCCTCTGGCTGAAGAAATTCTTCCTTATTTCAGTGTTAAAGGAACATCTCTTTATTTTCTGAAGCTGTGCCCTCAAATCCCAGAATCTCTAAATGATGGAGATATCTACACATTCACTCTATTCAGACCTTTCAATATCGAATAGATTTCAATGATATTCCTGCATATCTTTCTAAACTCCATGCAGTACAGGTCCAAAGGCATCAAATTCTTCTCATACATTAAGAATTTAATTCCTAGGATCATTCTTGTGAACCTCTTCTGGACTCACTCCAGGTCCAGCACGTATATTGGGCCCAAAATTGCACACAATATTCTAAATGTGATCTGACTAATTCCCTATAAGATCTTGGCAATATATCCTTCCTTTTATATTCTAGTCTTCTTGAAGTGAATCTAACATTATATTTGTCTTCCTTAGCCAGCAAGATAACTATAAAGGAATTTAGAACTGGGACTACAAAGTCCATTTGCAACTCAATTTCTGAATCCTCTTCCTCCTTAGAAAGTAGTCTCGAACTTTATTCTTCTTATGATGTATTGCATTTGCCATTTCTTTGACCAGTCTCCCAAACTGTCCAAGCCTTTTTACAACCTCCCTGCCTCTATGACCCTATCTGTCCCTCCACCTATCTTGGTATCATCTGCAAACTTGGCCACAATTCCATCAGAAAACAGTCCAAATTTGTCCAACATCTCCTCAGTGCTTTATTGCTCAATCCAGGCAACTTCCTGATGACCCTCATCTGCACCATTTCCAAAGCCTCCACATTCTTCCTGTAACAGGGCTACCAGAACTTCACACAGTCAAGCGTTGCCTCAATAATGCCTTATGCAGTTGTAGCATAGCATCCCGACTCTTGTACTCAGTGCCTTGATGAATAAAGGCAAGTGTGCCGCATGCCATCTTCTCCACCCTGTCTCTCTGTTCTACAACACACCCCCAAGGCCATTAACTCTTAATATAGGACAGCCTCCTACCATCCAATCCGTGCTGTCTTCCTGCTGCTGCCATCAGGAAGGAGGTACAGGAGCCTCAGGATCCACACCACCAGGTTCAGGAACAGTTTTTACCCCTCAGGCATTTGAACCGGGGGGGGGGGGGGTAACTTCACTCCCCCAACACTAAAGTCATTCCACAACCTACAGTACTGTGCAAAAGCTTGCAAATCTGGCAGGAGCAAAGGACGTTGGGAACCGCAAGTATGGAGTACCGTGGAATGTGGGACCGGTGGCAGAGAATAAGTGCCGGGGTGGGGTTGGCATGGGTACAGACACACCCAGCCCTGAGACACCAGGCAAGGCCATTTGATTCCAAACAATTGGTTTATTGATCAATACAACATATCTCTCTGGTGTTTCTCACACCTTCCCCTTTTCCCAACCATGATTTTCTGCTCCCTGCCCCCTTTCCACTCTCAGTCCACAATGGAGACCCATATCAGAATCAAGTTTATTATCACCTACATGTCGTGATTTTTCTTTTATTTTTTGTGGCAGCAGTACAGTGTAATACATAAAATTGCTACAGTAATGTGCAAAACTCTTCAGCACCCTAGCTATATACATGTGCCTAAAACTTTTGCACCGTACTGTATGGATTCACTTTTAAGAACTCTACAATTCGTGTTCTCGATATTTATTGCTTATTTCTCTTTTTTTGGATTTGCACAATTTGTTGTCTTTTGCATGTTGGTTGTTTGTCCGTCTGTCGTGAGTGGATTTTCATTGATTCCATGGCTTTTCTTTGCATTTATTGCAAATGCCCGCAAGAAAATGAAACAAAGGGTTAGATAGGGAATGAGAATCAGGTTTAATATCACTAGCGTATATAGTGAAATTTGTTGTGGCAGCAGTACATTGTAATAAAAACCTATAAATTACAGTAAGTATATACAGTATATACAATGAGAGGGCATGTCTTGGTTGATAGGGGTTCTTAACACGGCTCCCCTGTTTCCATCCAGGGGGTCAGTGTGGACATGGTGGAGGATTACAAATACCTGGGGATACGAATTGACAATAAACTGGACTGGTCAAAGAACACTGAGGCTGTCTACAAGAAGGGTCAGAGCCGTCTCTATTTCCTGAGGAGACTGAGGTCCTTTAACATCTGCCGGATGATGCTGAGGATGTTCTACGAGTCTGTGGTGGCCACTGCTATCATGTTTGCTGTTGTGTGCTGGGGCAGCAGGCTGAGGGTAGCAGACACCAACAGAATCAACAAACTCATTCGTAAGGCCAGTGATGTTGTGGGAATGGAACTGGACTCTCTCACGGTGGTGTCTGAAAAGAGGATGCTGTCTAAGTTGCATGCCATCTTGGACAATGTCTCCCATCCACTACATAATGTACTGGGTGGGCACAGGAGTACATTCAGCCAGAGACTCATTCCTCGGAGATGCAACACAGAGCGTCATAGGAAGTCATTCCTGCCTGTGGCCATCAAACTTTACAACTCCTCCCTTGGAGGGTCAGACACCCTGAGCCAATAGGCTGGTCCTGGACTTATTTCCTGGCATAATTTACATATTACTATTTAACTATTTATGGTTCTATTACTATTTATTATTTATGGAGCAACTGTAACGAATACCAATTTCCCCCGAGATTAATAAAGTATGACTATGACTATGACTATTAATAATGGATGCTGTCTTCTTGCGGCATCGCCTTTTGAAGGTGTCCTGGATGCTGGGGAGGCCGGTGCCCGTGATGGAGCTGGCTGAGTTTACAACTCTCTGCAGCTTTTTCTGATCCTGTGTAGTTGCCCCCCATAGCAGACGGTGATGCAACTATTTGAATGCTCTCAAAGTTCAGAGTAAATGTTATTATCAAAATACATACATGTCACCATATACAACCCTGAGATTCATTTTCTTGTGGACATACACAGCAAATCTATTGAATAGTAACTATAACAGGATCAATGAAAGATCAACCAGAGTGCAGAAGACAACAAACTGTGCGTATGCAAATATAAATAACAAGAACATGAAATAATAAGCTATTAAGTGAGATAATTGGCTGTAGGAATAATTCAATGATGGGTGTAGCTATCCCCTTTTATTCAGGAGCCTGAGGATTGAGAGGTGGTAACTGTTCTTGAACCTGGTGGTGTGAATCCTGAGGCTCTTGTACCTTCCAGCTGATGGCAGACACAAGAAGAGAGCATAGCCTGGTGGTGGGGATCTCTGATGATGGATGCTGCTTTCCTATGGCAGCGTTTCATGTCGATGTGCTCAATGCTTGGGAGGGCACTACCCTTGATGAAATGGGCCAAATCCACTACCTTTTGTAGGATTTTCCATTCAAAGGCACTGGTGTTCCCATACTAGGCTGTGATGCAGCCAGTCAATATACTCTCCACTGCACATCTATAGAAGTTTGTCAAAGGTTTAAGTGTCATGCTGAATCTCGCAGACTCCTAAGGAAGTAGAGGTTCTGTCATGCTTTCTTCGCAATTTCTGGGCCCAGGACAGGTCCTCTGAAATATTAACATCCAGGGATTTAAAGTTCCTAACCCTCTGATCCTCCTGTGAGGCTGGCTTTAGTTTCCCTCTCCTGAAGTCTATAATCAGTTCCTTGGTCTTGCTGACATTGAGTGAGAGGTTGTTGTTGTGATACCACTCAGCCAAATTTTCAATCTCCCTCCTGTATGGTGATTCATCACCAACTTTCATTCATCCCACAACAGCAGTGTCATCAGCAAACTTGATTATGGTGTTGCAGCTGTGCTTAGCCACCCAGACATAGATATAAAGTGAGTAGAGCAGGGGCTGAGCACACAGCCCAGTGGTGCACCTGTGCTGATGGAGATCATGGAGGAGATGATGTTGTCAATCTGAAATGACTGGGTTCTACAACTGAGGAAATCCAGAATTAATTTGCACAAAGAGATATTGAGGCCCAGGTCTTGGAGTTTATTGATTAGTTTTGAAGGGATGATGGTGTTAAATACTGAGCTGAGTTGATGACGAGCATCACGCTGTATGCATCTTTACTGTCCAGATGTTCCAGGATTGAGTGAAGAGCCAACAACATGGCATCTGCTCTAGACCTGTTGCTCCCATAGGCAAATCGGAGAAGATCCAAGTCGTTTCTCAGGCAGGAGCTGATATGCTTCATCATCAATCTCTCAAACCACTTCATCACTGTGGATGTAAGTGCAACGGGACGATAGTCATTGAGACAGGTCACCATGGCCTTCTTGGGCACTGGTATAATTGAAACTTCCTTGAAGCAGGTGGGTACCACACACTGCCAAAATGAGAGGGTAATGATAGCAGTGAACAAACCAATTAGATGTCAACACAGGTGTTTAGCAATGTAGCCAGGTAACCGTCCGGTCCACATAGTTTTCGTGCATTCACTGTTCCGAAGCCAGCCTGCAGATCAGCTTTAGAGACTGAGATCATAGGATCATAGAGTCCTAGAAAACTACAGCACAGAAAGAGGTCCTTCTGCCCATCTAGTCCAAGCCCAATCCATTTAAGCTGCCTATTCCCATCGACCTGCACCGGGACCATAACCCTCCATATCCCTACCACCTCCCATCGACCTACACCGGGACCATAACCCTCCGTATCCCTACCACCTCCCGTCGACCTGCACCGGGACCATAACCCTCCGTATCCCTACCACCTCCCGTCGACCTGCACCGGGACCATAACCCTCCGTATCCCTACCACCTCCCGTCAACCTGCACCGGGACCATAACCCTCCGCATCCCTACCACCTCCCGTCGACCTGCACCGGGACCATAACCCTCCATATCCCTACCACCTCCCGTCGACCTGCACCAGGACCATAACCCTCCATATCCCTACCACCTCCCATCGACCTGCACCGGGACCATAACCCTCCATATCCCTCCCATCCAAGTTGCTATCCAAAGTTCTCTTATACTTTGAAATTGAGCTTGCATGCACCTCATGCTGGCAGCTCATTCCATACACTAACGACCCTCTGAGTGAAGAAGTTTCCCCTCATATTCCCCTTAAACTTCTCGCCCTTCAAACTTAAGCCGTGAATTCTGGTTGTAGTCCCATCCAAACTCACAGGAAAAAGGCTGCTTGCATTTACCGTATCTATACTCCTCATAATTTGTATACTTCAATCAAATCTCCTCTCAATTTTCTACATTCTGAAGCAGGAAGCCCTAACCTATTCAATCTTTCCTTACAATTCAGGTTGTCCAGCCCCAGCAACATCCTTGTAAATTGTCTCTGTACTTTCTCAACCCTGTTTATATCTTTCCTGCAGGTAGGTGACCAAAACTGCACACAATACTCCAGACTGGGCCTCACCAACATCTTATACAACTTCAACAAAACATCCCATCTCCTGTACTCAGTAACACACATCAAAGTTGCTGGTGAATGCAGCAGGCCAGGCAGCATCTCTAGGAAGAGGTACAGTCGACGTTTCGGGCCGAGACCCTTCATCAGGACTAACTGAAGGAAGAGTTAGTAAGAGATTTGAAAGTGGGAGGGCGAGGGGGAGCTCCAAAGTGATAGGAGAAGACAGGAGGGGGAGGGATGGAGCCAAGAGCTGGACAGGTGATTGGCAAAGGGGATATGAGAGGATCATGGGACAGGAGGCCCAGGGAGAAAGACGGACGACGGGGCGGGGAAGAGAGAGAGGATGGCCAAGGGGTATAGTCAGAGGGACAGAGGGAGAAAAAGGATAGAGAGAAAAAGAATGTGTGTATATAAATAAATAAATAATGGATGGGGTACGAGGGGGAGGTGGGGCATTAGTGGAAGTTTGAGAAGTCAATGTTCATGCCATCAGGTTGGAGGCTACCCAGACGGAATATAAGGTGTTGTTCCTCCAACCTGTACTCAGTATATTGGTTTATGAAGGCTAATGTACCAAAAGCTTTCTTTACAACCTTATCTATCTGTGATGCCACTTTCAACAAATTATGGACTTGTATTCCCAGATACCTTCATTCTACTACTCTCCACAGTGCTCTACCATTCACTGTGTATGACCTATCCTGGTTGGTTCTACCGATGTGCAAAACTTCAAACTTGTCTGCATTAAATTCCATCTGCCATCTTTCAGCCTATTTTTCCAGTTGATACAGATCTCTCTGCAAGCCATGATAGTCTTCCTCACTGTCCACTACACCCCCACCTTGGTGTCATCTGCAAATTTGCTGATCCAGTTAATCACATTATCATCTAGATCATCGATATAGATGACAATCAACAAAGACCTAGCACTGATCCCTGTGGCACGCCACTAGTCAAAGAGGCAATCCTCTACTACCACTCTCTGGCTTCTCCCACAAAACCAATGTCTAATCCAATTGACTACCTGCCAAGTGACCTGAACCTTCCTGACTAGCCTCCCATGTAGGGCCTTGTTAAATGACTTACTAAAGTCCAAGTGGACAATATCCACTGCCTTGCCTTCACCAACTTTCCTGTTAACTTCCTCAAAAAACTCTCTAAGATTGGTTAGGCATGACCTACCACACACAGAGCCATTCTTACTATCCTTAATCAGTCCATGTCTATCCAAATACTTATATATCTGGTCCCTTAGAATGCTTTCCAACAACTTTTCCACAACTGTTGTCAGACTTACTGGCCTATAATTTTCTGGTTTCTGTTTAGAGTCTTTTTTAAATAGCGGAACAACATTGTCTATCCTCTAATCCTCCAGTACCCCACCTGTTGCAAAGCATATTTTAAATATCTCTGCTAGAGCTCTGGTAATTTCTGCACTTGCCTCGCTTAGGGTCCGAGAGAACACATTGTCAGGCCCTGGGGAATTATCCACCCTGATTTGCCTCTGGGTAGCCAACAACTCCTCTGTAATCTGTACAGGGTCCATGAAGTTGATGCCGCTTTGCCTCACTTCTACAGACCCTGTATCCGTCTCCCAAATAAATACAGTTACAAAGAATGCATTTAATGTCTCCCCCATCTGTTTTGGCTCCACACATAGATTAACAATTTGATCTTCCAGATGACCAATTCTGATGCTCTTAACATACTTGTAGAATCCCTTAGGATTCTCCTTCACCTTGTCAGAGCAACTACATACCTTCCTTTTGCCCTCCTGATTTCTTTCTTTGTGTTCTCTTGCATTTAATGTACTCCATAAGCACCTCATTTGTTCCTTCTTGCCTACACCTGCTATGCACCTCCTTTTCTCTCTTAACCAAGTCTCAATATCTTTCGAAAACCAAGATTCCCTACACTTATTCCATTTACCTTTTATTCTGACAGGCACATACAAGCTTTGTATTCTCAAAATTTCATTTTTGAAGACCTCCCACTTTCCAAGTACACCTTTGCCAGAAAACAGCCTGTCCAACCCACATTTGCCAGATCATTTCTGATGCTATCAAAATTGGTCTTTCTCCAAATTAGAATCTCAACCCACAGACCAGACCTATCTCTTTGCATAGTTACTTAGAAACTAATAACATTGTGATCACTGAATGCAAAGTGTTCACCTGCACAAATTTCTGTTGTGAAATATAGCCACTGTCTAGCCTCCTTTATAGCTGCATCAATGTTTCATCCAGGTTAGGTCCTCAGAGATAATGACACTCAGGAACTTGAAACTGCTCACGCTCTCCACTTTTGATTCCCTCATCTCACCCTTCCTAGAGACCACAATCAGCTCTTTGATTTTAATGACTTTAAGTGCAAGATTGTTACTGTGACACCACTCAATTAACTGCTATATTTCACTCATAGTAACATAGACATTGAAACATAGAAAACCTACAGCAGAATTCAGGCCCTTCAGCCCACAAAGCTGTGCCGAACATGTCCTTACCTTAGAACTACCTAGGCTTACCCATAGCCCTCTATTTTTCTCAGCTCCATGTATCCATCCAGGAGTCTCTTAAAAGACCCTATCGGTTCCACCTCCACCACCATCACCGGCAGCCCATTCCACACACTCACCACTCTCTGCGTAAAAAACTTACCCGACATCTCCTCTGTATCTACTTCCAAGCACCTTAAAACTATGCCCTCTTGTGCTAGCCATTTCAGCCCTGGGATAAAGCCTCTGATTATCCACACGATCAATGCCTCTCATCATCTTATACATCTCTATCAGGTCACCTCTCATCCTCCATCGCTCCAAGGAGAAAAGGCCGAGTTCACTTAACCAATTCTCATAAGGCATGCTCCCAATCCAGGCAACATCCTTGTAAATCTCCTCTGCACCCTTTCTATGGTTTCCACGTCCTTCCTGTAGTGAGGCGACCAGAACTGAGCACAGTACTCCAAGTGGGGTCTGACCAGGGTCCTATATAGCTGCAACATTACCTCTCGGCTCTTAAACTCAATCCCACGATTGATGAAGGCCAATGCACCGTATGCCTTCTTAACCACAGAGCCAACCTGCGTAGCAGCTTTGAGTGTCCTATGGACGAACCCCAAGATCCCTCTGATCCTCCACACTGCTAAGAGTCTTGCCATTAATGCTATATTCTGCCATCATATTTGACCTACCAAAATGAACCACCTCACACTTACCTGGGTTGAGCTCCATCTGCCACTTCTCAGCCCAGTTTTGCATCCTATCAATGTCCCGCTGTAGCCTCTGACAGCCCTCCACACTATCCACAACACCCCAACCTTTGTGTCATCAGCAAATTCACTAACCCATCCCTCCACTTCCTCATCCAGATCATTTATAAAAATCACAAACAGTAGGGGTCCTAGAATAGATCCCTGAGGCACACCACTGGTCACCGGCCTCCATGCAGAATATGACCTGTCTACAACCACTCTTTGCCTTCTGTGGGCAAGCCAGTTCTGGATCCACAAAGCAATGTCCCCTTGGATCCCATGCCTCCTTACTTTCTCAATAAGCCTGGCATGGGGTACCTTATCAAATGCCTTGCTAAAATCCATATATACTACATCTACGGCTCTACCTTCATCAATGTGTTGAGTCACATCCTCAAAAAATTCGATCAGGCTCGTAAGGCACAACCTGCCTTTGACAAAGCCATGCTGACTATTCCTAATCATATTAACCCTCTCCAAATGTTCATAAATCCTGCCTCTCAGGATCTTCTCCATCAACTTACCAACCACTGAAGTAAGACTCATTGGCCTATAATTTCATGGGCTATCCCTACTCTCTTCCTTGAATAAGGGAACAACATCTGTATCCCTCCAATCCTCTGGAACCTCTCCCAACCTCATTGATGATGCAAAGATCATTGCCAGAGGCTCAGCAATCTCCTCCCTCGCTTCCCACATTAGCCTGGGGTACATCCCATCTGGTCCCGGTGACTTATCCAACTTGATGCTTTCCAAAAGCTCCAGCACATCCTCTTCCTTAATACCTCACATCCTCTTCCTTAATATCTACATGCTCAAGCTTTTCAGTCCACTGCAAGTCATCCCTACAATCACCAAGATCCTTTTCCGCAGTGAATACTGAAGCATAGTATTCATTAAGTACTTCTGCCATCTCCTCCGGTTCCATACACACTTTTCCACTGTCACACTTGATTAGTCCTATTCTCTCACATCTTATCCTCTTGCTCTTCACTTTTCATCACCATCTGAAATTCTGCCAACAGTGGTTGTATCATTAGCAAATTTATAGATGCTGTTTGAGCTTATTCTTCCTGGATGTCCATCAGTGACGCCTCTGATGAGAGTGAAGCCCGAAATGGGAAGCGCAGGTATGTCCACAGGTCGGGCACATTCCAGCTATTGAAGGGTCGGGTCGGGTCGGGTCAGGTCGTCACTCCTTGTGGTCCTGGCGCTTTTGATCGAGGTCCTTCAGCCACTGCTCTTCACACGTGCTGGTGCAGCCTACAAAGTACTCAGGACATCTTCAGGGAGCGGTGTCTCAGAAAGGCAGCTTCCATTATTAACGATCTCCAGCACCCAGGGCATGCCCTTTTCTCACTGTTACCATCAGGTAGGAGGTACAGAAGCCTGAAGGCACACACTCAGCGATTCAGGAACAGCTTCTTCCCCTCTCCATCCGATTCCTGAATGGATATTGAATCTTTGGACACTGCCTCAATTTTTTTTTAATATACAGTATTTCTGTTTTCGCACCTTTTAAAATCTATTCAATATACGTATACCATAATTGATTTACCTTTTTTTGTTATTTTAATTATTTTTTTTTCTCTATGCTAAATTATGTATTGTATTGAACTGCTAAGTTAACAAATTTTACGTCATATGCCGGTGATAATAAACCTGATTCTGATTCTTTGGCCAAGGCCTTCCAACCAGTCACAGGGATATTGCATTCTTCAAGGACGCTTCATGCAATCATTGTAGCGTTTTGTGGGGCCTCCCTGCTTTCTGGTGCCATGTGCCAGCTCGGTAAAGAATACCATCTTTGGAAGGTGGTTGTCTTCCATCCAGACCACATGTCCAACCTGTTGAAGGTGAACCTTTATGATCGGTATCTCTGTGCCAGAGCTCTCGGCCCTTCATCGCACTTCTGTGGTGGGGACTCTGTCTTGCCACGAGATGACCATGATCGTGCGAAGGCATCGCATGTGGAACTGGTCAAGCATCTTGATGTGCCTGTGGTATGGGGTCCATGTTTCACAGACTTACAGCGGAGAAGTCAGGGCGACTGCTCTGTAGACTGCCATCTTGGTCTTTAACTGTATGTCACGTTCTTCCCACACACACACATCCATAGCCTGCCAAAGGATGCCCCAATGTTTGTAAATCTGTTTGAGACCTCTCGATCTAGACTGCAGGAGGAGGTGAGGCAGCTTCCCAGGTCAACAGCATTGTTGAGTTGTGTGCCTTCAATCTCAACTCGTGGTTCTGTAGGGCTGGTATGGGGTGCGGGCTGAAGTCGAACTTCTGTTTTCTGCAGGATGGTGATTAGGCCGGATTTTCTTGCTGCCACAGCAGGCTGAGCAGAGTAGGTGCAAGGACACAGCCCTGCTGGACACCATTAGTTACTAAGAAGGGGTCAGAGATGCAGCCGTTTTTAATGACCCTGGCCATCATTCCATCGTGGAATGACCTGACAACGCTGACCAGCTTTGGGGGGGGGGGGGCGGGGGCAGTCTAACTTGGTAAGGAAGTGTCCAAAGGTCTCTGTGACTGACGGCATCAAATACGCTCGTCAGGTCCACAAAGAGGATGGAGAGATTCTGGTTCTGTTCCTGGCTCTTCTCCTAGATCCTGCCGAAGGGTTTTGACCCAAAACATCAGCTGTGCTTTTTCCCATAGCTGCTGCTTGGCCTGCTGAGTTCCTCCAGCATTTTGTGTGTGTTGCTTGGATTTCCAGCATCTGCAGATTTTCCCTCGCTTCTCCTGGGTCTGTCTGACAGCAAGGATCATGTCCACTGTCCCTCTGTTAGATCTGAAACAACATTGACTCTCTGAGAAAACATCATCACAGAGCTGAGAGGTAATCCTGTTCAGTAGGCCATGATCTTCCCAGCTATGCTCAGCAGAGATATGCCTCTGTGGTTCTCACAGGATGTCCTTCCCCCTTGTTCTTGTACAGGTGGATGATGTTTGCATCCCTAAATTCCTGTGGTACCCAGGCTTTCTCCCAGAACTGCTGCATGAGCTCTGCCAGCCTCTGGAGAAGGGATTCACAACCCTCCTTGAAGACTTCTGTTGGGATCCCATCCAGGCCAGAGGATGTCTTTTGTGGCCTGGTTGTCTAACTGGGATGGTTGAAATGGTCCGCCCAGCGTTGGACAATGTCACCTTTGTCAGCGAGGAGCACTCTATCCAAGGAGCAGACTGGTGCCATGATGTCGGAGGAAGGACTGTACACTGACTTTTAGACCATCAATTAACAACTTTGTGTTGTTCTGGTCAGCTCAGTGCTGAAACTCTGCCGCTTTGGCCTCCCACCACTGATCTTTCACCTTCCGCAGCTCAGCCTGGACCTTACCACAGAGGTACTTCAAGCGGCCACGTTTGGAGGTTGACTACTTGTGACTGAGGCAGCTTGCAAAGCTTCGTGATTCTGCCTGAGAAAGGTGACAATATCAGAGTTGTTCTCATCGAACCAATCCTGATGTGTCCTCTTAGGGTTCCTGAGAACGCCACCTACAGCGCTGCACAGAATATTTCTGAAGACAGCCCATACTGTTTCTGGGTCCATTTCCTCAGGCAGTTGCTCAAGTCGTTCCTCCAGTTTGATGCTGGGGTCAGCAAGCCATTGAATGTTCAGCCTCAGCTTGGTCTCAGCTTGCTCGTGCCTGTGCACCCTGGCGATCTGAAATGACAGCCTGCTCCTCAGCAGGATGTGATCAGTCCAGCAGTCTGCACACCTCGTCACTCTGGTAATGATCACATCCCTGATGTCCCGGCGCCTTGTGATCAAGTCATCAATCAGCTGCCAGTTCTTGAAGCACGGGTGCACCCAGGTTGCCTTGTGGATGTCTGGAAGCTGGAAGGAGGGTGATGGTGATTATCAGCCCATTTTGTGCGCAGAAGGTGAGTAGTAGCTGCCCATTAGAATTCTCCTTTCCAAGGCCGTGCTTGGACTTCCGACCGAGACTGATGGTCACTGCCTACTCGGGCATTAAAGTTGCTGAGTAGCAGGATCTTGTTGTCTTTGGGGACAGAGTGTAGTAACTACAATAACACCGACACCACGTTACCCATTCACATTACTGATAACACCGACACCACGTGACCCATTCACATAAATAATAACAATGACATCAGGTTACCCATTCACATAAATAATAACAACGACATCACGTTACCCATTCACATAAATAATAACACCGACACCACGTTACCCATTCACATAAATAATAACAACGACATCACATTACCCATTCACATAAATGATAACAGTGAAACCACGTTACCCATTCACATTAACGATAACACTGACACCATATTACCCATTCACATAAATAATAACACCAACATCACGTTACCCATTCACATAAATAACACAGACACCACGTTACCCATTCACATAAATAATAACACCGACACCTCGTTACCCATTCACACTTGCTTGTTACATACACCTGTTAGGGTGCATTCTCCAGATACTTTAAAAGGTAATCGTAGCCTTCAACCAGAAGCAGATGTCATCAGGTGGTTCCCAACCTTCACCGAGTGTTTCGACCCTTAACCACGACACTCTCCAGTTGGTGGGCCAGCAGTGGTGGCCAAATCACTGCCCATCTGTTCCTGGCTTCCAGCTCCCCTCCTCTCGCCTACTCCAAATCCAACAAGAGGCTCGTTCTGCCTCTTCCCCCATCCTACAAGATGTTTGTTTTTTGCTCCTTTCGTTCAGGCCCAGATCTGACAACAACCGCCATGCTGATTTGGCTGGGAAACCTCTGCAGCCGATCTCCACAGGGAACAACCATGCCTGCTATCCCTTGTCTTTACACTCCTGCAGTAAGGGATGGTACTTCAAGGCTTTTCTCTCATGGGCCTCTTCCCATCCCTCCTCGCACGGCACAGTCAACTCAACCAGAATTATTTTCCTGTCTTCAGTTGACCACAGTACAAGGTCCGGGCGTAGGGTTATGTGCACAACATCCGGGAACTGCAGCCTCCTTCCCGCATCGACCCTCATCTCCCAGGGCCTGGCCGTTAGCAGCAGATTGGGCTTTGGTTGTTTGGTTATGAAAGGCCTAGCTCCCTCCTTGACGAAGGTGATGGCCCCCCTCAAATCTGTGCCAGCCGTCCTCTTCTTGCATCTCTCCCGCTCTAGTGTGTCAGCAAGAGCCAGAAGCACCTTATCATGGCGCCACCTATACCGTCCTTGAGTTAGGGCTGTTTTACACCCAGACGGTATATGAGCCAGCGTCCCCTTTTGACCACAGAGCTTACAGTTTGGGTTCTCTCTCATCCCCCATGTGTACAGGTGTAATGGTGAAGGAAGGGTGTCACACACGGATCGCAAGAGGAAGGAAATACGGAAGGGCTCCAGTCTCCATAACTCTGCCCATGAGATCTTGTGCTTGGGCAGATCCCATTTTGTCCAGGCACCCTGGGACCCTTGTTCCACTGCCTTTGACATCCGCTTCTCTTCCTCACGGATCTGTACTTCTGCTTGTACCATGTCTCGCCTGCTCCTTATGCTTGCGTTTCCCCACTGCTGAAAGTGAACTGAGCCGAGGCCTTACCGCCTGACGCAGGGGTTGCCAATGATATCTTGCAGTTTCAGAGAACAAACTGCCTCCTCCACAGCTGCGTTGGCTGCCCACTTGCACCCAGATCTGGTTGTAACACCTGCTTGCTTTACCAAGACGTCATTGGAATCTCTCAAGCTTAATAAGACCCTGCATTTTGCCACCTTGAATTCCTCCGCAACAGATGACAGGGGAAGCTGCAGTTGCCCAGAACCAATGTAGGGCCCCACTGAAGAGAAACTTGGTGGAACTCCCAACCATCTCCGCAGGTGCTTGTTGGTTTTCCTCTCGATGCCCTCGACGACAGTCATGGGGAACTCATAAAGTGTGAAGAGCCAGAGAAGCCTGAGCAGAAGGCCGTATTGGTACAGCCAGGTCTTGAATTTACCGGGAAGTCTGGATTTATCGATCTTCTTCAGCCATTCATCTGTCTGCTTCACAGCATTGGTGACATTGGCCCCATCTGTCAGTGACACATTAAACCACTTCCCCAAGCATTTTATCGGGTTATCTTCGATGGAAGGGATGACCTCACCCTGAACTTGGAGGCTAAACTTGCTAGTAACTTTGCCCTTTCTGATCGCCATACACCTGGACTTCTTGGTCTTGAAGGACATCCTCGCCCAAGTGGCTACATTACCCAGGGTTTCCAATACCCATCTTGCTTGGACATGTGGTATATTTGGATTTTCAAAAGGCTTTTGACAAGGTCCCACACAGGAGATTAGTGTGCAAACTTAAAGCACACGGTATTGGGGGTAAGGTATTGATGTGGATAGAGAATTGGTTAGCAGACAGGAAGCAAAGAGTGGGAATAAACGGGATCTTTTCAGAATGGCAGGCAGTGACTAGTGGGGTACCACAAGGCTCAGTGCTGGGACCCCAGTTGTTTACAATATATATTAATGACTTGGATGAAGGAATTAAATGCAGCATCTCCAAGTTTGCGGATGACACGAAGCTGGGTGGCAGTGTTAGCTGTGAGGAGGATGCTAAGAGGATGCAGGGTGACTTGGATAGGTTGGGTGAGTGGGCAAACTCATGGCAGATGCAATTTAATGTGGATAAATGTGAAGTTATCCACTTTGGTGGCAAAAATAGGAAAACAGATTATTATCTGAATGGTGGCCGATTAGGAAAAGGGAGGTGCAACGAGACCTGGGTGTCATTATACACCAGTCATTGAAAGTGGGCATGCAGGTACAGCAGGCGGTGAAAAAGGCGAATGGTATGCTGGCATTTATAGCGAGAGGATTCGAGTACAGGAGCAGGGAGGTACTACTGCAGTTGTACAAGGCCTTGGTGAGACCACACCTGGAGTATTGTGTGCAGTTTTGGTCCCCTAATCTGAGGAAAGACATCCTTGCCATAGAGGGAGTACAAAGAAGGTTCACCAGATTGATTCCTGGGATGGCAGGACTTTCATATGAAGAAAGACTGGATGAACTGGGCTTGTACTCGTTGGAATTTAGAAGATTGAGGGGGGATCTGATTGAAACATATAAAATCCTAAAGGGATTGGACAGGCTGGATGCAGGAAGATTGTTCCCGATGTTGGGGAAGTCCAGAACGAGGGGTCACAGTTTGAGGATAAAGGGGAAGCCTTTTAGGACCGAGATTAGGAAAAACTTCTTCACACAGAGAGTGGTGAATCTGTGGAATTCTCTGCCACAGGAAACAGTTGAGGTCAGTTCATTGGCTATATTTAAGAGGGAGTTAGATATGGCCCTTGTGGCTACGGGGATCAGGGGGTATGGAGGGAAGGCTGGGGCAGGGTTCTGAGTTGGATGATCAGCCATGATCATAATAAATGGCGGTGCAGGCTCGAAGGGCCGAATGGCCTACTCCTGCACCTATTTTCTATGTTTCTATGTGACACAGTTATTATAGTGATGTTGTCCATGAACTCTATACAGCCGGGTGAACAATGCCTGACTCCAGCATCGGGCTGCGGGTTACATCTTCTGCTGCTGATAATAGGAGGTTCATTCCCATAAATAAATAGGATGGGGGAGATGGTGCACCCTGTTGGAATCCCCTTCTGGAGGTCCTGCCAACTAGTTGTGAAATGGGCTGATGTAAATCTGAGTTTGAATCCTCCTAGGTAGCTGGTGGTCATGTCTCAAATAGCCACTGGGATGTAGTAGTGGATGAGTCCTTCTAGGATGAGGTCATGTGGAATAGACTCGTAGGCATTTGTGAGGTATAACCAGACAACTGTTAGGTCGCCTTTTTTCTGCTTGGCCTCACGGATCAAATGGCTAATCATTGAGGTGTGTTCCAGACACCCCGAAAAGCCTGGAATACCACCTTTCTGGATGGATGTGTTGATATAGTGGTTCTGCGTCATGTAAGAAGTCAGCCTTCTTGCGAGCACAGAAAAGATAATCTTACATTCCACATCCATTAGAGAAATTGTCCTGAACTGGGAAATTGTGGAAGAATTCTCTTCCTTTGGAATAAAGCATCCCTCTGCCAATTTCCAACTTGATGGAATAGTGCCTTTGGTCCAGATCTTTCTCATGACCTTCCACAGCCTCCAAAGAAGTTTTGGACATTTCTTCTACACCTTATGAGGTATGCCGCTTGGGCCTGGGGCAACTGATGCTTTAGCTTTCCGGATGATGTCCTGGATTTCCTGCCATGTTTTCATATTCAGCTCAACTGATGGTTTTCCGGTCTACGGACAGCCCGATTGGTTCCCAGTCCCTGACCCCTCCGTGGGTCGCTGTGTGCCTCCCACAGGAACTCCTCTACCTCTGACTTCGAGCTGGATAGTATACCAGATTTTTGTTGGCCGAGAGGAGTCCTGGCGAAGCTGAATGGATTTCTCACAAACTGCGCTCGCCTTTTCTCTTACTTCCTTTTTTTGATGTCGCAGATGTTCCGCCCTTTGGAGTTTGCACAGCTTTTCCCGCAGCATACTGGTTAAGTCCTTGATACCTCCTTTTTCAGCCAGTGAGCTGGTTTTAAACCTCCTGTTGAGCGTCTTTAATTCGCCTCTCAAGTGACGAACCTCCCTTTCCCTCCTATTTGGTTGCCGCGGTAACTTGGGCTGGCTTCTCCGCTCCGTTGGGCCAAATCGTTCCTTAGCTAGATTGTACGCTATGGCTGCGAGGGAGCTGATCTTTCTGTGCACTGGATCCGCTTCGTCTAGGTCATCATCGAACTGCGTCCAGGTGACGTTGTCTGATGATCTAGGCCATTTGATCCTGTCTTTCCTTGACGAATGGATTGGGGTAGCCGAGGAGGAACTCACTAGGTCTGTTGTTCGGTGCTGAGGTGATTCAAGTGCGGAGAGATCTTCAGCTCTGTGGGGTGCTTCCTGGCTGGAATTCTCCTTCGCCTCACTGGACACTAAGTCTGTGCGCTACACTTGGATCACCAGTGATCCACTTCTAGACTTGCTCTGGTGTATCTTGACCCCTCTGTTGTTTTTGCAGACTTTCCCGCAATGACACCTTACCATGAATTCCTCTCCGGTCAGTGTTGTTTGCTCTAGCTTCCTCGTAGTCATATTTCCTGTCCTGGCCGTTGCCGGTATGACTGTCCCATTGAGTCTCTCATCCTCTCCCCCACTCGGGAGACTCTGGGGGTATTGCTCTTCGTGTTCAGTCGTAGCTTGAGTGGTGCCCTCTTGTGAGCGCTGCCCACAAGGTTGCTAGCCTTGTGAGCCCGTGCCAGTCTTTCCTGGAAGTCAGCTGTCTCTCCAGTGTCACCGACCTTCCTTGGTTGGCATCCAGTCTTTCCTGGAAGCCACGGTACAAACCAGAGATTACTTGTTACATACACCTGTTAGGGTGCATTCTCCAGTTACCTTATAAGGTAACTGTAGCCTTCAGCCAGGAGCAGATGTCATCAGGTGGTTCCCAATCTTCACCGAGTCTTTCGACCCTTAACCACAACACTCTCCAGTCGGTGGGCCGGCAATACTGGCAAAATCACATAAATAATAACACCGACACCTCATTACCCATTCACATAAATAATAACAGCGACACCTCGTTACTCATTTACATAAATAATGACAACACCACGTTACCCATTCACATAAAAACACCGACACCATGTTACCCATTCACATTACCAATAACACCGACACCCCGTTACCCATTCACATAAATAATAACAGGACTACAAATAATCACAAGGAGTATTGTGAACAAAGCGGATGAGCTTAGAGCGTGGATCAGTATTTGGAGCTATGATGTGGTGGCCATTACAGAGACTTGGATGGCTCTGGGACAGGAATGGTTACTTCAAGTGCCGGGTTTTAGATGTTTCAGAAAGGACAGGGAGGGAGACAAAAGAAGTGGGGGCGTGGAACTGTTGATCAGAGATAGTGTCACGGCTGCAGAAAAGGTGGATGCCATGAAGGGATTGTCTACGGAGTCTCTGTGGGTGGAGGTTAGGAACAGGAAGGGGTCAGTAACTCTACAGGGTGTTTTTTATAGGCTGCCGAATAGTAACAGGGATATCAAGGAGCAGATAGGGAAACAGATCCTGGAAAGGTGTAATAATAACAGAGTTGTTGTGATGGGAGATTTTAATTTCCCAAATATCAATTGGCATCTCCCTAGAGCAAGGGGTTTAGATGAGGTGGAGTTTGTTAGATATGTTCAGGAAGGTTTCTTGACACAATATCTAGATAAGCCTACAAGAGGAGAGACTGTACTTGATTTGGTATTGGGAAATGAACCTGGTCAGGTGTCAGATCTCTCAGTGGGAGAGCATTTTGGAGATGGTGATCATAATTCTATCTCCTTTACAATAGTATTGGAGAGAGATAGGAACAGAAAAGTTAGAAAAGCGTTTAATTACAATAAGGGGAATTATTAGGGGCTTAAATTGGGAACAGATGTTCTCAGGGAAAAGTACGGAAGAAATGTGGCAAATGTTCAGGGGATATTTGTGTGGAGTTCTGCATAGGTACGTTCCAATGAGACAGGGAAGTTATGGAAGGGGACAGAAACCGTGGTGTACAAAGGCTGTAATAAATCTAGTCAAGAAGAAAAGTTTACAAAAGGTTCAGGGAGCTCGGTAATGTTAGAGTTCTAGAAGATTATAAGGCTAACCAGGAAGGAGCTTAAAAAGGAAATTAGGAGAGCCAGAAGGGGCCATGAGAAGGCCTTGGCAGGCAGGATTAAGGAAAACCCCAAGGCATTCTACAGGTATGTGAAGAGCAAGAGGATAAGACGTGAAAGAATAGGACCTATCAAGTGTGACAGTGGGAAAGTATGTATGGAACCGGAG